>NC_056729.1:1910420447-1910467791 GCF_019279795.1 Protopterus annectens
CCACAGAGGAAATTAGTCTTCTGTACTATTGCTGGACATAAGGATAATATAAAATAGCAACTAAAACTGAAAAAAGTAGAAAGGAAGGAGAAAAAAACCCTGCATCATTGGCACAGAAAACAGCAGAATTAACACAGTGCAGTAACTCATATGTTACTTCAGCAAGATGTTTTTTATATAATAAGCAGTCAAGGACTGCAGTACATCATCAGTTATGATGGAGAGGGATAGGGCATCTATAAGAGGCAAAAGACTAGTATCTCATAAAAGCAGGAACAGTTGAGAGGGCGAGGGTGTGTTTATGGGTGGGGATGTTTTGGGATAAAGCTTGTGGGAAAATTAAGTGACACCAAGGAGAATTCTGAAATGTGACATGGAGTCACTTAAAAAAAAATAATAGAGCTACAGCCCTAGCATCATGATGCATCTTTGGCAAAAAAAATAAATGCAGGTTTCTCCATTCAGGAAATGAAAGAACACCTGATGTCCTTACATTCACAGCTGCAATATTCTTATCAGATGGGTTGCCTGCCATGGAAGCCTGAATGTTCAGCCAGTCTACCAAAGGCTACGTGTTGCTTTTAAAAGGTATGCTGAACATCACCCAAATGCTCCTTGTGTAGCATTGGACATAAAGGTGCCGTTCAGACCTACCATAATCAGAACTTCTTTACTGCCAGTCTGAACATATCTTTTTACCAGTGGTCTGTTTACCTGCGTCCATTTTCTGCCAGTTGAATGCATTTTCAATCTCCAGTGACTACCTATGCCTGTTTGCTGACTTCTATTGTAGTTGCAGATAACTGCCTCATTGGGGATTTTGTTTTTTCTTACATTTTTATGCTCCTTGGGGTTAATGTCATCCAGAAAGGGTGAATGCCAGTCTAAGAGACAGATTCCCCATAAAGACCACCATGATGTGTCTTTTTTGTCTAGAAGATTCTCATGACCGTACATTTTGTTCTAAATGTCAGATGTTCATCCTTCACAGTCGACTTTCTTCCCTTTCCTTGTATCTTGAGAACCAGTGTCTTAACCTTCTCGCTGAATATACAATGGAAGGGATCTCCCACACTGAGGGTCAGCCATTAGGGAAGAAGGTGAAAAAGGTACGACTGGAATCTTCCACTGTCCAGTATCTGCCAGATGTTTCTCCTGAGGTTGTTACAAACCTGGAGGCTCACCCAGCTGTGTTGTCAGATTTCCTTGCCATGACCATGTTGGAGGTCAGTGTGAGTCCAGCTGGCAGCACATCTGAAGAGGCTTTGCTGGCATCTTACTTGAATGTTCATGGGGAAACCACAGTTGATTTTTTCCTAGGGGCCTAGTTCCTCAGTTTTCAGTTGGGGAAGAAGTTCCTACTATAGTTCTCTGCTGCTGTCCTGGATCTGAGCCTTCTCAGTTTTTTGGAGGGAACGTTCCCTTTAAAAAGAAAAAACAAAAAAATGAACCATGTTTTTTCTGCTCCTAGGGATCCACAAAGTGAGTGGCAGACCTTCACCCAGGGGCTGTTTATTGTTTTAATGTCCTTAAAGCCTCCTCATAGGGTTTTGGTTTCTACTCCCTCCTGGTCCTCTACTCCCCTTAAAAGGCATGGAGAACAGGATTTTTCTGAGGATGAGTCAGATTCAGATAATGAATCCCTGACTTATTCTACTCAAATTCCTTTTCCTTTAGACTATAGGTCAAAGGAGGTGGACTCTATTAGTCCACTTCTTCCTTATGAGGGTACTTCCTTTGGGGACACACTCGCTAGGATGATGGATTTTTTTTTAAGTGGGATTGTGTTCAGGACTCTATATCCATAGGGGTACTATGAGTTGCTGCAGTTGGAATCCCCTAAACCTGTGACTATTCCTCCTGTTTTGGCTGCTTTGCTGGATGCTTTTTCCAGTGTCTGTCATGCTCCTCATTCTCTTCCCCCTGCTCCCAAGAAGCCTGACAGGTTTTATAGGGTGCCTGAGGATTGTTCTTCCTATATCAATATCCTGATGCTGACCCCTCGGTCATGTCTGTAGCCTCTGATAAGCTATCTTGGTCGTTTCCTTCACCCAAATTATTGCCTTCTGACAAGGGCAGCAGAACTATGGAAAGGTTGAGTTAGAAGGTTTACACTTCTGCCACCCTAGCTTTTAGGGCTATGAATTATTTGACCCACATATCTATGTATGCGTTGACTCTTCTTTCTCAGGCCTGTCAACTTATTTCTGATTTTCCAGACTCTGAGGGTAAAATGCCTGCTATTTCCTTGCTATGGATTTCCTTTCAAGTAATTTGTCATTCCATTAAATGTAGTTGTGATGCAGCAGGTGCCTCCTCTAGGGCTGCTGTTTTTGATTCACTGATGAGTAGGTATTCTTGCTTAGGCTTCAACTTCTACCTGATGATATTAAAGCTAAGTTGATGGATGCCCCTCTAGATTCTAAACTTTTGTTTGGGTAAGGTGCTGCTGGTTTGTTTAAGTCCCTTCAGGTTAAGGTAAGGCCTTACAGGAGCTTAAACCTGTGTTTGTTTATCCTATGCCTAAATTTCAAAGAAGCTACCCTGCTAATGATGCTTTTGTTCATAGGCAATTATGTCCTTATACTGAAGGTAGGAAGAGTGTCAGATGGGCTCTGCCTGCTAAGCCTACTCAATTTTCAGGGTCTCTGAAGTTTTCTTTCTGGACAATCCAGTTGCTGTATGACTGTCTCTTCCCAGCCACATTCCTCTTTTTCTTTGTCTTTCTCTTTCTCTTCCTGCTTGGCTTCAGATCACTCAGGATTCTTGGGTTCTGTTGATTATTCATCAGGATACTTCATGGTGGGCAAATCTTGTACTACTTTTATGGGCATTTCTCAACCTCCTCGGGAACATCTACCCTTTTTCCCAGAGGTTCTTCAAAATCTCTTGACTCAGGGTACTATTCAAGAGATACCTGTGTCCCAAATGGGGAGAGGGTTCTACTCCAGAATGTTTCTAGTGCCCAGAAATAAGGGCATTTGGAGATCTATTTTAGACCTCTCTCATCTAAGCACTTTTCTAAAAGTGCCTTCCTTTCAGATGTCACCTCTTCAGATTCTGCTTCCTCTATTGGTCCCCCAGGCCTGTATGGTGTCTGGATCCCAAGGATGCTTACCTCCATATTCTGATCCATCTTCTTTTCAGGAAGTTTTTGCATTTCTCTGTCTGGCATTTTCAGTTCACTGCTTTGCACTTTGGCCTTTCTACTGTCCCATGGGTGTTCACCAAATGCCTTGCTCCTATAATTACTTTTTGCTGGCTTTGAGAAATATTTCCTTATCTACATGACCTGTTAATTCAAGCATCCTCTCCAGAGACCCTTTTGCAAAATCTTCATTTTGCTGTTTCCCTTCTTCAGAGCCTCAGGTTCTCTATAAATTTCAAATAGTCTTTGCTGACTCCTTCTCAGGATTGTATTTTTCTGGGTTGCAGGATTCAGATGGTGCCAGTGCTTGCATCACTGCCCCCTCCAAAGGCCTCAGCTCTCATTTCTTTCTTTCTTTCTTTCTTTCTTTCTTTCTTTCTTTCTTTCTTTCTTTCTTTTCTTTTCTTTTCTTTTCTTTCTTTCTTTCTTTCTTTCTTTCTTTCTTTCTTTCTTTTCATGGCATCCACCATTCCAATGCGCCCTCTGGCCAAACTTCACGTGAGAAAGTTTTAGTGGTTTCTGAAGTCAGTGTGGCTCCAACATGCACATCCTCTGGACTTTGTAGTTCTTCCTTGTCTCAGACAGGAATTTCAAGGATGGATTCAGCAGTTGTCTCTGAATTCAGAGATGCATTTTTATTCCCTGTTTCCTCTTAGGAATTGTTCACAGGCACATCAGACATGGGATAGGGGTTATATTTGGCTCCCTAAAAGGACAGGGTGGGGTTTGGTCTCCTCATCAACAGAAGGAACACATCAATGTCAAAGAGATGAGAGCTCTTCTACTGGCTCTTCAGGCCTTTCATCTTCTTTTTCTCCAAGGCCTCTCAAGATATTCTCAGACAATACCACAGTGATGTGGTATATCAACAAAGAGAGAGGAACGAGATCTTATCTTCTTTGCCAGTTGGTACTTCTGATATGGGATCTTGCTGTCAAGTATCAAGTGCCTCTTCAGGCAGTTTATATCCCTTCTGGTCAGAATATTGTGGCAGACACTCTGAGGAGGTCCTTAACTCAATCCCATGAATGGATGCTTCACAGGGATGTGTTTCTTGGGTTCCCCTTCATATGATCGAATTTCTCTAAACTCGAAAGTCATAAACTCGAAACCAGAATCTCGAATTTAGAGAAACTCGAACATATGAAAGGGACAAAAAAAATTAACACCTTTCAAACCCCCCACACACCCCTACTTAAATATACCTACTCTGAGATCGCACTATAGTGAAGGAAAAGTAAATCTCCCATTCCGTGCTATATGCATAAGCGCAAAACGGAAGATTTTCCATTCCTCCGCTATAGTGCGGTCACGGAACATTCACATTTAAAATGCTAGGGTACAGGGGGACCTGGCCCCCTGCAATAAGGTAAGTTAACTTTTTATTTTTTTAAACCTAAGGCTCCCATTCACAATTTTGAGTGAATGGAAGTACAAGTTTCTAGTCTCGAGATGATGAATTTCGAGCTTCCATCCATTCAATCTTGTGAAGTTGAACCGTTTCTGGACATTATCCACCAGTGTCATGCTCTTCAGGTGGATCTTTTTGCTTCCCTCTGAAAAGACAACTTCTTCTGTTTTGTGCCAGAGTCCCAGGTCCTCTGGTGTGGAAGGTGGATGCCATCTCCTCTCATTCCAAAAGTCTTGTTCAAGATTCAACAGGATGCTCTCAAAATCTTGTTGGCGACTCCCTTTTTAGTTGCAATAGCAATGGTTCCCTCTACATCTGCATCTACCCAGGGGAAATCGTCACAAATTACCTCACAGGGTGGATCTAATCACACAAGACAAGAGATCTCTCATCCATCCCCACCTGTCCATGCTTCAACTGACACTGTGGGAGATGAGATTTTGATTCCTCACAACCACTTTTTTTCTGAGGCTGCAGGAAGCTAGGACACCTACTACTAGGAAATCCTACTTATCCAAATAGAAGAGATTTTCTATTTGGTGCCACCATCGTAACCTGGACCCACTTACTGTGGATGTTCCTTTGGTTCTCTCTTATTTGTGTGAGATGAAAAACAAAATTTAAAGTCCTCTCTCTTGATAAAACAACAATTGAAGTCACTTCTCAAGGCAAATTATTAGGGATGATAGTGGATGATAAATTTGCATTAGAAAAACTCAAGAAATTAGGCATACTTTATAGAGTGAAAAAACGTTCTCAACACCACAACTAAAAGTATGCTAGCCACTGCTTTTCTCCTCCCCACACTTCTTTATGGCATCCCATCCTTACTAACTGCCAGGCATCAGAAAAATCAAAACTTTAACAGTACTATAAAAGAGTTGCCAAATTTGCTGCAAAGCCTCTTCAGAACCGAACACTGTATAGCACTGAAAAGCCAAAATTGGTTACAACTACCCCATCAACTAACATATACAAAGCTTCTTACCACCTATAAAAATTATCCGGAAGCCATCCGCTTGTCCAACACTAAATAACATTCTACACAACTATGTTCCCAGTTTGTCAATACAATCTAATGAGCAAAAACTCCCGTCTGTCCACAAACCTATCAACTCTGCTGGGCATTGCCTGTACATTCACCATGTTACTAAGGTCTGGAAATTATTATCTCTATCAGATCAATACCCTCCTTCCCATCCTTCAAAACCATTCTGAAAGTCTATCTATCCAAAAGCTGGTTTTGTTCTTGTTTAACACTGGGGTTGTTATATTCCTAAATGTGAAAAAATCCATACTCATGCCTTATATCTCCTTACTCTTCCTTCTTCACTCACATCTTTACTTCTGTCAATTTCTGTCCCCTGGATTTCTCTCTACATATACCATCAGCCTGCTTTTCTGTCATTTTGTATTGCAGTTCCCTATCTTACCTATAATTTCCCTATAAACTGGCTAAAATGTTTCTAACTATTAAATTATTGTCATATAACTTGAACCTATTCTTTACCAATGTTTTCAGATTATGTATTTGTTTTAACTATTTAAACTGCAGCTGTTTTTTTGTATTATTTTAAAGACTTAAAAATTATTGTTCTTAAATTGTTTGTAATACTTTGAAGCTTTTCTCCCCAGGCCTCCACAGAAAATAGGCTCCTATCCAATTGGACTTTCCTGATAATAAAATGACAATAACTAACTAACTAAATAAATAAATGAATAATAAATATTAAACTCAAAGACTTCTGGTATGTTGTGGACTGAATAAAATGACTCCATATGCCAGGTCATGCCCACTCAACCTGGTGGATTTCTTTGAGAAGATCACCAAAGCAATGAATGAGGGCACGATTGTTCACACTGCCTACCTTGAGCTGGCCAAGGTATTTGACACAATACCTCACTCGGGCACTGTTGAAAAACTCAGTAGGTTAGGTTCAAACCATTATGTCACCCAGTGGATAGTCAACAGGCTCACAGACAGGACCAAGGAAGTTAGAATTGTAGACTCCACCACTACAAAGAGGCCAGTCACAAGTGGAGTCCCTCAGGTATCGATCTTGGGACCGCTCCTTTATGGCATTTACTTCTGTAAAGTCAAGACCAATGCCAATGACCTCTGGTTGACAAAATTTGCATATGATTGCAAATTAGGAGCTGTCAATGAATCCCACACTGACACAAATGTTCTCCAGGAAAGGATGACACAAACGACTGGTATCAGAGCCATGGGCTAAAACTAAATGCCAAGAAATGCATAATAGTTTCCTTTGGCAAGTCATCCACCCCTTGTAACTATCATATTGACAACACACCCCTTAGAGTTAACCCAGTAGTCAGGGACTTAGGAACACACATAGACAGTAATCTAGTCTTTGACCATCACGTGTATACAGCAGTGACGAAATCATTCTATGTTGTGCAACTTATAAACAAGGGTATGGTGTCTAGGTCCAAGGAATGCACTGTTCTACTGTAGTCGACATTCATCAGACCTATCATTGCACACAATGCCCCCTTTGGAATGTACCTGACCAGGCATATCCAACAACTGGAACGTCCACAAAAGTTCCTCATTAAAATAACACAGGGTGTAAGTAACATGTCTTATGCAGACCACCTCAAGGCCCAATCCCTGTATTCTGTCTCCTGCAGGCTTTTAAGGGGACAGCTATTCCTGGTATAAAGGGCATCATCTCAGACCCTACTCTGATGGACCACCTACATATTAAAAAACAAACTGCACCAGAATTACCCATTCTAAAGACTTAAACCTTGCCATTGATATAAATAGGGCCTGTTTGAGAGACAGGTATGTATCCCAGAGACTACCCCATCTCAAGAGCTGTCTCTCTCTCTCTCTCTCTCTCTCTGTCTCTCTCACTCTCCATGAGAAGCAGAGTTCCTCCCTAACCCAATTCAAGAATAACTTGGACAATTGGATGGGGAACAGGAAGTTCATCACTGGTTTGGCATGTATGTCTCTAAAAGACACAGCAAGCCTGTAAATGGTTTATCTGCCAGACCCCTGCTTGTAAGCATTGTGTCTCCCAAGCCCCTGCTTACACTTATCAAGGGTACCAGAACTTGTCAGAGAATTGGGATACATGGCTAGACTTAAAAAGCCCCTTTGGTCATTAGACTAGTAAACACCTATGAATCTATTCCATGAAAAATGTAAATTTAGGTGTTAATTAATGAAATGGCCTAGAGTTGGACATTGTTAAAGTAAATGAAGGGAAAAGGGAAAAAAAAAAACACAGAAATTAGTGGGTCTTGAAATCTCCAGGAAAGTGATAGGCTGCTGGAGGTGATTTCTGTGAGTGCATAATCTCATTTCAAGTAGTTCGCACTGCAATATTCAGAGTGTTAATCTGAATTGTGTAGTGTTCTTTCCTGCATTCTTCCTTGCTTTCACCAAAAGTTAACTCTTTGCATTTTTAATAATCACCACAAATCTCCGTACCACAGGATCCAATGAAGGCAGTCCCACAGCTTGGTGTAAAGGCCAATGTGAAGAAAACTTAGTTGAATCCACAGAAAAACTTTTCAGTCCACAAGACACGAACTCAAACGCTGTATAATGGTGAAAACTTTTAATGACAACACAGCACAGCACGACAGTATTACAGTATTCAAACTGTTCCAAGCAGAATGCAAGCAGAAAGATTTAGCGCTTTCATTTCCAAGACAGGAAACTTCATCAGAATAATCTGATATATAATAAACATATAGACAGTCTTTGCATTTTTAACTTGGACTGGGACTTTAGTCTTGTAGTGTCCCTCACAGTGCAGAGCAAAGTATGGGTGAAGAAATCCAGGACATAATATTAAAGGTTGAATTCCTTGAAGTCTGGAAAATAAATCATAGACTGGGGACACATATCAAGAAGAATGAAAAAAAAAGTATACAGAAGACGTTACAGAGGTGATTAATGTCTATTCAATTGCACTGCAGATGTTAATTCAGGATAACAGAGCTGAAAGCAGGACTGGCTGCCTCCGGATCCAAGACAACATTTTTGAAAGCAAACATCACTGTTAAGGAACACTGAAAAAAAGCATTGGCAGAATGGAACAAAATGTAGGAAACGGAGATACAGCTTTTCAGGGTGCATCAGTTGACGTGGGCTGCAACAAGTATCAGGTTGTGGACTCAAAAGACCAATCTAGTTACATTTTCCTACTTTTCAATTTAAACAAAAGGTTATGTCTAAGCTGTTGATGCCAGGATGTAATATAAACAGTGGAGATTTGTTTTTTTTTTTGTTTTTTTTTTTTATCGAGACCTTTTTTCAGTGAGTAGCAAAATGCTTGTAGCATTTGTGAGAGTGCTGTAGCAGTGCACACTTAAGAGTCAGATATAAATTGGTTTATCCAGGCAATTATTAAACTGCATATATCAGAAGGAATAAAAACCTTCTCCACTGTAGAAGAAGTGATATCTGAAATAGAAGCATCAGAAAGTGGAAAAAGGAGGATTTGAGCTAGACTTGATGAGAAACAATTACTGCATTATGGAGATGAAAGAGAGAAAGAACTTTTCTCTGTTTTCAAGCATTATAAACCTTTGCAGGAGAAAGCTGATATAATTAAATCTTTACATGTTGAAAGGAAAGCCTAATTTGACTTATTGTGTACTGGCATGCTGATGTAACTGTCCAGGGTGCTAGCACATGGCTGTCATTGTACAGACTGAGAATGTATACCTCAAAAGGTCAATGTGAGGTTACATAATCCAAGATTGAAAGGGAAGGAGTCGAAGAAAAAGGTGAATATAAAGAAATAAATGGACTAGAGGTTATACTAGATGGTAGCACAGTGGCTAAGGATATGACAAAGGAGGATAAAAGCATTGCCAAAAGCACAAATTTAATTGTCTCATGAACAAATGTGTGGCTGCACTCTGGTTCCTAGATTCATAGGATGATACCAGACTATTGGCCCAGAGGCCCTTATAAGCCTAGCCAAGAATTTTGCCCATGTTCCCACAAAGTCAGCACCTATTTCCCTTGTCCAGCAGGGACATAGGTGGGATCCCAGAGGTGTATTTTCTGTTTCCCATCCAGTCGTCCAGGTTCCTCTTAAAGAAGGCTAGAGAGGTACTCTGCTTAACATGGAGAAGGACTCTATTCCACAGACGAGGGAGTCTCGCTATCCTGCCAACAAGTTCTATTAATGTCCCAGACCAGGTTGAAGCCTTGTGTGCGGGCTGCCCAAGTGGATTTTGACTTATATATGCAGGAACGCCATCAAAGCTGGGTCTGAGATGGCCTCGTATGCCAGACACAAGTCACCTCTGAGCAGTCTGTACAAGAAAAGAGACAGGGGTGGTGTAGAAGGTCTTTGCTTTGAAAGGGGCTCTGGTCCCCATATTGAATGCAGGAATGCTATAAATATGTATAAAGTTATTTGTGGGTTTAATCTATTAAATTTATATATAGTTAATCATACTTTTAATCTGATATATGGGGAAAGTTATAACACTAAAAAAATAGGGAATTATTTTGAAATCTCTGGTAGAAGACTGAAAGGAAAATTAAATAAAGAGACAGTACATATGAAACCAAGACTTTTTAAATACAATATTGAATGCATATTGAGTGGGGTATATCATTACTAAGGAAGGAATACAAGTAACAGATTTGTACTCACTTGGAAAGTTAATAGGTTGAGTAATCCTATAATAAAGAAAAGTATTATGATTTTTGTGAAGAAGCAATAATCTCAGGTGATAGCTATTCAGGAGACATGCTTGTCAGATGGGAACATAGTAAACTGGGAATAAACAGTTAAGAAATTATGGTTAGTTCAACATATGAAGAATCAAAATGGGGGGGGGGGTGCTGCTTAGACATAATGATTTTTTGTTAGAAATTCCTAATGCCATAAAACACGAAAGAGGATATTAGGCAGGGGTGAAAAGTTACTGGCAAGGTGTTAGGTGTTAGGATTACATTTGTAGCAGTTAAGGTACCACCCACGTTTAAGAAGAGATTTATTAGGGATATTTTATTAGAGCTAGTTTGCTTTCATGTGGAATGGTTAGTCATTATGGGGAATTGTAACATTTTTTTTTTTTTTTTTTTTTAATAATGATGGAAAAGCAGTTTGTCAGAGGATAAAACTTACACAGGTGGGAAGTATATTAGATATATCCAATAAAAACAAAAAGTACAGGCAACCAGGACAAGACAGGGTTCTTCTATTAAGGCTGCAAAACACAGCACTATAAAAATCTAGTAAAAAATGAAGTGAACCACACCATGGCAATAAGAAGGCATACAACTCCACATCGTCAATGAAAGATGCAAGATATCACCAAGTAAAACGTTTTAATGTTAGCGCTTTCACAGTTCACAATGACTGCTTCATCAGACAATAGATATATTAGATATATGTTACAGTCTTTGAGGACTGTAGACGCAACAACCAAAAAAATGGAAGGGTTCATGTACTATAGAGTAAATATAAAAGGTGGTTTGAATGGGCAGACTATACATTACTCATGAGAATTGTACATGTTTAACTAGTGTTAGGATGGATCTGTTCTCATCATTTCTTTGTTTGCTATGAGTTTATTCTAGATCAAAACAGAGGAGAGCTAACTTAATGGAGATTTCCTGTCTGTTATATGGAGACTTTAGCAGCTGGATGTAAAATAATATAACATGTTCTATAAAATATATATTATACAGTTATACAATATAAAAGGAGGCTAAAATGTGGGATTTATTTGAATGGAATAAAATTAAGATGAATTTTAGGAAAATAATTCAGGAATATTTAAACTTTCTGAGAGGACTATCAAATAACAAAACATTTAGAAATGGAACAGTTAAGGTTATTTACAGTTGCCACAAGGATTTTAATTGAGATGAAAATCATAAAATGCTTTAAAGCAAATACAAAGAAATGTCACAAAGGGTAGTGGTAAAAGATTTGAATAACATTATCTCCCCAAAATCTTTGAAGGCATTAGTGCCAGATTTGCAACAAAAGAAAGTGGATAGACCAATCTGTAAGGTGAAATGGACAGGTGGTTTGCTTGATGAAAGAAACCCTGGCTATCTGTGTAGATTATTACAAAGAATAATATACAAAGAAGATACATGAGGACAGGTATATGGATTGGTTGATACCTTCTTATATTTCCTCTCTCACTGCCTACACTATATGACTAAGCAGTGAATTATTTAGTTAAAGAAACTACTTTAGAGGAATTGAGAGAGGCTCTTAGTATACAATCATCTTGTAAATCCCTAGGCCTGGAGGGTACTGCTATTGAGATTTCAAAGATGTGGGTGAGGGGGTTAAATTACAGCATGTATCAGTAAGAATGATGAATAAGGCTTTAAGTTTGAAGAAAATCACTAACTCATGGAGGACAGGAATTATTTTGGTAATACACAAGTAGGGGAAAGATCCTGTTATAGAACAATAAAACTTTAAACTATAAAGACCAACAAAAGTTGAAACCATATTTATGAGGTTTGCATGGCACTAATAATGGGTAGATTGGGAAAAATCATTCTAGAACTAAATGATGATGACCGATGTGAATTTGTATGTGGTAGAAGAATCTTTGATAACATAATTAAAATTTTGATAACTATTCAACAAGCTAATAAAAATAAAGAAAGATTGGCAATCCTGTTATTATATGGAGAAATGGCAATTGACAGAGTAGAGTTGCCAGTCTTGTCTGCTTTGTTAGTAAAGTTTAGCTCCCTGGAGTATTTATAAAATTAATAAAGGGGGTATACTGAAATGTAGCAGCACAACTCATGGTCTAAATTTCCCTTTTTGATCCAATATATCCTTCCAGTTGAACCAGCAAAGCTGCTAGTCCCTCCACCCCCATTCTTTGCTTTGTACATGAAAACATTGGCTACAACTACTAAGCAGACTGAGGTATGGGGTTTTAAGTGGAAACAGAGGGAACTGAAATTTGTATCTTTTGTGGACAATGTGATTTTGACCCTTAAAATCCCTAAAGACGATTGCGTAAGAATGTATAAGACAGTAAATGTGTGGGTCTGTTACCTGGTTGCACAATTAGATGCAGAAGAAGTAATATAAGGGTAGAAAAGCAAATGGTATTTAAGGAAGATGGTGAGTTTAAATATTTGACCATATTGCTATGTGACACCTGTGAGAAATCAATTCAGAAATCTTATGAGGATAAATTAACAAGTGTAAGATTGATCTCAGTTAGGCCAGAAGGTATATGTTCTGCACTGACATGTTCAATATCTGGATAAAGTGTTCTGGATGCCCCCCCCCCCCGAAATTCTAAGTTACTTGATAAGGGTTAAAAAAATGGATGATGGATTTTCTCTGGATGGATAGCAGGCTGAGAGTCAGTGGGATTGGGTTACTATGTTAAAGGAGGAAAGTGGAATGGGAGTACCAGACACAAGGCATGACTGGAAAGTGATGTATCTTGCTTGTTTATGGGATATCCGATAGAGGATTATAAATCCTAATAGAAGGAAATGTTATGGGAACTGATCCCAGGATTAAACACAGTATGCTTATTGGAATCATTCTTGTGGAAATACAAACAAGGAATGTGACAATCCCTGTAAGATATAGTGAATAAAGAGATACATAGATTTATTTTGTTCAAGAGTTTAAGTGAGTGGAAATGAGATGTTTTGATAATCGTGGGTCGAATCTGTGATAGAGGAAATCAAGCGGTAGTAAGGAGATTTAGGTTATTGGAGATCAACATAATATACCGGGCTCAATTAATAAAAGAAAACAGAATAATTGACTGGGAATGTGCATGAAGGAGACCTGACCTCCACAGTGGATTCTTCATAAATTTCTGACCAATCAATAGACTGAGTGAATGGAAAAAAATGTGTGAAACTGAAGAAAGAACAATGGCCAGATTTGACTAAATGGTTAATGGATATAAGGGAGGAAAGGGTAAAGGATATCAAAGCAATATTTATTTTGAATTAAATCATGGAAGAGTAACCACAACACTGGAAACTGAAAAAAAAACAGAAAACATTAGAAACAGCAATGTTTAATCCAATGGAAAGCACTTAGATAAATTAAGTTTTGTATTTTGATAAGAAATATCTGTATGAATATTTTATATGCCTGCTGGGATGATTGGTGGCATATTTTAGTGTGTGCTCTAAATGATCTCAATTTAGAATAAATGTAGTCCAAACAATCAGAAATTTTATTTAGGGAAAGTTAGTGTTAACTGAAGGTATTTATTTTATAGGTGTTTATAAAGGCAAAATAAAAGAAAGTAATATTAGGAGATGGTAATGCTAGTAAGATTATTAATAAAGAAGGTAGTTGTGAGGAGATGGAGGCAAGCAATCAGTCCAACAGCAAAAGGGGAGAGACAGGGAGAGAGGGTGTGATGTGCTGTGGGCTCTGGTGTTTGTGGGGGTATGTAGAGAGACAGCCTCAGCAGTTGTTGCAGCACTGCTTCTTGGTCTACTGTGCAGGTACAAGGCATGGATGACAGAGGGCTCACCTTCCTATACATGCCCCCACTGGCTCTGCTGGGAGTTGCAATGGGTGTATGTGAACTTTGTTAGATGCTGGTGTGCTCTCTGACCTTGGCTGGCATATGGTTAAAGACATGCCAGCATGACAATGGCATTGACCATAGGGACACCCTCTCCTAGGAATACACATCTCCACAATAGATAGTTATTGCTGTGGAGTTGCTAGCACTGTGTATGTTTGTGTGTGTCTGGGGATTTCATACACCTATGGCTATGTTGGCCAACATCTGTAGATGTAGCAGATGACTGTCTATGATGACAGTCACTTGCTCCTGCCCTGTATCCCAGAGAAGACATTGCATGATACAGTGTGTTATTTAACCTATCCAAGGTATCACACATTAGATGTTTATTTATTTAGTTATTTATTCCAGTTTGATTAAACCTGCCCTGGACCTGCACAGTAGACCAAGAAGCAGTGCTGCAACAACTGCTGAGGCTGTGTCCCTACATTTCCCCACAAACACCAGAGCCCACAGCACATCACACCCTCTCTCCCTGTCTCTCCCCTTTTGCTGTTGGACTGATTGCTTGCCTCCATCTTCATGCCACATGTACTCCTGTAGTTCAGCTTGCACATCCTGGGTAACCTTCAGTATCACTTCCATGGCTCTGGTGACACTATTCTGTGCCTCCTTTGATTGCCCTGCACTGCTGTGATGGCTTGTTGGTTACCTACTAAGACTATAGTGTATAGAGTCCTAGGTTCAAGCTCTGCAGGGCTGTTTATATCTATAAATTCACCCCAGGGATCACTTCTGTGGCTCTACTTGACAGGGGTGCAGGAAAATAATTTTTTTGGATTGTGAAAGCCGGGGTACCTTTTTGGCTAGGCTTGTATAGGCCGTAGGGCCAATAGCCTAGTACCTACCTATGAACCTACATGTGGGCTGCAACTACTGATGCCCATAGATGCACATCATTGTTCAGTAGATGAGAAATGCGATGACTGTTTTAGGCACCAGTTATCAGCCATTTTTTACTGAAATACTTCAAGCTGAGATATCATGGCTGGAGAAGGAGAGGGTAGTCATCCTTTTAGTGCACAAATATCGTATGAGGAGGAGACAGAAAAATTCCATTACATCCTACAAAAGGATTAAAGCTGGATGTTTTTGCAAGAAGGTCATACAGATACACTGTATACAAATAAATACAGGAGTTGTCTAGCCAAAGCTGTCACTCATGCAACTGACATTGCCTGCACAGCTGAGCAATGGAGCCACCATTATAGTGACATATGGCACAGCAGTCTTAACCTCCTATGTCAATGGGAGGATTAAATCAAAGAGCAGGCAGACCTCTGTACTGTAAGTATAACATATGTTAGGTTCGCATTAAAACTGGCTGTTCATGACACAGATATTGCACAGTGCTCTTTGTACATCTATAGTGCCAAAAGATATCAAAGCAAATTGATAAATACACAGGAGATGGCTGGAGCATTTTGGAAAGTGGCAGGGTGCGTATACCTGTTACATGATGTCCTCATTTTAATATTGACAGTAGTAGGTGTTCATGGAAACATTTTATAACTTTCATACTTCATTGCCAGTTCCACCATTACTGTCATACCTCCCGGATAGCAGTATGCATGCATGTTCAATGTTATGTTTCTGCATACAGCCCCTTGTACAGCTGGGCAACTAGTCTGGGTGTTCAGGTACTGCTCATAGACTGTGAGGTTATCTATGGGTTAAATCCCCTCCTAGATGTTGAGTTACCATTAAAACTACTTCAGATTTATTTTCCTGTCTAATTAGTACTGCATGGGGCATAAATGAAAGAGCATAATTATGAAATGAATGGGCAAGTATAAGTATACAACAGAAGTTATTTGCTTTGAATATCACCTGTGACAAAAATATGTATAATGGCTGGGCAGCACCTATTCTTCGCATCTGCACATTATTGTCAGACATGAAAATACTGCGTTTGTGAGTACAGACAGCTGCATGCCTACCTACAAAACTCATCACACTATGCTTCCTTTTGTCCCACTCTATGCATTGGTGGCTGTTGCTTCAGTTCTCCCTCTCACTTATATATGCTAACAGGTTTGTTAAAGTAATCAATGTTGTTGTTTGGTCCAGGAAGCATACTGTTTATCATTGCATAATTCATACGATAGTATGAACTTCCATTTTTCATTATGTCTGTGCTCCTCTCTCCTCCAACACTTTGCTGCAATCCTGTCTCTTCAATGCATATTTTTAATTATTATTTGGTTTCGCTCCATTTTTTACTGATATATGCAGCAGCACAGCAACCTGCACCAATCTTACTGGCAAGACTTGTCAGACCCAATAGGTGGGAGCAGCAGAGCCACGACCATCACCAACGGAAGGACATCTGGGTCCCATCCTGTGACAGTTGCATGCACACTTCCTGCCCTAGCTGCAAAATCTGTATCAAGTACGTCTGCAGTGGAAGGTAGTACAGTTGTAGCTGTCAGTAGTGGTGTGAGTGGAGGTGACAACTTTGTCACCCATCGGCAAATGACAGACATTGTCAAGATGTTAGATGCATGCACTGACCACATATAGAGTAAACCATGCTCTGGTGACTCATTGAGTTGCATCCCTGCCAAGTATAGGCTCCACATTCTGAGGCAGGATCTAAGGGTGACAGTACTCAAGGAGATGAGTAATCTCCTCATAGTTCTCAGCTAGCAAAGAATTCATCTTCAGATGCCCAGTTCAATTCCCCAAATGTATGTTTCTTCTCCTTTTAGTGTCCATGCTCACCCCTGTTAGCTTTTACAGTTCTTCCCTCACCATTGTGTTCTGTCTGTTTGTTTGATGTCTCCTTCAGGATTGTCTCATCTACCTAATCTTACCTTTTACCAACCTCTTCCTTCCTTTACTTCCTTCTCTCACTTCTCCTTTTCTTTGTTAATTAAAGAAAAAAAATTGTACCTGTCCCAAGAAATAACGTATTTGCCTCCTAACACCCATCCATCGTGCTCATTCCTTATGTGCTCAACTTCAGTTCTTGCTTCCCCCTTTTCATCTCTGTCCTATACTCCCATTTTTAACCTTTAGTCTAGTCAAATCATAGATAAACACACTAAACATATGCCTTTTGTGTTCATACTGTGTGCAAAAAGTCACTAAGACTACCATCAAGGTCCATGTACAACCAACAAGAAACAGCAGTGCTCATTGTATACTATATGGTCTGAGGGCAGCTTGAGGTCCAGGGGCCATGAGCTTAAGAACCCTGCCATCAGACCATACTATCAATAGATGAGGGAAGCAAATATATTAATTCACTAGCCACAGTGCCTGCATTTCTTTTTCTCTTTGAGATTGTGGCCCTTGCCTGAGTTTGCTAGTCCTCATAAAGCACCAGTGGTTACTTGAGTTTGAGACCCCTTGTGTATAACAACAATTTAGTCCAGTTGATACCTTGTTCCTCACAAAGTTACCTTGACTGTACATGTCCACAAAATGATCTTAACACCTTCCTGCACTACTGTGCAAGCGTGAAATAAAGCACAGCATATGATCTTAGCTTGACTGCTTGCCTGATTCAATTTGTTAATGAAGTGAATTGTGTAATATCAGTTTACAGAGTGGAGGGTTTAAATCTCCTCAGGGTTGTATGCATTTAATTGTGGTTGTATGGGTTTTTTTACCTTGATGCTTCTATTGTGTAAATGTGTAACGCTCAACTGCTATGAATTTCTGAAACTCCTTCAGTATTATACTTTTATGTTTCACCATGTTATTAGTGTTTGGTGAAATTGCACTGTACACTGGTGAGGGTAATGGGCTCAAATCCTATGATTTTTTTTTTTTTTTTTTTTTTTACTTACATTGTGTAAAAACACCTACCTGTTATGTGTGTCCCTGACACCTTTAGTGTTACTGGCTCTATGGTTCTCCTTTTTAATGCAGTGTTTGGCAGAACTGTACCAACGAGGGTAATGGGATCAAATCCCAGAACGACTGTATTTTTTCCTGCTTCCATTGTGTAAACATCGAACACTGCTATGTGCTTCTCTGGCACCTTTAATAATAGTGCTTCTAAGGCTCAACTTGTTAATGAAGTATTGGGAAAAATTACACTGATGAGGGTAATGGGTTTGAATCCCTTGAGAACTGTTTTTTTCCTTGCTAATATATGTAAATGTGTAATACTGATAAGCTTTCCTGACAGCTTCAGAGTTACTTCTTCTATACAAGTAGAGTTCATGGCTTGAATCCTTGCAGGCCTAAGCATTTTTTCCATGACATTTACATTATAGTTGTTTGATATATCATATACTCACTTTGTCTGTTATTGTATCTGCCATTGGTTTGGGATGTGGCTGAAAGGGTCACTGGATCATCCCACCAATTAGCAAATTAAAATAAAATGTAGTGTTAGGTTCAAGTCAAGCCTAAGGTTACTTAATTTCTTAACACAGAAACAACATTAACAGCACATATGTTACCTATGTATTTAATTTTTGAGAATAAAGAGTTGTAGAAAGACAAATAGCGATATAGGATAACCTTGAGTACTGAAGAAAATAGATACAAAATTTAAATGCTTGAGAAAATAACAAGAAATAATACAAAGTTACACATTAGAAGACAAACCCTAGATTCTGTATGCCTTGCATGGTGTGCAGGGTAAGTGCAGGAGTTCTAGCAGGCAATATGTCTGCTGCGCAATCCAGGAACAGCCTGCAGGGGCATGCACGTGCGCTCCTGCACTAGTCCTGCACGCCTAAGGCCCTGTATGCAAATCACCCCATTTGCAGGAGAAATCCATGCAAATGAGGTGAATTTGCAATCCAGGATGCTTGCAACCGGCCGTCGAGGACTAGTGCAATTTGCAGAAATGTACTCAGTTAGTAACCGAGTACATTTCTGCAAAATCCAAAACTGAGACGTGACAGCTCCAAGTAAAGGCTGCATATCAGTCAGGAAGCATGCCATTGGCCAAGTGTAAGGCCATTGGCATTGCTAACAACATAAAAATAAAAAAATTAACTTTTAATTTTTTTAGCCGATCTCGGCTGCTTAAGCATAGGGCAGTGGCGAGCAAATGGGATCGGGGGGAAAATAACAAGATACACCTAAAATAAGCATTTTAACTAAAAATCACTATTCTGCCATGCAAGTCAATGCTAGGCAGAAGACAACATGGCCAGTGAGTAGTGGTTGCTAAGGGGGGAGGCTCAATGTGAGACATGTAACTATGCATTAGCAGGCAATCCTATGCAAATGAGGGGAAGGATAGTGAATCACAGTTTTCCCCAGCATGCTAGTCAGGTCCCAACAGTGTAAGAGTAGGAATAGCTTGGTGCAAGCCTAGGAGTTAGCTGACATCATGGGGGTGTGTGTCAGGCATACTGTAAGCGGATTGGAGCCCTGTGGCTCGGGTTTGCTCCTTGCATAGCACAGCTAAGCTAGGGGGTATGTTTGAATCTGCCTAGCACTCTTTACATTGCCTAAGCGGGTGTGCATGTACATCAGGTTTTAAATGAAGAAAAAAAAAAGTTAAACCAGGAAATAGCAGCACTGTGCACATTTGAGCCCTCTGTTTGCGTGGTACACCCCCGGGCTTAAAGAGAAAGGCAATGGGAAGGGAAAACAGCAGTAGGAAGGTAATCCAGGAGAACTAGCATAGCTGGCAGGTGAAATGTATCAGAATCAGCCAATTACACAGGCAGCAGACCAGCCCAGCACAGAACACTACTATAAACTATGCAAACACCTTCCTCTCAGGTTTTTCCAACACTTTACACCACAGGTGTAAACAAGCAGAGAACTTCTAACACACACAATAGCAAAATGATAGGGACTGCAATAGCTATCATACAACATCTTGTGGAAGAGGCTGAGGGTGGTGAGGATGTAAATGCTGTCAACCAACCCTTAGTGAGGAGATGGAGAAGAGTGTACAGACCCAGGGTAACCTACCAGGGGCAACATGAGCTGGAGATAGTGGAGCACTATAGCATGGACAGGGACCTCCTACAGCAAATTGTTCAGTTGTGCAGGCCAGGCCTCACACACAGAACTAACAGAGGGGAACCCATCCCAGTGGATACCAAGGTATGTGTAGGCCTAAGAATACTAGCTGCAGGTACCTTCCAGAGGCCAACTGGGGATATGATGGGGATTTCACAGGCATCAGCATCCAGGGTACTCCAGCAGTTCCTGGATGCCATGTCAGCACATGTCTGTGAGCACATATATTTCCCCAGTGCTCGTGAGGCATTGGCCAGCAAAATGCAACTGTTCCACCAAATAGCAGAATACCCTGAGGTAGTGGGTGCTATAGACTGCACGCACATATGCATCAAAGCACAACCCGGTGAGCAGTGTAGGGTCTACATCACCCGCAAGGGCTTCCCCTCCATCAAATGCCAGGTTGCGTGTGATGCCCAGGGCATAATAATGAATGTGTGTGCTGGCTGCCCTGGAAGCTATCACGATTCCCACAACTGGCATCAGACACAGCTGTACCAGAGATTTGCCAGTGGGGACATTCCGCAAGGTCACCTAGTGGGGGATGTTGGATACGCACTGGAGCCGTGGCTGATGACACCCATCAGAAATGCACACATACCCGAACAAGAACTCCATAATGAGGCACATGCACAGACCAGAATTATAGTAGAGCGTGTGTTTGGGATGCTCAAATCATGGTTCCAATGCCTGGACACATCCGGTTGAGCCTTGCAGTATTAACCAGCTACATATACCCAAATTGTCCTTGTATGTGCCGTGCTACACAATATGATCCTGTGGAAACAGCTGCAGCAGGAACAGCATGGGGCAGGCCTACACAGCCCTCCACCATTGCCAAGGTCTGCACAGGCACAGAGTGACTCAGAGAAGGAACAACTTCAGCCTGCCCCAGTAGGCACAAGGAGGCATTCCCAGTATGCCCTGGCCTTGGCAAAGAGGCAACACATAGCACATACACTGACACAGGAGGGACCCAGGGAATAACACCTCTCTCTGACTCTCACATACAGTAAAAGGGATGCCAAACATGACACTACCTGTGCTCAACCATGTGTTGGGAGTGTACTATGTGCATCTGACATAGGCAGCCCTGAAGCACCACCCTCAATACTGGGACACTCACAGAAGTGACTCACATATGCCAGTCAGGGCGGTTCACATACACAACAACAGTCACAGCCAGCAGGACAGGTTTAGACAATCACAAACAAAGGCTGTGTCATAGCCTCTGAATGATGCCTATGGGTAACCCCCCAGGCCTACACAGACAAACTACAGCAGGTCAGGCAGTGGGACATTAGTTCTGAAGGGTAGAAAGTAAAAAACTAATATGTAGGTAAATCAAAGCTAACATCTGTAGTACACTGGTATGCCTCTAGTCAGCATGATAGGTAAGAATACAGAATTAAATGGAGTACCTGACATACCAGTACAGTCATAGCAAATGTGTATAAATGTCAGGTGTGCCCCCCCCCATCCTACATAGTAATGTAATAACAGTCAGGTGTGCCCTCCAATCCAGTGTAGAATGTAGAAAACGTCAGATGTGCCCCCCCCCGTCCTACATAGTAATGTAATAACAGTCAGGTGTGCCCCCCCTAATCCTGGGTAGAAATGTAGAAATAGTCAGGTGTGCCCCCCATCTTATGTAGTAATGTAATAACAGTCAGGTGTGCCCCCCACAATCCTGTGTAGAAATGTATAAATAGTCAGGTATGCCCCCCCATCCTACATAGAAATGTAGTAACAGTCAGGTGTGCCCCCCCCCCAATCCTGTGTAGAAATGTAGAAATAGTCGGGTGTGCCCCCCATCCTATGTAGAACTGTAGTAACAGTCAATGCCAAATGATCGACGGATACCCTGCAGAAACAGCATGCTACCTGTAGGTGTACAACACAAAGGTCAGCACTGCAGTACAAACTACCTGGACTCGATCCACACATTCAACACAGACGGGCATACTGGGCATGCTCACACACTAAGAGAAATGAAGGCAATGTCAGTCAACAACATACTGAAAGGTCATACTGGGCATGCTCACACACAAACACATGAAGGCCATGTCTGCAAACACCAGTGGACCAGACATATCTGGCAGTCACAGATGTTAGTGCAGACACTCCTCATTATGCACCACTCATGCTTTGTATACACAGTGGATAGGAATACAGACATATATGTAAGGACAGCACACTATAATAAGCCAAAGGTAGACGCACATAGATGTGTGGAAGAGGGTGACTGTGACAAGGAGCCATCCAGGCCTGTCCCACCCAGCACACAGCCAAAGGGTCACAACCACATGAGGTTCAGATGTCACTCACTGTAGATACTAGCCATTAGTCACTGGTATATGTCAGCATTACAGACTATGTGGTGCACGTGCTAGCTCTGCAACATGACTGTAGAAGGAAGTAGTCATCTAGCAGCTGTATACACGTACCTGTGAAATATGACACTGTATGTGCCCGCATGTGGCATGTCAACCTCTAGATGAATGGGTTATGGTCCATGCACACAAATTGCCCTCCCCATAGCCCCACTATGACAAGCCTGCTGAGGTCATCCACTGTGAAATACACCTTTGGGAGAGTTGTAGCTCAGTAATCTCCGTGGTGCATCCCATAACTGTGTACTGTTGTAGTGTGATAAACTAGTGAGGTAGGAGTTCCAATCCCAGACATGGCGTGTGTGTGTGTGTGTGTGTGTGTGTGTGTGTGTGTGTGTGTGTGTGTGTGTGTGTCTGTCTGTGTAGAGAGCAATGCTTTTTAGTGTCACACTCCCTACAATTCAAATGCTCTACTTTGGTAAGGCTGCTGATATCATCCACCTAGAAATACATCTCTGGGAAGATTGTAGCCCAGTAATCTCTGTAGCACATGCCATAAATGCATACTGCTGTAGTGTGATAAAATAGTTAGGTAGGAGTTCTAATCCCAGACTTGGCAAGTGTGTGTGTGTGTGTGTCTGTCTGGGTAGAGAGAAATATTTTTGGGTAGTCACACTCCCTACAATTCAAATGCTCTACTTTGGTAGGGCTGCTGATGTCATCCACCTAGAAATACACCTCTGGGAAGGCTGTAGCCCAGTAATCACCATAGCACATCCTATAACTGCGTACTGCTCTAGTGTCATAAATTAGTTAGGTAGGAGTTCTAATCCCAGACTTGGCAAGTATGTGTGTCTGTTTGTGTGTGTGTCTGTTTGACTCTGTGTAGAGAGCAATGCTTTTTAGGGTAGTCAAACTCCCTATAATTTGAATGCTCTACTTTGGTAAGGCTTCTGATGTCATCCACCTAGAAATACACCTCTGGGAAGGTTGTAGCCCAGTAATCTTCATAGCATGTGCCATAACTGCATACTGCTGTAGTGTGATATAGAACTCTGTTTATGGTTCTATTTCCTCCCATGGCAGTTGTGGATGTTTTGTGTGTGTTTCTATGTCTGTGTAGGGAGCAATGCATTTTAGGCTAGTCACACTCAGTACATTTCAAATGCCCTACTTTGGCAATCCTGCTGATGTCATTCACTGTGAAATACACCTTTGGGGAAGGGGAACGTCAGCAATCCCTGTGGTGTGTCCTGTAACAGCATCATGCTGTAGTGTGATGTAGACTTCTAGCAGGGGTTCTATTCCCACCCATGGCAGTTGTGGATGTTTTGTGTGTGTTTCTATGTCTGTATAGGGAGCAATGCAGTTTAGGCTAGTCACACCCAATACATTTCAAATACCCTACTTTGACAATCCTGCTGATGTCATTCACTGTGAAATACACCTTTGGGGAATGGGAACTTCAGCAATCCCCATGGTGTGTCCTGTAATGGCATTATGCTGTAGTGTGATATAGAACCCTGGCAGGGGTTCTGTTCCCACCCATGGCAGTTGTGGATGTTTTGTGTGTGGTTCTATGTCTGTGTAGGGAGCAATGCATTTTAGGCTAGTCACACTTAGTGCATTTCAAATGCCCTACTTTGGCAATCCTGCTGATGTCATTCATTGTGAAGTACACCTTTGGGGACAGAGCACTCCAGTACTCCATATGGTGTGTCCCATAACAGCTCCATGCTGTAGTGTGATATAGACCTCTGTTAGAGGTTCTATTCCCACACATGTCGGTTGTGGAAGTTTTCTGTGTGTGTGTCACTGTCTGTGTAGGGAAGCAATGCATTTTAGGCTAGTCACACTCAGTGCATTTCAAATGCCCTACTTTGGCAATCCTGCTGATGTCATTCACTGTGATATACACCTTTGGGGAAGGAAACTCCAGCAATCCCCGTGGTGTGTCCTATAACAGCATCATACTGTAGTGGGATATATAACCCTGGAAGAGGTTCTATTCCCACCCATGACAGTTGTGAATGTATTGTGTGTGTGTCTATGTCTGTGTAGGGAGCAATGCATTTTAGGCTAGTCACACTCAGTACATTTCAACTTCCCTACTTTGGCAATACTGCTGATGTCATTCACTGTGAAATACACCTTTGGGAAAGGAGTACTCCAGTAATCTCCATGGTGCATCCTATAATGGTGTAGCTCTGTATTGAAATATACTAGTTAAGTAAGAGTGCTAACCCCAGACATGACAGGTGTGTGTGTGGGTGTGTGTCTGTGTTTGTCATTTGTATCCTGTGTGGTGGTGGTTGTGAGTGTGTAACAACTGGATTCAATGTGGAGTGGGTTTTGCAAATGTCTTATATGGTGGGCCAAGTATATATCACAATGTCCACCATACAGGGATGACATATGTGAAATAGCCAAGAGGCTGGGGTGCAAATCCATACCCATAAATGTGACATCAATGCCAGCTGAGCAACATTAGCAACCCTTGTATTACCCAGGGAACACTTTCAACCCATGTCTCATATACACACGCACACTTGACTAGGCAACAGCCGCTATGTTGGTAGTACCCTTCATATTGCCCACTGATAGTAACCATGGCATGATTGCAGTGGGCTACAGAGGGCATGGCATCCTGTCCATCAGTCCAATAGGTATGTACATGCCAACAGTGCACCTCTCCCATGTTCCCCACTGGACAACACCTGTGGTGCCATCAAATGTGACCCACAAAGGACATAACATGCCTGAAACACAAGCCCTGTATGGGTAGATGGCACTGACACCAGGGGAAATACTGGTATCATGCTATCAATGTAGGTGCAGGGCCAACCTGCTGTCCATGAACAGTTCCCGTCACATGAGGCCAGGACTGGCACATCTGATGATAATGATCTGTGTACACAACATGGGCCAGACACCATAGGTACAGTTCCACATTTCACTGTACATGCATGTGGGAGATGTGCATATCCAGACACTGTCCATATCATGGACTAAGGAACACATACATGGCAAGCAATGCACAGCGTTGGCCACATGCAATAGTCACCCAGGTGACTGGAAGGTGAATACAATACCCACCTATGTGGGCAACTCCAGATATTACACCCCTGAGCCACAATGCAGACCATTGTCATGTGGCCTTATGCCAAGGTATACCCATCACTTAGCCTTGTATAGCCATCTGGCACCACCAACCACATCACACCCATGCAGCAGTGCACACATGCTTGTCAGTACTGGCACCCGTGTCTGTGCGTGTGGTGTATGGTGCACATGACCACATTCACACTCACTACAACCCCCATTGGCAAACTGAAGCATGCTGTCTGATGTCAGACACCTCCACATACCCTTTGCACATATAACCTCTGTATGGCCCCTGTGGTGCATGTGATGCTTGCACAGTACTGTGTTGAGGCAATCCCTCTCATGATGAGTTGTATTCCGGGCCCTGCCAAGTGTGGCAGTGCATGTGCATCCCTGTGAGAGTGTGGCTGTGTTGATGCTGACACCTGTTCATGCGGGCAGGCATGGTTACTACACCTACCACATAGCTATCATATACCTGTTGCAGATGTCACTCACTAACATGTAACCTATACGGTGCATCCAATGACTGCATGGACATGTGATAGCACTACATAGTCATCAGGGGTTTGATACCCTGTATTGGTAGGTGTGTGACACAAACATGCTTAAGTTTTACTCCTCCCACCCCTCCCTGGCTTTTCTGTGCTACTGTTTGCCTCTCTTACTCCATCTCTGGTGGATGTGGGGACTCACACCTGCTTTTCTTAAGCAGCAGCATGTGTATTCTAAGTGATGCTCAGGATCAGCTGATGGCCTCTGCATGAATTGCAGCCCTTCTCTAGCTGATTTCATGTGGAACAGCTATGGGAACATTCCCATAGCCAATTGCATGGAAACACACACCAATATCTAGGAACATCATGTTGGTGTTGGGCCTTTCATTCACTGTGAGCAGGAGCTTGAGCTGTTGTGTGGCAAACAGCATCTCAGATGGATTGGGGTTTACCTCTAACAACATACAGTATGGAAACAGACCAACACACAGGAGGGGGATGTGCCTGAGCTGCCTACAGACTGTAAGTGCTACTATACTGCAATTGGAGTTGCAGTTTGACTTTTCGGCTTTTTCCCAGTTATAGGTCGCCACAGTGGAACTCCGGTCCGCTAATGATTGGCAGTAGATTTTTATGGTGCCGAGTTGCCAGCCTGACTCCCAACCTTCAGCAAAGGCATACCCATTCATGCATGTCTTTCGGAGGCCACTCAACCACGGGGAGAACATGCAGACTCCACAAAGAAGGCACTCCAGCCGAGAATTGAACAGGAGAACCTCTTGCTGTGAGGCAACAACACAGCCGCTGTACCAATGCAGGATGTTGGTTTAACAGGGTGTGTGTGGATATGGCTGTCCTACATGTTTTCATACCTGCCTTGTCAGTGCTATGTTTATGAGGGAACACCCATCTGTAGGGCCATCTGCAGACTGACCAGTGTGTGGTGCATTGTCAGGATTGGTCCACATGTCTTGCACTAAGCGGTTAAGTGAATACCTTTGGACTGTCCAGAGTGTGTCAGACTGTCCACATGTATTGGCCATTATCTCTGCTGTAGTCCACAGGAGCATTATGTGCTAGCAGTGCTACTGTACTATGATGTCCTTAGGAAGTCTGTCAGTAGCCTATGGTGCACATGTTAAAAACAGATGAGACCTACCACACACACCATATCAGTGAAGACAATCCCTATTACAGTAGCAATACTCTACAAATATACCTGCTATTCATACCTGACATCCTCTTGCACTACAAATTTGGGACTACAGGGGCTGAGGTAAGGCTACACTCCATGTTCAGGACATATGGTGATGATATATGTACATATACTTATCCATGGATCTATATAGACATACACATATACATATTGACATACATAGATGGATATGTATACGTATATATATATATATATATATATATATATATATATATATATATATACAAATAAACACCAAGATATATACATATACAGAACAATATATGTCTACACACATACAGATAGAGATACATATGCACATATATGTATGGATATCTACATATATCAGAATAGATATGTATGCACATAACATCTATAAATATATATATATATATATATATATATATATATATATATATATATATATATATATATATATATACCAACATAACTAGGCATATCTGCACCCATAGGATGTGCCTATGTATATAGCTATATATACATATATATATATATATATATATATATATATATATATATATATATATATATGTGTGTGTGTGTGTGTGTGTGTGTGTGTGTGTGTGTGTGTGTGTGTCTATGGGAGCATTACAGAATCCTGAAATCAGGGATGAGCTGCCTTAAGGTATATGGATGTACATTACCATACAATCCACCTTGGTTAAATGCAGCCCTACTGCCACCTGCCATACAGACTGTTCTGTTTGTCAGTTTGCTTGTGATGGTGTCAGTTGTGTTTGGTTATGTAACAGTTGCATCCCATTGTGTCAACTGAGGTCTTCACCCCCTAGGGATTGTCTACAGAGTGTAGATAGAGGTTGCTGTACTATACATCTCCATTAATTACTGTTGATTGTTTGGTATCCTGTGGCCCAGTCTGTCTTTACTAGTGTGCTACTTGATGGCCTTGGTCTGGACAACAACATTTGTTGACTTACCAGACTGCTCTGCTGTATTAGTATAACTGTTTCCCAGTTGCATTACTCAGTTTATATGGATGTCTGTGTCTAAACAACTATATGATATGGCATATACAACTGTAATAGTACACAAATAAAGCTTTCACATATATGCACACCTGAGTGTGGTGTTATATCCTTTGAGATCTCTGTGGGTATATGTTGCAGGCAATGAATGACACTTGTATGGGTGGCTCATACAGAGTCCAGTTGGTAAGGTGGTAACTGTGGGAATGGTGGCTGTTCCATAGTGTGTGCACGTACTACATATGTAACTTACTAGACATATCTCTGCATGTGTATGTGTAGTTACACACATATATATATATATATATATATATCTATATATATATATATATATATATATATATATATATATATATATATATATATATATATATAAATAGTTCCCCCTCATATGATCGAATTTCTCTAAACTCGAAAGTCATAAACTCGAAACCAGAATCTCGAATTTAGAGAAACTCGAACATATGAAAGGGACAAAAAAAAATTAACACCTTTCAAATGTTTTCACAGGGGGCCTTCATCCCCCCATGCACCCCCCCCCACACACCCCCTACTTAAATATGCCTACTCCGAGATCGCACTATAGTGAAGGAAAGGGAAATCTCCCATTCTGCTATATACGCATAAGTGTAAAACGGAAGATTTTTCAATCGACCGCTATAGTGCGGTCACAGAACATTCACATTTAAACTGCTAGAGTACAGGGGACCTGGCTCCCTGCAATAAGGTAAGTTAACTTTTTACTTTTTTAAACCTAAGGCTCCCATTCACAATTTCAAGTGAATGGAAGTTTGAGATTCTGGTCTCGCGATTATGAATTTTGAGCTTCCATCCATTCGATCTTGTGAAGGGGAACTATATATATATATATATATATATATATATATATCTGGTCCTGGTTATGAGATCTGCAACACTTGGTAGTGTATTGTAGGTATTTACCCATTGTTATTTACAGATGTATGTCCATATATATATATATATATATATATATATGCTGACCTATATATAACCTGCTGTATATATTTATACATATAGATGTAGACATATATATCTATAGATGTAGGCATTTGCATGTATATATGTTCATATATACTGATATATATATGTATATATATATATATATATATATATATATATATATATATATATATATATATATATATATATATATATATATATATACACCTACATATATAGATATGTTGTATCTGTTTAGATATTAATATATTTACACACACACACACACATACATCTAAATGTTGGTATACATTCTCTGTACTGTTGAATGACTGGGCTGGATGATATGCTTTTGAAAACATCAGGGTTTTGTATATCTGACATGACTTAGTGGTAAATCACTTTGGCTATAGTGTGCAGGGCCCTGGATTCAAACATTGCAGAGGCTGTTTATTCTGTTGCTGGGCAGAACACGGGCCGTTGGATACAGAGTGATTAAAGCACTTTAAAGCAGTTGTAAGCAGGTTTGCGTCATTTTATATTGAGGTAAGCACTGATAACTTCCAGTTACAGTTTCTTATACTCAGTTAGCTTCTAAATTGCTTAACCAATGTAGGCATTGCTTACCCCCGTGCAAACAAGCTTAAACCCACTTACTGCTGCTTAAAAGTACTTACTCTTGCTTAACCTCATGCTAATTTCTTTAAAAGAAATGAAAAAGGGTTGATAGGAAAGTGGTGAAAAAGGGGTACAAAGAGGGAAAGACAGTAGGGAAAATTGCTAGGGATGTGCAGGACAGCTGTAGGGAAGGTCCATAGCTGCCCATTTCTTCTACAGCAACAGCTGTGCATATACACTGATTTGGAGGTAGATTTGGACACTCATACCCCTGAGAAAGGGGTGAGGACAACAATAATATATTGTGAAGCCAATTAGACCAGATTACATGTGTCCAGTGGACACATGTGCAAAATGGACAGCTATGTATGTGGCGAGATTTTTTGTGGGAACAGATTGCCCTGTTTTTTTTTTTCAGGTGAGAGTGGAATGTTGGGGAGGAGTAGTAGGTATATTTGGGGAGGTAGATTGGGTAGGTTAACAGACAAGACAAACAAGATGCATACAGGGGCAGTATATGATACATGTGGGGGTAAACACCTTGATGGGGAGGGGTGTTGGGAAATTAGAAGCCTAAAAGCCTCCTAGTGGAAACAGTGGTTTTGAGTTCCCCACCCATGGGCAGTCACCACTGAACCTTCACAGCCACAAAGGTGGCTGTCTGTGGGTTGAGTTGCAGAGCCAGGCTGACTCTCTAATCGTGACACACGGCCCTTGAGCTGGCGTAGAAGATCACCAAACTGCTGGTTGATCTCTCTAAGCACCACAACCCTGACCTGATGAGGGGTGACAGGTGCCTGTTCGCACCCACTCCTGGGTGGGGCGAGCCCCATCCCCTGAGGCAGTTCCACCCAAAAGTGGTGCAGGACCAACGGACAGGGAGGTCCTGGGTTGGGCCCCAGACATGAGGTGGAACAGGTGGGTCGGCTGAGACCGGCCTTCCCAAGCATGCTATAGTGTTTAGATTTCATCATCATATGTGGGTTAGTAATAGTGAACACATTCCAGGGTTAGGTATAACAGCATGCATAGATATTCCCATTAACCCAGACACCAGATACGGAACAGTTGCATAGCAAACAGAACACATGTATATATGAGACCACAGTGGTAATAAAAACAACATGAAGGTACATTGATGGCACCATGCCACCAATGTTGGAATAATTCAATATAGCACATGCATGGGAACCCTTAAAATATTTATCGAACAATTGGACATTATCAGAACATAGGTGTTATTACATACCAGTTGGGGTGGGTATGTTGATTATTGTTAGAGATATGGTGAGGGGGAGAGAAAGATGTCAGTTAACAACTGGCATATTCCTGTAAGTTATCTGTACCTTACAAGTCTTACTACACTGCCCTATAGCCTTAGTCTGGACAGTTATCATTACATATTATCTGGTTTTGCCTGCAGTATACACCTCTTACCTGGTATACCTGTGGAGGGAATGTTAGTTAACAGTAACTGTTTCTGCCCATACTCCCAGATTCTGGATTAATGTTGTGCACATAGCTATCCAACTCTTTCTCCACAGACTCTGGCCACATGTTGACCACAGGCTGGTGTGCTGGGACATATCTAGATTATTGCCCTCTTCCACATTTAGTGACCTGACACACACATATACATGCTTTCCTACACAGTTATATTATGTAGCACAGTGTGGGTGCCAGTGACCAGTGATACTTTATTATTCAGAGAAACTGCAACACTCACAATTCCCTACAATGCCAGATTGAACAGTACAAGTACAGGTTATAATGGTCTTTATTTCTCAGAACAGTGTTCGTATCCAATGTACCTGTGGAAGGGATGTTTGTTAGCACTACCTGACTGTTGACACACAAAGTTCCAGATTACACATTAGTATTATGCACATACATCTCATTCTGTTACTGTACACACTCTGGCCACAGCTTGACAACATGGGAGTGTAGATAGGACATACATTAAATATTACTCTCCTAACAGTTTCGGGGGTTGGTACAGTGACAGGTGTGTTCTCATAGATGTTTGCAAACAATTGTATTCCCTGTTTACTGGCTAAACATCTGGGATTATCCCACAGACTTGCCAGGGGGACTGGGGGACAGGCAGCAGATATGGGCCCATATACTGGACATTCTGGCCTCATCTGTACAGTTGTGGAGTATGATTCTATATGCAGCCTACTTCCACTCCCAGGATTCAGACCATGGCTGTGTCTGCTACAACTTAAACACTGTCCATCACAGTTGTGTCTGCTATATAGATATTGCTGTATATCTCCTATCTGCTTTCTGTCTTATTAATCCCCTGTGCTCTTGCATTCTGAACTTGTATTACAACACTGTTATACAGATTTCCTAGATAGTTATATGTTGTAGGACAGTGTGAGTGGCAGTGATGTGTAATACCTCTTTATTCAGAGCAACTGCATCAGTCGCAGTGCCATACAATACCAATGTGAACAGTGCCAGTACTGGGTATCATTCTTGTATTTCTGGACACAGTATTGGTATCTGACAGACCTGTGGGAGGAATGTTTATTAGCACTACCTGAATGTTCCCACACAGATTCCACATTACTATTATGCACATGCATCTCACACTGTTACTGTACACACTCTGACCACAGCTTGACAAGCTGGGGTGTAAATGGGACATACGTGTTTTCTTAGTCTCATAAGGTATTGTGGAGTTGCTTGTGTGCCAGCTTTGTTCGCATAGATGTGTGCCAATCAGTTTTATTTCCTGTTTGCTGCCTATACATCTGGGATCATCCCACTGATTTCCCAGGGGAACAGGTTGATAGGCAACAGATGTGGGCCACTTTACTAGACATTCTGAACATATCTGTACAGTTGTGGGGTATGATTCTGTATGCAGACTACTACCACTGGCAGGATTCAAACCATGGCTGTGTGTACTAAAAAACAACAGTTCTCATCTCAGTTGCATGTGCTATTCGGTTTTTGTTGTCTGCATTTTCCCTGTTTACTGGCTATGTGTCTCTCATTTGTACTAAATGGCCTCTGGGGATTACACCTGTCATATACAGGCATTCCTACACATTCAATGTATGGTGCGAGGTGTGGATAACAGTGCTTAAAACAACAGTACTATTACATGATTGCAAATCTACATTACTATATGATACCAGAATATACACATGCAGTCTAGCAGTTAGACCTTTTTTGTCAGGCTATTACACTTTTATTGACATGCAAATGATATGGGACTCTTTCTGCCATATTCTCTAGTGTATGCAGTACTTGCCTTAATAAATACAGGTTTTATACAGGCAATTAATTTACTACTACTTTTAGTTTTATTTCCTATAACAGTAAATGCATGAGTATTACTGACCTGCCTCAAGTCATAACCTCGCCAGGTGGCTGATGTGGGCCTCCTGGTTACCGGCCCACTCCATTGCAGCTGTGGGGGACATAAGAGGATTATTTAGCCATATCTATTCATGATATACCTGAGCTTGCAATTATTACACACATTGTGGGGTGATACACACAACTGGAACATCACCTGCTGCTCTAGCCTCTTGAAGCCACTCCTCCAAGAGGTCCCCCTTACGCTGCTTCAGGTCAGTATAGTGATATCTGACCTGCTCACCAGTTTGTGGTATGCCAGTGGTACTGGTGAGGTCATGGGCAAGATGGTCCCAGGCCTCTGCCTTATATTGGGAGCCCTGGTACTGGCCCTGCAGCAGTCTCTGATCATAGTCTTTGACAAGGAGTCCTGCCATGATCTTGGACTCCTGGATGCACCAGCGCTGCATCCAGAAGTGCACACCTTCTCCCCTTACTGCCACAGTGCCTGCAAGGAGAAGCTACAACCTGTTACGAGATGTATTCCTGCCTCTTGGGTTTAAGTAGGGCCAATTTCCCGCACTTTTCCGTGATTGGCCGGTTTTGAAAAGGCTAAGCTATGGGCAAACCTGCTTATCTAAAGTTGGCATTGTTTAAAGGGTTATACCACTGGGCACAATGAGTTAGCTGGTGTACACATTGCTTACACCTCCTATCGGGCCTGTACAATGCTTAACATTGCTTACATTAGACTATGCATTATATTTCCTTTTTGGCATTGATTTCTTATTCATTACATCTTATATATCTGCCTGGTATCCATGATTAATGTTTACATACACTCTATAGGGTCCTTGTGTTTTATTGGGGACTTCAACAGTCTATTACAATTACATCTCACTTCTGGGATTACTGCTGTACTCCAGTTCAAATATTTATGTTATATAGTGGGTTATGGAACATATGACTGTATACTGATTCCTTTCACAGGTTCAGTTTGGTTTTACTATGGTGAAGACTGGTTTGCTGAAGTCTCATTCTTCTGTACTTCTGTGATGGCTTGGTGGTTAAATACTGAGACTATGGTGCATAGAGTCCTGGGATTGAGACCTGCATGGCTGTTTTTTTGTTTTTTTTTGATGGGCAGAACAAGGGCCATTGGATACAGAGTGATTAAGGCACTTTTGAGCATTTGTAAGTGGGTTTGCACGGGTTTGCATAATGGTAAGCAATGCTAACCTGTTGTTACATCTGCTTACAGAGAGTTAGCTTTAGAATTGCTTAACCAGTGTAGGCATTGCTTACTACCGTGCAAACGTGCTTAAGCCTGCTTACTAGTGCTTAAATATGCTTATAACTGTTTATTTGTGCTTAAACCTGCTTACTAGTGCCTTATTCATTATGACACTGACACCTCACATGTGCATTAACTGCAGTACTCCAGTTCAATAAAATATGTTATTTAGTGGGTTATGTTGTTGTTGTTGTATTTTTCAGCTTTTCCCAGTTAGGGGTCGCCACAGTGGAACTCCGGTCTGCTAATGATTGGAAGTAGATTTTTACATACCGAGTTGCCAGCCCTGATGCACAACCTTCAATGAAGGTAGTGGGTTATGCAACATAAATATTACTCATAATGTGCTTTGCCACGGAAAATTGAATCTGCTGCAGTAGGGCTCGAATGGCAAATCCCTGCTCGTAAGGCAAATGCTCTGCCCACTACACTATTGCTATGCTGCTTCATTTGTATATATCTTCCTTGTTACTCTCTTCAGCCATTTAAGCTGCATTAACCATAGCTAAGCGATGGGCACACCTGTGCACCTAGAGTTAGCTTTCATGGGATTTATAAAAAAATAAAGGGTCTGTTCATTTTATTTATGTATACTGTTGCTATTGTACATAAGGGGGACTGTTGGTGGGGATATGAGGAAACCTATGAGTGGCCTCGCTCATTTCTTACCCCTTTCTGTTGTTCTTCATTGCAGGGCGTGTATACTCTGAGAGATCTGCTCTCAGACATGCCCCCTGCTCTCTTACACACTCTGTGTAAGCCTAGGAGCTCAGGCAGCTCACCTCATTATTATGCATGGCATGCTGCCATCCTGCTCCTAGATGGCCACCTCTGTGCAGGATTAAGCAAAGTCCTGCATGGAGGAATAGTAAATCTGGGGGAAACTAATGTGCACACACTTAAATGCTGTGCTCACACTACGTTTGGTATGTTGTCCCTTTATCACCATTATTCATGAGCATAGATAAGGCAGTGACAGGTAATGTGAGGCATAAGGATTTGTAGTATAGATGACATGAGAATCATATTGATGGCTGAAAGTTGTGTGTTAGAAGTAAATTTAAAAGGAAAAATGTAGAAAGGAGTGTTACAAAGAGATGCAAATCAGAGGATATTACATTTTAAATGGACTTATAGTGAGGAAACGTACCAAGCAAAACCAAATAAAAATAAAACAGTAAAAACATGTAAGAGTTTGGTGAATACTACTGAACATTTAGCATATTTACTTAAAACAAAAAGAACAAGAAAAAATATATTGCAGTTAAGTGGTTTCCAAATTAAAATGCAAATTTTGCAAACAATCCCACTGTTAATGTAACAAACAGTAATAGTCTTAATGAATGCAATAAAATGCATATTGGGAAGATGATACACAATTGTTTACAGCCAAAATATTTACAATGACAAAATTAGTACAAATCAATTAAACAGACTGGATTGCTGAATGAAAGCAAAGTAAAAACAATAGCTTTTGTTGCTGTAGTGAAGCAGATTTACTGATTTAATTACTCATATTATTTTTTTTAGCAAAGCATTCTGAACCATAATGAAGTTAAAGAGGTCATATGGACTAAATTTCTTGGCATATGAAATGTATCTAATTACCTCTGATATCCAGAAGTTACCGAGTGACAGCACTAACTAAAACTTAAACCATCAACACCACTGGTAGAATCCAGTGCCCCATAAACACTTCCCATAAGGTGCAGAAGGAGATGACTTAAGCACTGAACCAGCAGCCTGGCAGTCCTTAGAAGCATACAATCTGTGAAATATACTGTTTTCTACATACAGTACAGTACAGTGCACTCATAAGTGAATAGTGTACATCGTAAAGACTACAGAGCAGCAATGGCTTCCATCTACCCTCACCACAATAGAACTATGAAGGCAGAAGTATCTGGTTGCAGGTTATATCATGGCATGATCTTTGTGCTGTAGATGAGAAACTAAATATGTTACTACACTTCCTGCAAATCTTCCTATCCCTGGAGAGTGTACACATCTATGAAGTAATAGAGGCATGGTTTAAAATCACTGAGAGTATCCCAGCAATGCAAGGGTATGATACCTTTAACACCTTAGACCAGCACAGCAGGGAACTAAAGTTGGAGGAGTGTCAGTCCCTGTTAAGGCTAATCTCACATCCAGACAAGTTAAAGTTATGACCCTCTGGAACTCATACATGTGCAACTCGCCATAAACAGGGTGCCGTACCATATCCTTGCAACATATAGATCCCGTCCATGTCCCAGGAAACCCAAACCACTTATCTGAATGTGCTAGAGCCCCTCAGCATTCAACTCGATATGATAGTCATGGGGGATCTAAACTACCCCTCTATAGACTGGAAATCCTACACCACCTCTAATGCACAAGCCCAACAATTACTAAATTTTGTTAATACCAACATCCTGGAATAACTGGTCCATTATCCTACCAGGAGTACAAACTTCCTTGACCTTGAACATGGGGATCCAATTTTTCTCACCCAATGTAATATCTTTGCTCATCAGATCTGACCATAAGGCAGTATTACTTGAAATAAAAATTAATCTGAGGATCCAGCGAAACCAAAACCCATTAGGAACTAATCCAAGGCTAACCTCTCTCTACTAAGCAACACTTTTGTTAAATTCCAAGCAGCCCAAACCCAGTAAACACAATAGAATACACTGAGCTATTTACAAAATCTCTGTACAGCCATATTGATAGCTGTATACAGCGAGCTCTGTCCACTCATATTAGGAATAAGACAAAGTCAAAAGAAAGCCACACAATATCAATTGGTTATACAACAAAAGAAAAAATATCTTGGCAAAGCAGAGGAAGAACAAAGCCATATGTACTAAAAGCCCCCACACCAATTTAAACAAGAAACTAAGAGATTTAATTAATATTTCAAAGGCTAAATGTGAAGAAAAAAATAGCTTTTCAGGCAAAGGAGAACCACAAAGCTTTCTACAGCTATGCCCTGGACATGATAAATGAGGACATAGATAACCTGCAAATGCAGGACCCATCACAGTTCAGCTTTGTTAAAGGAAAGTCATGCCTGTTAAATCTGGTGGACTTTTTGAGAGGGTCACCAAAGCATTGGATGAAGGCAAGACTGTGCACACAGCTTACCTCGACCTGGTCAAGGCTTTTGATATAATACCCCACTCAGGCATTATAGACAAACTCATGATATTAGGTGTAAATCCTTCTATCACCCACTGGATAGCCAACTGTCTCACTGATAGGACCCAATAGGTCAACATATGTGATGCCAGCTCCACCAAGAGGCCAGACACTAGTGGAGTCCCCCTGGGCTTTGTACTGGGCTTGCTCCTTTTTGTCATCTATTTCTCTGAAGTAGAAGCAAATGCTGAAGGTTTAGGGCTGACTACATTTCCAGATGATTGTAATTTGGGGGGTATCTTCAACTTCCCTGCAGATACTAGCAATCTTCAAGAAGGTCTCACTCTGACTAACAAATGGTGCCAAAGCCATGGTCTTAAACTTAATGCTAAGAAATGTATAATTGTACCCTTTGGGAAGTCAACCATCCTGGCTAATTACGAAGTTGATAATACACCCCTAAGAGTCAACCCAGTGGTCATGGATCTGGGTGTGCACATAGACAGTAGCCTTACCTTCGACTACCATGTAGCCACACTGGTGAGGAAATCCTTTTATATTGCACAGCTTATAAGTAAGGGCATGGTATCCAGGTCCAAAGAGGTCATTACCCCACTGTAATCCACCCTTATTAGACCAGTCATAGAGTACAATGCTCCCTTTGGTATCTACCCAACCAGACACATGCAGCAGCTAAAGTGACCTCAGAAGTTCTTTACAAAATGAATACAAGGTGTAACAAACCTGCCTTACACAGAGCACCTTAAAGCCCTTTCCCTCTACTCAGTCTCCTATAGATTGCTGAGGAGTGATCTATGCCTGTCTTATAAGGCATACAGAAACCCCACACTTATGAATTTACTACATATTTGTAATGAACCTGAATTTTGTCTGTGACTTAGACAGAACATGCTGGAGAGTCAGATATGTGTCCCAGAGGCTGTGTCTTCTATGGAACAGGCTTCCCATCCATGTAAAGCTGAGTTAATCTGTTACACAGATAAGCACAGCCTAGACCAGAAGTTGTGGTATAGGAAATGTACACCAGGCCTGGCACCCATGTCACTTATGGACAGAGGTAGCTTATAAATGCCTGTCCTTCAATATCCTGCTTAGATACAGGCCATCATTATTCTTTTGGGAAAACTTGGCTAGGCTTAGAATGGCCCTCCTGGTTCATTAGTCTATAAAAATCTATGAATCTATGAGGGTATTTAATACCAAATGGGTACCAAAAAGTTCAGTTTATCAGCCCTTACAAATAAATGTTGTCCAAGATCCATGGTACAAAGGGAAGGGACGCTGGCTGTAACACTGGTGACCAGAGTTAGGTTATCACATTGACAATGGAAGAGCCATACAAGGATAAGGAAGGGTGAAGAGGTGTGAACTACTCACCTTTTGTTGTGAGTGAGAAGGTCTGTGGGGTATACTAAGTGTCAAATTTCCCTGCTGAAGAAAGGAATAATCATTACTCACACTTCAATGGAAGGGGTAGAAATCAAAATACCCTTTGCAAAACTGAGAGGGATGCACCCTGTTATCAAGTCATTGTCCACCATTTACAGGGAATGCAGGAGATAAGACTGCAGTACTAATAAAAACATCTCAAGTCACTACTGATGATTGTCTGAATAATGACCCCTTTCATTTAAACTCACCCAATGATAGGAAATAAATGAGCTGATTTACTGGGTTGGGTATAATGATCAACAGAGAGTGGGTCCAAAAAGAGCAACAAAATAGAACATAGCACTATGTAGTACTATGTAGTACATGGACATGGTACATAAGCTAAACTGAATGGCAGACTCAGTATCACAGCCATGATGCAGAGGAATGCAGTGTTCTGAACTTTACAACACAACAGTGCAAGAGTTGCTTACAAGGACTTGTACTATTAGAGCACACAGCACAGAAACATAATGCATCCTATGTCACAGCAACACGCAATACAATCTAGCAGGGGAACTGTGATGGTGCACAGCCTGGTATCACTGTGTGCTATATAACTAGACAGTACACTTAAAGACAGGGCACACAGTGCAGGAGTGCAGCATTGCACACAATGCAACTGAACAGGGCATTTGTGATGGGGGATAACATAAGTGCAAGGCACGGGACCCAGTTTTGTGTACCTTACAATTTTACAGGGCACAATGTGTGAGATGCACAGTGTCACTAAATGTAGAATACAGGAACTGTTCCCTCCTCTGCACATTTATGTATATTGGTATTGAATGATGAATATACAATTCCAGGGTCCCAGGTACTCTTTTTTGAAGTACTGAGGGCAAACTGTCATGTTTTGGAAGACAATCCTGCTGGGTTGACAACAAAAATAAATTCAACTTTGCTTAACTGAATGAGATTGCAACATTTAAAGGTCTCCCTTTCAGTCAAGTACCTCCTCACCTTCGCAGAGTTAAGCGACCAGCCACACTGCTCTGCTGTATTCATCTGTGCAATCCAAGAAATATGTTGCACTCTGCTCACCATAAGTACAATTTTGTACTGTATTTTGCACCTTTAAACTGTATTTTTGCTTTTTTGTTGATTTTTTAAAACTGTTCTTGCTGCTGTAGCATAGACTAGATTCAGACCTGCTGAATATGGTTCTGCTTCTTAAACTGAATGCTAAACCAAGCTATATTTCATTGGAAAGAACCCCCCTACACCCTTATGGCAGGAGAGTGCAGTTAGGACTGATATGATTGAAGGGTTCAGTGTTGTGCTTTTTTATGAGATAAATTGTTTAATTCAGTTTAATCACTGTTTTAACACAGCTCCACAGAGTTAGGCAACCAGCAAATGCTCTGCTGTATTCATCTGTGCAATCCAAGGAATCTGTTGCATTCTTCTAACAGTAAGTACAATTGTACACTGTATTTTAGACTTTTAAACTGTATTTTTGCTATATTGCTGATTTTTTTAAACTGCTCTTGCTGATTTGTTGCACTTTTTGTCAATTGTAGCATAGAATACTTTCAGACCTGCTGAATCTGGTTCTGTTTTTTAAATTAGCACTAAACCAGGCTATCTTTTGTTGGAGAGGACCTCCCTGCACCCTTGTGGCAGGAGAGTGCAGTTAGGACTCATCTAATTAAAGGTTGATGGCACTGGGCTCAGTTTAGAGCCTTTTTATTGGTTAAATTGCTTAATTCAGTTTGTTCACTTTTACTACATAAGCTCTGCATTAGCACGGGTTTGAGCTTGTTTAAAGACAGCTCCACAGAATTAGGTGACCAGCCACTGCTCTGCTGTATTCATTTAGTTATGCGTAGCACACCTTCATGCAACATCACCCACTACCAAGCAGTGGGGGTAACCATTGGTGGTTACACATGCACAATCTTCAGTAGATACATTTTCCCTTAGTAGATGCCCATGATCCAACCAAAAAGTCCTTAAATTGCGCTTAGCTGTTCATAAACCACCTCAGCTGTGCTCTTGCCCCTTAAACAGACCCAAACTCACCAGCTCTACAATAGTCTCCTACCATTCAGAGAACTCACCTTAAGACAGACCCTTTATACAGCACCTCATTAGTACAGACCCTGTCTAGAGCACCCAGTTATAGCACACTCCTCCATTTTCTCTCCTCATTGTGAAAACGGGATTTAAACTAGCATTATGGATGGCCAGTTTACCCTCCATTTTTTCTACCAGCCTGATTGACATGGGTATGCTGAGGTAGTGTAGCAACTGCCTCATGTACACTGACAGCCCTTTACTCCTAAATCACCCAAGTAGAATTTGTGAGAGATGCATCTACACTAAGAATCTGGAATCTTTCCTCTCTTACACACACACTGAAGAGTAACACTGAACAGGTTGTCAGCTCATATACTACATCTCCTACACAAACCATGCACTCAACACATAAACCATCATATGTGGAGGTACTCACCAGAAACCTACCTAACACCAGAGACCTTCCAAACACAAACATGCTACACCTAATACAACACCAACAGCACTCAATACACATAAAAACACAAGCAGCAGTGTCACACCAAATAAGCCCCTAAAGCAAAGCACATCTAAATTAAATTTTAGTCATGACTCCATTGTGAGACACACAGATATCCCACTCACCAGGCTGGACAAGGAGAAGGTTATAGTCAGCTGTCTGTCAGGTGCCAGGATCCATCAGATCACATATGCACTCAATTCTCTCAACAAATACCTTTATGACTCCATCATAGTTCATGTTGGTGTGAATGACATGAGACATACCTCACTGGACTATATGAAGAGAGACATGATTGATCTCTCTGAATATGTGTCCTAGGCAGGTATGTCCCTAGCCTTGAGCAGCATTCTACCCTCACCTAGAATGATACGGCAATATAATCAAAAAATAATTGACTAAAACAATTGGCTTAGTTTCTGGTGTCATTTTAAGGGGATCCTGTTTCTGTCAGCCTGGCATGGCATGGTTGATAGACCACTCTGCTTTGCCAGAGATGGTCTTGTCCTATCACCTCTATGCTTTCGGTTACTGGCTAAGGCACTTGCCTCACCCATAGTGCAATTTTAGGCAAGGTCTCAAGAAACAAATTTGTGATGTGAAAATATTATTCACAAATAAATTAAAGACTATGCTACTAAATGCTAGGAGTTTAAATCAGAAACTGCACTCTCTGGAATCACTCCTCTCCCTGGAGGATGTTGACATCTGTGCAGTCACAGAAACTTATTTCAGGGCCACAAAGAGTACCCAGGCCTTGCAAGCCTACAATCCCTTCCACACTTTCAGACCACAAAATGAACGTGTGAGAACCAAAGGAGGAGGAGTATCTATCATCATCAAAGATAAATATACCTCTAGACTAGTTAGACAGGAAAACTCCATGGAGTTACTCCAAGTTCAACTAACTGTGGGTAAGACCCCCCCCCTTCAAGTCATCATTAGCTATAGGCCCCCTTCAACGAATCAAGATACCCTCACTGCTTATTTGGGACTTCTTGAGTCAATTAAATTACAACCAAACACTCTAGTCATGGGCAATTTTAACTATCCCTCCATTGACTGTGAAACATATATGAGTACCAACATGCTCGCACAAAGATTTCTGGACTTTGTTAACACTAATGCCCTGGAACAAATAGTATGCAACCCCACAAGGGGCTCAAATATTCTCAACCTGGTCCGCACTAACACACTACCTCAAGTATAGGACACTCACTGGTTAAATCTGATCACAAATCAGTCATATTTGAAGTAGCTATAACACCTAACCCCCTCTTAGGTGAAATCAGGCTAAAAAAATTCACCAAAGCTAATTATACCCTACTAAGGGAAGGCATAAATAATTTCCAAGCTCCTGTTCCCACAGATGGCATTGACAACTATACTAAGGTATTTGCCAATGCTTTGTACAAACACTTACACAAATGTATTGGTACAGCTGTACTAGATAGGATCAAAACAACTCAAGAAAAAACAAGCCACTCTGGTAGACATCTAGCATTAGGTTATACAACAAGAGGAAGAAGTTGCCGTCTAAGAATAAAAAAGAGAGGTCCCAGCACTGAAAGAACACCCTGCTCTGCTTCAACAAATGAAAAAGATAACTTGTAAAATCCTCTAAGGGCAACTTCGGAAAAAATTAGCAACCATAACTAAGGATAACCATAAGGTATTCTTCAGCTATATCCATAACCTAAAAGGTAGGACCCAGACATGTGCTGAACTAGCTTTGGATGGCATCACACACAATGATCCTATGAAAATAGCTAATCTATTAGCCAACAGGTTTGACAAAATTTCACCCCCTGTCCCTTCCAAACAATCCACAAAGCATTCCCTCTTCATCCCCCCCCCTTGCATCTTCAAAGAGAAAGTCATTAACGGTCTCTCCAAGCCCAAAAACATAGCCTCTATGGGACCAGATGGTATCCCAGGTTCCATTTTAAATGGTCTAAAACATGAGTTAGCAACTCCAATAGGTACTCTCTTCAACCACAGCCTGAGTACTGGTTTTGTCCCTGCTGAATGGAAAACAGAAACTGACATCCCTCTTCATAAAGGGGGTATAGCAACAGATCCTAGGAACTACTGACCCAATAAGCTTAGCCATCCTTATCTATAAGGCCATGGAACAAATCATCATGAACCTTATAAATAAGGATATAGGTGACCTCCAAACCCTTGATCCAACACAGTTTGGTTTTGTCAGAGGCAGGTCATGCCTGTTAAACCTCATGGATTTCTTTGAAAATGTCCCAGAGCCATAAACAAAGGCAAATGTTTGCATACAACCTCCCTTGATTTAGCCAAGACCTTCAACACAACCCTACATTCGGGCATTATTGATAAACTCTCCCAGTTTAATATCAATCTTTATGTCATCAGGTAGGTTAATAACTGTCTCACCAATAGAACACACTCAGTCAAAGTTGGGGACTTTAACTCAGCCAGCAGACCTGTCACCAGTGAGGTTCCACAGGGGTCAGTGCTGGGCCACCTATTGTTTGGAATATACTTCTCAGAAGTCCAGGCTAAAACAGAGGGGCTGTGGCTGACTAAGTTTGCTGATGACTGCAAGTTAGGTGGAATCACTGAATCCCCAAATGATGTCTGTATATTTCAAGAGGGACTTACACAAACCAGTGATAGCTGCCAATATCATGGCCTCAAACTCAGTGATAAAAAATGCATTATCATCCCTTTCAATACAAATGATATCCCTGTAGACTATTATATAAATAATAATACCCTAAGTAACAACTCAGTAGTGAGAGACTGTAGCCTAAACTTTGACCACCATGTGTCTACTGTGGTAAGGAAGACATTCTAAGTTGCACACCTCATTAGCAAAGACATTGCCTCAGGTGTGAAAGATGTCATAACACCCCTGTACTCGACCCTTATTAGGCCAATAATTCAGTACAATGCTCCTTTTGAAATGTAACTTACCAGGCACCTGCAGCAACTTGAGATATCTAAGAGATTTCTAACCAAGAAAATCCAGGGTCTCCAGCACATGTCATATACTGACAAACTGAAGTCACTGTCACTTTACTCGGTAGTGTATAGACTGCTTAGAGGAGACTTGAGCCTGGCCTACAGAGCAATCTCTGATATAAATCTAATGGAAATGCAGAGCATCTGCAAGTCAAATGGGCCTTGATCACTTGCTCCAGGGCCCTTAACCTGGCCTGCAACATGAATATTACCTGCTGGACAGATAGACATGTCTCACAGAAGTTGCCATTTTTCTGGAATAGGCTACTAATTCACATCAGACAAATCCCCTCTATGACCTTGTTTAAGCGTAGCCTGGATGACTGTATGTGAAACCATAAATTCCTGCCGGGGATTTCACATATAACCCTCCTAGATATGGGCCGTTGTTGCTAACTAAGATCTTGAGTTTAGAACTATCCTTTATATTGGGTTTTTCTAGTATTATATTGGGTACACATGGCTAGACTTATAAAGACCACCTATGAACCTAAATATTTTGGATTCTTGATCCTTAAAAATGCACATGGTTTTGGAAAACTAAAAAGGTATATTCAGAACTGCATTTGCATTAAATGTGTTTGGACAAAGTTAAAATTTTCCTTTAGTAGTAAGAATTCTGCAATGGAAAATATCATTTAGCCCTTAATCTTTTATTATTTCACAATATCTGAGAAGAAATGCTGTGGTTTGAGAAAAAATGCTGAGTAAATTACCACCATTTATTTGTTTTCACAGCAGATCTAGAAAGAGCAACTGCAAATAGTCAACTTCTCCAGATATATGGGATGTATGCTTATGACCTTAAATTTACACTCTTTTCATAGATTAATCAGGAAACAATACCTTGAACAAAAACATTTGTCATGTTATTTGAAAGGTGTCTGGTAAATTTCACAATCTTCACTCGTATGTGATAACTACCAGAGGATTTGATGGTCTAAAATCAAACAAAACAGGTTTTATGAAAAAGCATATGAGTACACAGCAGTACTGTGAAACGTACAGTGCAGTCCACTGTGGGTTAGCTGGCATGCATCAGTGTTGCATTGCCATAGAGAAACATGCATAATTGTGTTTTGTTTATTTCCCATTCACTGTTACTTCCTGTCCATTAACATTGTCTTTGTGCTTCATCCACTGTGAGTACTAGCATGCAGTGTCCTCACACACTGAGGTCACCTACAGATAGCAGTGCCACCCGAGGCTGAAACCAAGTGCATGAATGCAGCTAGAGGTCTCTGCAGTGTGCTTTGTCTATACACATATGTGTGTGTGTGTGTGTGTGTGTGTGTGTGTGTGTGTGTGTGTGTGTGTGTGTGCATGTGCATATGTGCACATGTGTGTGTGTGTGTGTGTGTGTGTGTGTGTGTGTGTGTGTGTGTGTGTGTGTGTGTGTGTGGGTCCGTGTGTTTATGAGACACTAAGGTCATCTACAGATAATAGTGCCATCCAAGGCTACAACCAAGTGTACGAATGCAGCTGCAGCTCTGTGCAGTGCACTGTGTCTATACACATAAGTGTGTGGTGTGTGTGTGTGTGTGTGTGTGTGTGTGTGTGTGTGTGTGTGTGTGTGTGTGTGTGTGTGTGTGTGTGTGTGTGTGTGCGCGTGTGTAATACACTGAGGTCTCTACAGATAGTATTGCCATCTAAGGCTGCAACCAATGTAAGAAAGCAGCTGCAGCACTGTGCAGTATGCTATGTCTGTATTCATATGTGTGTGCAGTGTGTGTGTGTGTGTGTGTGTGTGTGTGTGTGTGTGTGTGTGTGTGTGTGTGTGTGTGTGTGTGTGTGTGTGTGTGTGTGTGTGTGTGTGTGTGTGTGTGTGTGTGTGTGTGTGTGTGTGTGTGTGTGTGTGTGTGTGTGTGTGTGTGTGTGTGTGTGTGTGTGTGTATGTGCACGTGTGTGTGTTTGGCATAACTCTCAACTTCTTACAGCAAATAATCTGGACAAAGCCCTAAATAAAAGTGGGACAAAGGTCCAAAAATAGGGGCAAGTTTAAATAATGCTCTTACAAACTAAGGAAGTTGATAGAATAGCAGCTTTTGCATTAGCACAAATTTATTGAAGGGTATGAAGTCTGAAACTCAAATGTCTGTCCTTATTCTCAAACTTCAGTCTTTAATGATTTGCCACTAATTTGCAAGAATACCACAATTTTATAAAAAAAGGACCAGAATTATGAGGCAAAAATTTGACCAATCTGCAAAAATCTGTACAGTTGACAGGTATGGACTTTGTGCATATGTTTGTGCCTGTGTATGTGGGAGTACATGTGTCATGTGTGTGTCTGTGTGTGTGTGTGTGTGTGTGTGTGTGTGTGTGTGTGTGTGTGTGTGTGTATACTCATGTGTGCATGCGCGCGCGTGTGTGTGTGTGTGTGTGTGTGTGTATACTCATGTGTGCATGTGTGTGTGTGTCTAAACAGATTCATTTGTGCATGTCTCATGACCAATGGAAATACTGCTGCACTCATCAGTGCTGTGGCGGTTTCCACAGAAACATGGTTGACAGCATTCTACCAGGTTACGCTACATGGGATTAGTAGCCAATTCATATCTCTTCAGTCACCTTTCCTGATGTTACATTAACCTGACCATCTTTCCAATTGTTTGAATAAAACTGGGAAATGGCATCTAGTACAGAAGCTTCTGTTAACACAAGGATAGTTTGTAAGTGCTTTTAAGATATTGCATTATAACTATAAGACTCAATCAGTGGAGATTAGAAAAGATTGGGAAGAGAGACTGGAAAAGCAATTTACAAGAAAACAATGGGAAGACATTTGTATGACTCCTAAGTATGCAACAAAGTCCAGAAGGTTTAGGATCTTTGGAAATAAATGCATA
>NC_056729.1:1910468291-1910550791 GCF_019279795.1 Protopterus annectens
CTCCCCCTTTTAAAACCCCCCCTAATTTTTTTGCGGGGCAGGGAATTTTTTTTTTCCGACCCACCCCCCTTCCCAAAAAAAAACCCCCCCCCCCAAGCTGGCGAGTGCACCTGGCACTAGTGCTCAGTCTGGACCTTCCTCTGGTGGCCCTGTGCCACCTGCAGGTGGAAGCGCTGCAGGGGATGGGGCTCACCCCCCCTCTGCAAGTGTGGCCGGAGGAGAACCACCACTCACCCTCCGTAGCGCCCGGACTGTGGTGCGTAGGGAGATTCGGGACTCTGTTCTTGAGCCTCTACGCCAGCTTGAGGCATGGGTGTCACAACTTACGGGCATGCCTGTTGCCTGGCCTACACAGCCCCCAGCACAGCCCCGTCCTGGGCAGTGAAGGAACAGTAGCAACTGCCTATGGGTGGGGATATCAGTTCCACTGTTGCCATCTGTGGGTTCATGGGCTCTGGATATCCAAACCTCCGTCCCCGTCAAATGTGTAACCCCCCCACACGTGTCATACACCGCCCCTGTATGCGTCTTGTTTGTCTTGTCTGTTTACCTACCCAACCTACCTCACCAGCTGTACTGACTTCCTTCACCTGACATACCACTCTCACCTGAAAAAAAAAAAAAAAAAAAAGGGCACTATGTACCCACAAAAAAATTATGCCCCATACATAGCTGCCCATTCCGCACACATATCTGCTGGACATGGATACTATCAATTACAATTGGCTGTACAACAAGTATTATTGTTATCCTGACACCTCTCTCAGGAGTGGAAGGTTTCAAATGTCACACCAAATTACATACATATGCACAGCTGTTGCTGATGAAGAAATGGAGAGCTATGGGCCTTACCTACATCCCTCCTGTAAACCCCAAGCTTGTTTCCCTACTGTCTTACCCTCTTTGTGACCCCTTTTTCACCACTTTCCTGTCTCCCCATTTTCATTTCTTTCAAAGAAAATAGCGCGGGTGTGCACCAGAGTAAGCACTGTTGAGCGGTTGTAAGCGGGTGTGCGCATGCGTGAGCTCCGTGCAAACCAGCACTAACCTGGTTACAACTGCTTAAAAGTTCCTTAGTCACTTTGATGGACAGGTCCTGTACTCAGTTCAAAAGCAAAATAAAATCCCACTGTCAGTCCCGAACCCAGGACCTTGGAAACAGTAGTCTGTATGACCTACTACTGAGCCATGACTTCTATACAAGAACATTGTGCTAAAATAAATATAACATGTAATAGTAGGGATGAATGTAAAGGGAATATAGGATGTGTTGTACCCAAAGCATGTCATGTAGAATTACTATCAAAACTACTGGATTCCCATAATAGTAGTGTGTGAACAGAAACAGCCATGCTAGCTGGCAGCTTGTAGGTAATAATGTCAGTTAATGTACATATATAAATGTATGTATATGTACATATATATATATATATATATATAAATATATATCTATATATAGTTGTAGGTGTCATTGTGCATACACACTTACTACAGGGAACAGGAGAGAGGAATGGAGAAATGTGAATCTACAACACAGCCTGAATCATGAGAGAGATACTAACCTTTACACTCACAGAGCAGTGTCCACAGCATACCAGCATGGTCCCCGCCCCTACAATCTGAAAGGGCAATGCCTATCTCACATACCCTTTTATAGCAACGTCCTGAAATCACAGTGAGAACTGCAATCAGTACACAACTGGCTGTATGCAATTAGCAAATGCTGGCTTACAATTGGTGCAGAGGCCATCACATGGACCTATGCAGATACCTACAAAAGCATCCTGTACTAACACTCCACACATGCAATACATTCATTGCACTGTCTGGAAGCAGACACAGGAAGAGAGACAAACCGAGACAGAGAGAAAAAAAAAAAAAAAAAAACACACACACTACACACTGTGACTCTAAGCTGTCAGCACTGACAGTTGCAGCAGGAATCAGAAGCAGTGGTAACGCAACCAGCTGCAACAAACACAGGTAATGCAAAGTAGCAGGTTAATAGTGTGCATACTATGAACCCACCAAATGTGTCATAGGTCTGTATCTATAGGTATGTCCATGTGATATGTTGTGTGTACGTAGTTCCACCAAAAGGGGATGACTATACATTACATGTCAATCAGTGTTAGGCTTTGATCCTGGCAGCAGTTGTATGTGCGTTGCCCTCAGCAATGGCTGTAGTGACTGCTTTGAAAGGTCAGCCAGGTTCAAAAGGCAGGATCAGCCCATCACAAAGGCACACTGGCTGGGAACAAGTGTCTGCAGGTACCCGATAGCACTGCATATGCATCCCATACTGCATAATTCCATAGCTTAGCAGACCAGGCTGGTTATGCATATGATGTGGTTGTTCCCAGGGTCAGTCGAGGTGCCTCCTTAGTGGTGTGGGACCACTGTTGCTATATGCCACTGTCCAGGTACATATCCTGTAGTACGGCCAAGATAAATTATCAGTCTTATATGCAGTTGTATGTCCTCTTGGAGTGCAGGCAGCACACATCCAGGGATACCATGAGGTCACAGTGATGCTGTGTGTTCTGCTTTGCTGAGGGCGGCCCTCACCTGGACATGTGAGATGATAGGGAGGTTACATACAGCTGTGATAGCTATTTCAACTGGTGGGGGAGAAGGAGGGGGGATACGTGCACTGAACCTGTCTGCAAGAATGTTGCCAATATCTGTGTGTTTAGTGAATGTTAAGTAGGTGTGTATTAACACGGAGCATATCTGAGGCATTTGGTCCATATGTGTAACATAACTGAGGAAGGCCTTGTGGTTATCCATAGTGTTTGTGGCCATTTCCCTACCAGAGTAGGCCGTGGCCGTTGTTATGAGGGACCATAGCGTAGTACCAGTGCTGACCACAGATGCCTTCCCTTAATGTGAATCTGCTCTGTCCTGCAGTAGCCTCCTGCCATTGTTATACAATCTGCCTCTGTCTGGGGTCCACCGGACAGGATGCCTAACCTTTGTGCATAGGGTCTGGGTTAGAAATGTGTGTGCAGGTTCCATGCAATCTGTGGCATGTCCGTGGTAAGCATTTGCAAAGGAGTCAGCAGTGTGGGTTGTGGCTTCCACTGGCTCAGTGTGCTGCATGGATACCATCTCAGTCCCAACAAGTGAATAACTGTCTAATCACATACATATCAAAGTAGTCTACTGTGCTGGTGGTGGTGGTGGGATATGTATATCCAGGCCGAGTAACTTGTGTCCACATCACACTAGTGGATGGCGTCCCACATACAGTACCTTGGGATGAACCCCCAGAGTGAGGTTGTGCATTGGACCTGTCAGTGTGTGCTGACCGATGGGGCATGCTACTATGTTGTGTGGAATGTGGCAGGTATTGTTGCACAGGTGTTGGCTGAGCACTGATATCTGGCCATGTACTTGTGTATCCACCACGACACACACACATGCAACATATGGGAGTAGTAGTATATCACTACACATGAGTATCATGTATAGTATGTGTGCCATATATTGCTGACATAGTCTGCTGATATCCTGTTTGTGTTCTCTTCCAGGGAGATGGCACATCAGCGTAATCCCACCTACTCTGCAGCGGAAGATGAGGAGATACACCAGAGCCTGGTGCGGGAGTATGACATCCTGTTTTCCTGCACCAGTCAGAATCAGCAGGAGAGGGCTGCACTGTGGCAAGACCTTGTCCGTAGGGTAAATGATATTGGCATGCATAATAGGACATATGAGCAGGTATGATATCACTGCAGTGATTTAATCAGAAGTGTCCATCAGCATGCATTAGATATCCACAGGCAACAGGTTGCCACAGGAGGTGGGGTGGCCACACATCCCCCCCTCACCAGACTGGAGGGGCTACTCCTAAGTGTTGTGGCTCCATCCCCGAAACAGCAACAGCAGTACACCTGCATCATGATGGAAGCTGGATCCACACAGCAGCACGACATGGAGCGTGCAGGTAATATGCCATATGTACACTTGACTGTTCTGTACACTGTTAGTTTATGCATGTGTAAGGTGTGTCCGTGGTATGTATCTGTCATCATAGTATGTAATTGTGCATGTGCGATACTGACAATATCAGCAGCTGACGTGTGAAAGGCAACTGGTGTACTACTGCACTGTATCATATGCATTATCAATGGCACAGTTGTACCCACTGACATTAATCTCATCATTTCTGCAGGTCCCTCTGGGGTTACAGCAAGGCAGGCCATCCATGCTGGTGAGTGTGTTTAACAATACCTATAATAGTCCTGATAGTGCTAGTAACACTAGTGTAACTCAGTAGTGCTCTGTGTGTATACTGCGGGGTGTGCATGTGTGCAGGTGTGCCTGTGCATGTGTGCATGTGTGCATGTGTGCCTGTGTCCACGTGTGCATGTGTGCATGTGTGCCTGTGTCCACGTGTGCATGTGTGCATGTGTGCATGTGCATGTGCAGGTGTGCCTGTGGCCATGTGTGCATGTGTGCATGTGTGCAGGTGTGCATGTGTCCACGTGTGCATGTGTGCTTGTGTCCACGTGTGCATGTGTCCACGTGTGCATGTCTGCATGTGTGCATGTGTGCATGTGTGCATGTGCATGTCCATGTGTGCATGTGCATGCATGTCCACATGTGCATGTGTCCATGTCTGCATGTGTGCCTGTGTCCATGTGTGCATGTGTGCCTGTGTCCATGTGTGCATGTGTGCATGTGTGCATAAGTGCATCACTGGTAACAATGTGTGGAGACTGTAAACTGTGTTTCCTGTCTCCCTCCCACAGGTTCTGGTGCTGCTATGGTGTCCTGCAGCAAGGAACCTGAATCTGGTGCCACAGGTACTGGTAATGATGATATTTGTGTAATGGTACAGGAAGGTGTGTCAGGGTCCACCATTGGTCAGCCAATTGACAGTACACAGCTGTCAACCCCATCAATGCGCACAGTCATCCTGCCAGTACATCCTTTGTCACCATTGTCCCTAGGTGATGGACAGGATACAGTGGGCATTGACCAGGGTAATGTGGTACCTGTAGCACATGCGTCCCCACACAGCAGCCATGGGCAAGGTCCTGTGATGATACCACACAGACAGTTGCCCATGGGTTCTCGTGGGAGCATCCGTGGGTGTACTGCCTCTGGCAGACGTGCCCAAAGAGGTCTGTCAACCTCAGCTATGTTTCGGGCTGTCATGCAGGCACAGTCGCGTATGGAAAGGTACACCAGACAGGGTCTGAGGGAGCTGAGAGCATGTCGCACAGCCATGACTGACAGTATGCGTGACATCGCAGATGCTATCCGTAATTTCACCGATGTCATAGACAGACATTGTGGGGACATATTACAGCAGTTCCACAACCAAATGTCCATGAGCCAGGGCAATGGTGGGCGTTTGCGGCATCAACATGGCCGTATGCCAGCAACAGCAGCAGCTGGCAGTCAGTGCGGACGACAACAGGCCCGCACATGGCCCCATAGTGCCAGCAGCAGCCCCAGCAATGCTGGGTCTGTGCTGTCATTGGAACTCCCCAGGAGACCATGTGCACGTGGCTCTGGACAGTCCCAACAGGGACCTGTGTCCATTCAACATACTCCCGCTTCTGATGACAGTACCCACTCTGGCATAGTACTGGATACGGTCCGTAGCACCCCTGCCAGGCACAGGTACCGTGTCCGTGCCCACAGACACTGATCTGTATGACCTGCCAGGTGCAGTCTGTGGCTGTACACAAACCCCTGTATATGGCAGCCATGAGGTGGAACTGTGTGCATGCATACACACATGTGAAATGTTAACACCTAGGGTGACCACATACACGCACACACTGCACCAACACTGCCCCACCCTGTACTGCTGCCCCTCACCAACACACATACACACACATGTCAATTGGTGGTATCAGTGGCTGACTCAGGCATACCTAATTCACACCCTGTGCATATGATGACACTGTGCCACCTCCTGTAATCTCCAACATCATTGCGGGAACAGGTAAACACATTGCTGATGCACAGGGTGACTACATAGAAGTGTATTAGTAGTATCATGTTGGTAATAGTACAGTGTGCTGCTATGACTGTGTTTATATCCCAGCATGCCTGATGCAGTAACCGTATGAATGTCCTGAATTGTTATCTGCACCCATAGTACATACCAAAGTGTAACAGCTGCACATAATTGCATGCCGGTGGTAAGGATGTCAACAGATAGCCACATACATGGGTAGCGCAGGGGGGAAGCTAATGCAAGTAGTGATATGCAATGGTGGACATGTACCGTAATGGTGTCAAGTTGCCCACAACGACTATGCAATGTGGATGTTTGCGCATGTTGATATGTGTGCAGTACCAATGTAATCCAAATCCCAATTAACTATGACATAATATCAGTTCTACCATGGGCATCTGCGCTGTGTATTCCTGGGTACATGTTGATAGTGCCTACATATTTGCATTGTTACTTACTGTTATTGTTACCCCTTCTTTGTTGTACAATGCACTACTTCCAGCCCTGCTTACTGTAGCTTTGTTTGCATGCATGTTAGCTTGGGGTTCCCTGGAACACTGCTTACACCTGCAATGCAGAGTTACAGTGCTTCTGTAGACTCCTAGTGACATCTGCATAGTGTACGATACGTATTTCAAGTTTACACATGACAGAATGTCACTGTCTGTCCTGTACGCATATATGTTGCTTGTGACACATTGCACATGTCTTACCTGGCATTTACCCATGTGTGCAGTCATATATGCCAGTGCTATGAAACAGTAGCAGTACACCCACACATACACACCTTCAGTATGTTGTTTCCCATTGGCCCTATGTGTTGGTACTCACCATGGCAATCACACTACTAGGGTAGCATGTGCAAAGGTAACCTGTGAATCACCTGTATGGTCCAGTTGTGGTTTATGTGAGTCATGTGGCAATGTCACAGCTGCCACATGTATGCAGTCAGCCATCACTCTTGGCAAGGAACGTACAACACATGTGTGGGATGCCACCACACAGCCAATCTGGGGACTGAGCTCTCTGAACCCAGTAATGCCATACCCTGTCAGGTGGCATGTCATATATACTACATCCTGGACAAACTTCAACCCCAATCCCTGCTGCTACTATTGATAAAACCCCTGAAGATGTTTCTGATAGTTTTAACCAATTCTTTACTGAGACATTTCAAGCCCTAGCTAGCCAACTACCTCCTAGCTCCCCTGGTCCTGAAAGTTGCACCCCTAGAAACCTACTTGCGTTCAGCTTCCAACCCATCGCCACTTCACTTATCCGTACCTTGATTGAAAAAGTAAAACCCACTACACTTTCTGCTGATCAACTCCCTGCCGAGTACCTACAAAAATCAACTGATGCTATTGCTTACCCCGTCTCAAAACTAATCAAACGAACCATGGTAGAAGCTAAATTTCCCACCATCTGGAAAATATCCTATCTAATCCCACTTCACAAAGGAGGCAGCTCTACTGAATTCTCCAATTATAGGCCAATAACTATACTCTCTCCACTTGCAAAGATTATGGAAAATTTATTCATAGACAATTCATGCACCACCTAATCCAAAATCGCCTTATGGCAGACACTCAGCATGGCTTCAGTCCTCATCACAGCACTACTTCAGGCCTCCTAGCCTTTACTAACACCATAAACCATAATTGCAACAATAATTATATATCCTCAGCCCTCTTTTTGGATCTTTCCAAGGCATACGATATGGTTGATCACCAACTTGTAATCCACACCCTGCAAACATTCTGTCTAGATACTGGAGCCCTCCAATGGTTTCAATCCTACCTGCATGGTCGACAGCAGGCTGGCCTCTGGCAGAACAAACTCTCTAACCTTCTATCTAACACCCTCAGAGTACCACAAGGCTCTATACTACGGCCCTTCCTGTTCTCCATCTTCATTAACGACCTTTATACTGTCATCCCAAAAGTCAGCTGTATCCAATATGCTGATGACTCTATTCTGATTTGCTCAGCCACATCTCCAGTAGAGTTATGGTCAGCTATCCAGACCACCTTTAATACAATAGAAAACTGGCTTTCTGAACATCGTCTGATCCTAAATCCCAAAAAAACTAAACTGCTGTTATTTCACCAACACGTAGGTCTACCGCTTTCACCTTTACCATAAAATCAAATGATGGCACAATAATCTCCCCTGACCCATCTACTAAACTATTAGATGTCATCATAGACAATAATCTCAAATGTGACCTACATGTTAACCAAACTATCAAAACCATCAATAAAAAACTAGGGTCACTTTACAGAATAAAAGCCTTCCTAACCCCTCCAGCTAAAATTGCCATTGCTCACTCACACCTTCTTTCAACCCTTCTGTATGCATCCCCTCTACTCTCGAATATGAACAAGACTGTCCTTAACAAACACTCAATTTGCTACAAGCACATTGCCAGGTTTGCCACTGGGCTGCCTTTTAGGACACATCATTGCATCAATCTAAATCAGCTTGGTTGGCTTGAACTACCTAGCCTAATACAGTATAACCAACTGATTATGGCCTATACAATCCTCTATAATCAGGACAATACTCCTGCACTTCAAATATTATCACCCCCTATAGCAATCCTAGACCACTTCCATCCTCTAACAAACTACTAATTCAGACTAGCAAAATTAATAACACAGCCGGTGATTCTCTCTTTGCAAACTCTGTAAGTAGATCCTGGAACTCACTTCCAGCTGATATTACCTTACTTTCCACCATAGGTCAATTTAACACTAGACTCAAACAACATTTGTCACTTAACTGGCTATGTCAATGTATCAAGCCTGGCTAACTCGAATGTGTAAAATCTGTTAACCAGTTTACTGTGTAATTTAATTTAATCCTGACTTGTGCTCAGGACTAACTTTGACCTGTGGAACATGTTTAACTTGCTTACTTATGTAATCTCTGTAAATAATCTGTTTGTAATATGTAATGCTATGTAATGCTGTATCTGCTTACCCTTGGAGCTTTTCTCCCCGGGCCTCCGCTGAAAATGGACATGCATCCAGTCGGACTATCCCGGTCAACAAATGTAAGATAAATAAATAAATAAACAATATTACAGTGACTACAATACAAGTCAGACAGTGACATGCACTGACAGCATGCTGAACACACTGGGGCATACATGGGGACTCAGAATAGCATCCTGCCTGAGCATCACACACCTCCGCAGCTGGCACACAGGCATATGTTAAGTCAGAACAGAGCACATGCAATACATGGCACACACATCCCGTGTGCCACACACTCACAGCCTGTAGGGCTACACAACACACCTGCTACAGACGTGTCAGGTACCTGTCTTGGGTGCTGCACAGGGGTCCCGCTCAAAAGGCTGTATCTGGTGAAGGTCACAGTGATATGCCTCAGGGGCATTATGGTCCACCACAGAACACATGCATACAGGTCAGTCAGAGGCATGGACACATATGACTCACTCATTGACCATGCCACTATGGCTGACCAGAGACATACCTCCCTGGACTACATGATAGGGAACATAGAATGGATCTCTCAGCATGTGGCACAGGCCAGTATGAGCCTGATCTTGGTTGCCAACATACTCTCACCAGGTATGCTACCCCTATATGTGGGAAGGGTGTTGTATGTCTACATTCTGCTCAGTCTCCAATGTCATTCATAGGGTATCCGCCGGCTGTCAACATGTGCTTACAATGATGTGTAAGGGTCATCTTGCACGTGACACCCATGGCCCGATTTATATTGGCAAAGCTCCATGACACACACATACTGCCTTATGCTGCAGGACACGGTTTACATAGCCACCTCCACGGGTATCATACAGGTTAGGACACTAACAGTGCTGGTACACAACAACAGCAGTGTACACCGCAAGATGCATGCACTGGACACTGTCCTCAGCACGGTGAACTGCAATGTCTGTGCAGTACCAGAGTCCTGATTCATGGCTCACAGGTGTTACCCATCACTGACAGGTTATGCCCCATACCATGCCTGTCGTCCCCTACACATGTAACACACATGGACAGGGGGTGGTATCCCAAGGCACCACAGATACACACACCTCCAGGTTGTTGGCACAGCACAAAGCATCAGGGCCTAATCATGTGCAGCTAACAGTGTGTCAGACTGCCATCTGGTTCATAGCCTGGCACACACAACCCTCCCATACACAGGAAGACCACATATCCTCCATAACAACACTGGCAATATGACAGTCTCAAGAACTGTCTTTATATGGCTGGACTGCATCCAGCCAAACATTGTGCATGAGCATTACTGTAGCTACAACAAACTAGTTGAAGGGTTCACAGCATATCCCATCTCCACCCCCAGGCAAGGTTGTCACAGTGGGGGACTATACTTGCCACTCAGCATAATCCTTGACAATTGCATTCTATGAGCATGTGTACGGTTTGCATTGATCATGCTATCCCACATATATCCATGACTGCTCCACAACAAGACACCTGTCAGCTGTACACCAGCCATATATGCGCCGTACAACAGACAGAGTGAGCTAATACATTGCAGAGCTGTAGCCCACAGAGGGAGGACATCTGTGAACACTTCCGGCACGGCACTTCATTCACACATAATCATTACAACACAGTGTTGACAGTGGAATCATCCAGAGAATGCAGATAGGGCTCCCCTCAGTCTGTTATTGATGGACACCTACTGTCAGAGATCCTCAGCATCCCTCTCCCAGCACACACCGACAACATAGCTGTGGCTTAGCACATTCAATCCCTGGGACCTCCACGGTGCCCCTGCTTGACAGAGGCACAGCTCACTAGCCTCACATGTTGCCTTCTGTGACCTACTTTACAGTGGCACAGTAGCCTACTGTCCTGGGATGCAGATGCCAAGCACACTCTGGCTGAGCTGTCATTCCCTAGGGCAACAAGCCTAGTATTGAACTCTACACCCATATGTTCAATTGTCGGATGCACAATAATTGTTGTGCTGTTCTACTGTTTGCAGGTCTTTATTGCCATAGCATTCCCTGTTCCTATGACCAACTTGTGTATCTGTGGAAGATGTTTGCATATGACGGCGATCCACTATATCACTTATGTCTCTGTAGTCATTTACTGTGTGCACTGGGCAGATTGCTGTGTTGTGGTTGGTTCCTGGACTGACACGTACAAATACCAGATATGTGTGGCCAACTGCTAAATGGAGATATGGCCCAGGTGTGTGAGCATGCCCAGTTCAGCTTTTCCATGGCATGTTGTCTGACATATGCTTCATTTATCAAAGTGTGCGAGCATGCCCAGGGTGAGCTTTCCGTATGTTGAACTCTGAAGTCCACCACATATTTGGGTGTGTGTGAACTTCCATAATATCTCACGTTTATGGTTGTGTGTTGGGTGTGATGTTGTGTACTAACTGGCCAACTGCTTTGTGTCTGCCACAACAGGGATTATACTGTGCCTGCAGAGATTGCATGGGATACTTTGCAGACAGTTGTCAACATACTTTCATAATGACCTAACACTGTAGTACCGTATAGTGTACTGGTTCAGTACTTTCACTGTGGTGGACAGTATCCTGGGCTTTAGTCCTATGACTGCTTGACATCTTCATAGTGAGCACAACAGACTGTGTAGGGGCCAGTTGTGCACATATGACCATGTTGCATTATGTTCAGATATGGTCTACCTACACCAGGCTCGTCCAACATTGCTAGTGTATTCCACAACATGGGTGGACATTGGCAAACACTAGCAATGTTCCCTAGGTCATTTCTGATGCTAGTCACAGGGTGTGTTTGTCCTTCGACACACATTGTAACTGGAGTTTGCCATGACATATGTCATGGTTAGTATACTGTGCCTCCGTCTACCTCTGACATAACAGTGATACCCAGGGTTAGCCTACCATCTCCCATCCACTCATCAGGATTCCTCTTGAGGGGTGTCGATATGTGACTCTCTGGCTGACCTGTACCAGCAGTTTACTGAAGAGTGGGGGTGCCTTCTGTGTTATGGATCATTCTGTACAGCTTGTCCTATGTATGTCAGTGCTGGGGTTCAGGTCTCTCATGTGCATAGCTCACTGCCATTCAGATTGTACAAGGTGCTGCATGTTCATTGATTCCAGGTTGGACATGGCTTCATACATCAGGCACAGCTTGCCTGTAGCTGGACAGTATGGTGGTGTGTGGGGCTGCAGTTTGTTTACTCAGGCAACACATGGCATCTGTTCATGCTATTTGCTACTCCTGGTGGGGTACTGTTGTGGACTTTACAGTTGATGGAGGTGTCTGCTGCGGTATATCCCACAGGGGCTATTGTAGTCAATTGTGATGCTTATGGATAATGACTGCAGAGACACAGTGAGTTGCCCTTATCTACATCTGCCAACCTTCATGTTTGGGTGGGTATATAGTATATGTTTCTGCGAACACTACAGCCACATGTTTGTCCAGTGCAGGATATCTATCACCTTTTGTACCCAGGTCTCACATTACATGTTAGGTACGTCATGGGTTAACATCTGTGTGGTAATTTGTGGGCACTTACTGTATATCCACGGTGGTTGTCTATACACAGTTCTGCAATTAGCTTGCTGACATGGCTATGGCTCCAGTTGTCTGTTTGTAGGTGGCCCTTTTGTGGGTTGCTTGTGTCAGCTGGGAGTCAGATATGGTGGGCTGTTTGTACTCCTCTGCATACATGTTCAGTCACAGTCCTTCCATGTTGGCCTATACCTATGGGACATATATACAGAACGGGGGGGGCCAAGACCAGGCCTTGTGGGATGCCACTCATATCAGCTTTGCAGTCTGACATGGATGCGGCATGTCTGACCATGTCAGTTCTGTCCTTGGTCTGGTTTGCAACCCCTCTACTGACATAGGTGTATATATTTAAGCTGGTGAACTTATCCATACTGAACTCGTACGGTATTGTCTAGAAGCATGTGCATGGTCCAGCTACGCTGTGTGGACCACATTGCCCTCATCAATGACCTTAATGACTGCTTCAAATGGGTCAAACATGTTTAGCGGCAGGATCTGCAGTTACGACAGCCACACTGTGTAGGGTCCAGTATCAGTAGGTCCACAATAGCCTTCTGTCTGCGGTACATACTGATCCTTTCCATAGCTGTGCAGAACAAGCTTGTCAGGATCATGGGGTGGTAGTTTGCAGTATCCATTCAGGCAACACCTTTGTTGTGATGGACCACTGTTGTTGTACACTGTTCTTTGGGTACATATCCTGTGGTAAGGCTGACATTGGGCAGTAGTGTGATTTGGCATTCCATTATTCTTGGAGTCCATGTTGGCCTCAGCCCAGGACACCATCACATACCTTTGCTGCTGTGTGTTCTGCTTTGCAGATGATGGCTGTTACCTCAGCTTCTGCAATGTCAGGGGACCATCAGTCTGCTGGGATAGGTATTTTGCACTCTGGGGGGGGGGGGGTGTTTGCACTGCACCTCACAGGCTGTATGTTAGCAATATGTGTGTGTGTTTGGTATGTTGTTTGTAATATCTGTGTGATTCGGAGCATATCTGTGGATGCCCAACATGGTTCCTACCATCAGTTGGGTAAGCCTTGTGATTACCCTTAGTGTCCTGTACGTTTTGTATCTTCATAGGTTCATGGGTTCATACTTAGCTATACACCCTAGGCCATTAGTAAGCCTAGCCAGAGTGTATGTGTCTTTTGCCACCCCTTGCTATGTTCTATTATGGCCATTTATGAATTTCTTCACTGTGCCTCTGTCTGGTCGTGGCACAGTGAGGACCCCCAGTATACATGTATGATCATCCATCCACTTGGCAATATTCCGTTTGAGGGGTGTCAGTGAGGGGCTCTGCCTAACATGGATTGGGATCCTGTTTCTGGGTATGGGGAGCCTCTGGGTTATGTATCTGTCCCTCCAGCACATCTTATTTCATTATGTGTTGAGGCTGACATCTGTCACTCTCACAGCTCCAATGGCTTTGATTTCCTGTGGTGGAGCATGTCCATTACACCTGTGTTGGACATGGCCTTGTAGAACAGACATACAATTCCTCTGTGTAGGCAGTCTGTGACTGCATTCAGCTGGGGTGTCTACAGCCAGGCAGCATATGACATATATTTCACACCCTTTATCCTGTTGGTGGGGTAACTATGAGGTCTTCCAAACCGCAACTGGTGTCACGTACGGTACATCCCATATGAGTCATTGTACTAGATTATGGGTCTGATAAGGGAACAGTGCAGCGGCACAGTGACCTCTGTTGATGTAGATGTGAATCCTTTCATGATACGGTGTCCAATATCGACAATCTTCCTAGATACATTGGCATTGTGAGTGTCACATGACAAATTACTGTTGACCTGTGTCCCTAGGTCCCTGATTACTCCTTGCATACATAATGGTTTGCCACCTATGTGGTAATTTGTGTGTACCTTGTCTGGTATTTGGTGGGACATTGATACTGTCCAGTGTCTTCAGGATGTCTGGGTGGAGTTCTTGTGTGTGAGAGTGTGGTATGTCGCATGCTACAGACTGTACAGCAGTTTGGACTACACTTAGATGCACATGGGTGGTCTCCGCAGCTTTGTGCATTGTCAGTTACCTGGCCATATGGGTGTCTGTGCTGCATACGGATACTCCCCCTCCTTTGATGTTTTGGTGCAGGTGTTGGGGCCATAACACATGATATGTGGTATAACCTAGTAGTGCTGGTGTGCTATCACTAGGCTTGCAGCAGGCTTCTGTCACTGCACAGACATTGATGTTCTCCATAATGGGAAGTGCCTCAGGGCATGCATATTGCAGTTTACACATCTGGCATTGGTCAGCATTACCCTTACTTTTCCTACCACTTATGTTTTCTAGGGTGGTGGGTAGTCTTTTTGGCCTTGCCTACATACGGCTCTATGGAGGCGGCAAAGGCCTTATCCAGTATCCAGACACACAGGGGTAACAGGTGCAAGCCATCCCTGGAACAGCAGCATGGCTTGTCATGCATGACATCTCAAGCAGACAGACATTAGACCCTCTTGGACTGACAGCTGTAACTGTGCCAGCTGTTAAACATGAGCATTCTGTGTTTGTACTGTGGCATCATTCTTGGTGAGGGTTGGATGCTGCACACAGCCAGTGTCATACTGGCCTGGGGTACATACTCAGAGGGACTATCCATGTCTCTTTTCATGTTGACCAGGGAGGTACATCTCAGGTAATTCACACCAGCATGGACATTGAGTGCATCATATTTTTTCTTGCTTTGGGGTGACCTTTGTACTTGTGTTATGTGGCATTTTGTGGCAGCCTACAGGCAGCTTACTCTACCCTTTCCCTTGTTCAGTCTGGTGAGTGGGACAGCAGTGTGTCTGCCTATACAGACACCTATTACAACTGTATCAGGCATGTTGTTTCTCCTTCTGGCCTGTGACTGTTTGGCACACCAGCTTTGCGTACTATTCGTTGCATGTGCTATGTTTGAAGGTTGTGGTTGCTTGTGATCTGCTTTGGAGGCTTCTGTTGGTGTGGTGTGTTTGTAATTAAGGCCTCTGGGAATATTTGTCTGTGTTTATGTGTTTGGTTTACAGTTGTGGTAGGTCTATGTGGGACTGGGTTTGTGGTGTATGTGGTTACCTTCTCCTCCTGACTAGTTTTGACAGTACTGAGTTGGTGGAGCTCAACCTCTGGTTTGGATACATGGTTGCATCTATCAAATATATTTGCATTTATTGGGGGTGTTGTGGTTGTCTGTGTACTTGGGACTGGTGCCACATTGCCTCTGGATTCACAGATTCTACTTTTTGTGGCTGGACTTAGTGGATTGTATGTGTGGACATATGTTATTGCCATACTACTGGTCAGTGATTACTTCCCTTTTTATGTTTGCTCTATCATGTGGTAGCTTCGTCATTCTCTTGCATGGTTTGGTAATGGCTGGAGTCCAGCATGCCAGATGCCTGCGTGTATGGCATTGTGTGTTGTTGTTATTTGTGATTGCATACTCCAAGCATTCCTGGCTGTGTTCATGGAATGCCTGTATAACATGTTCTGTGGTGTGTCCCATATTCTGCACTTGCACAGGGCCTTTCGTGGATTCAACATCAGTTTGGAGGGCTGCAACCTATGCTTTACAAATGTTTTTCACTATGGTATTCTGGCCAGGGACTGGGGTCAGGATGTGTATATCCAGTGTGATTACTCCATGGTCTGGTCTTACCGGTGAGGGGTACACTTCTCATCGTGCCATCCAGTACACATGTTGCTGATTATCACATCCAGTATGCTTAACCCTCTTGTGGGAGTAGTACATTGTTCCTGGGCATTTTGGTTTATGGATTCTGGGAACTTTTCTCCTACTATGTTGGTGCTAGTATTATGCTCCCGGTGTATGTCTGGGTATTTTCAGTCAAGCAATATAATGTGGTTTGGGGGGGCTTGATATATTCATGTATTCCAACATAGGCCAGGTGCAGTTCCTGGTATTAGGACAGTAGTCTGCAGCAGGCTATATACTGGGAGGCGGTTTTAGCCATTGGTATTTGACCATGGCTAATCCATGCTGCTTCTTGTTGTGGTACCAACATGGGGGTGTGGTTATCCTTGACATTTATTGCTAGTCACCCTCCTTTTGTAGCTTGTTCCATGTTTTGCGGCTGTACAGCACAGTATGAGGTGTGACCTGTTAGTGTTAGGGTGCTGATGTGAGCCTTGACCCAGTTCTCTATTACATGACTGGTATCTACATTCTCCATACTGTGTGCATTTACACTGCACACATCTTGCTGTTTAGACATCTGGCATTGGGTAGCATTACATCTAGGTTCCTATCCCTTGTGGAACCTATGAAGGTTGGTTTTTGTTTTGAGATTTACCTATTCAGGGCATGCTGTGGGTACTGACAGCCTTTGCCAGTATCCATGGGGCATGGCATGATAGGTGCATGCCACCCCTAGCAGGTGGTGCATCATGTCATGCTCCGCATGTCTTCCCAGCCTGAAACACATTGGCTCCCCTTTGACTAACTGCATTACTTCAGCCAGTTATTGCACTTGATCATCCCATCGTCATTTTGTGGCTTCATGCTAGGTGAGGGTGGATGTTAGTCAGGGTGCACAGGTGTGCATATAGTACATGGTGTTACATTACTTAACACATGGCATTGATGCCTCAGGTGGTGCTGCAGGGCTGCCTCTGTCAGATGTGCATATTACACTTCCCTGTACATGTTTGTGAGCAGGTCATGTCATTTTAGGCATCCATGTTATTATTTGAGTGAGTCAGAGGGGCTATCATTCCCATGGTTCCTACTGAGCCAGTGTATGTGCTATGCATTGCCTCTTTGCCAAGGCCAGGGCATACTGGGCACGCCTCCTTCTGCCTACTGGGGCAGGCTCAGGTTGTTCCTCCTCCGAGTCACGCTCTGCCTGTGATGACCTTGGCAATGATGGGGGGCTGTTTGGCCCGGCCCTATGCTGGTCCTGCTGCAGCTGTTTTCACAAGATCATATTATGTAGCATAGCACATACCATGACAATTTGGGTACATGTAGTTGGTGTGTACTGCAAGGCTCCACCAGATGTGTCCAGACACCGGAACCATGACTTGAGCAGCCCAAACACACGCTCTATTACATTACGTGTTTGTGCATGTGCCTCATTATGGCGTTCCTGTTCAGGTGTGTGTGCGTTTCTGATGGGTGTCATCAGCCATGGCTCCAGTGCATAACCTGCATCCCCCACTAGGTGTCCATGTGGGATGTCCCCATTGGCAAATGTCTGGTACAGCTGTGTCAAATGCCAGATGTGGGAATCGTGGTAACTCCCAGGGCAGCCAGCACACACATTCAATTTTATGTCCTGGGCATCACTCATGACCTGGCAGTTGATGGAGGGGAAGCCCTTGCGGTTAATGTAGGCCCTACCCCGCTCACCGGCTAGTGCTTTGATGCGTATGTGCGTGCAGTCTATTGCACCCACTACCTCAGGGTATTCCGCTATTTGCTGGAAGAGACGCACATTGCTGGCCAATACCTCACAGGCATTGGGGAAATATACATGATCACCGACATGTGCTGACATGGCATCCAGGAACTGGCGCAGTACCCTGGAGGCTGATGCTTGTGATATCCCCATCATATCGCCAGTTGGTCTCTGGAAGGTACCTGTTGCTAGTATTCTTAGTCCAACACGTACCTTGGTTTCCACTGGGATGGGTTCCCCAATGTTGGTTCTGTGTGTGAGGCGTGGCCTGCACAGCTCAACAATTTGCTGCAGGAGCTCTCTGTCCACTCTTTAGCGCTCTACTATCTCCAGCTCATGTAACCCATGGTAGGTGACCCTGGGCCTGTACACTCTTTTCTGTCTCCTCACTGCGGGTTGTCTGGCACCATCTGCATTGTCACCACCCTCAGCAAGTCGCCTATGTCTCATTATGACAGCTATGGCAGCCCCTAACATTTCTGCTCTGAGTGAAGCTTTTTCAGTTTTCACTTCTATTAGCTTACTCCTGTCTTGCAGTGTCTCTTAAGAGAAACATCCTGCACTACTGTTTGCAGAGTTTTAAGTGCTGGTCTGGGCTACTATTCTGCCTGTGTAATTGCCTGATTCTAATTGCTTTCACCTGCTAGCTTCAGCAGTTATCTCTGCTAGCTTCCTATTAATTCTGTTGCTTCCTTTTTCCTTTCTGTTTCCTCAGGGGGGAGCAACGTGCATACCATCAGAAACACGCTCACAGTGGCTTACATGGTTCAGAATCTACTTATTCGGGTTAAAACGCGTGCACACCCGCGCAAACACTGTTACACGTCTGCCAACAGCCTCCAACATACTCAGCCTGCCCTACACACGCGCACACCAGCGCAAACAGTGTTAAACATCTCCCAACACGCTCCCACATGCTCAGTCTGCCTTACACGTGCGCACACTGCCCTACTCATGCTTCATGTCATGCACACGTGCGCATGCACACCCAGCAAGAAACTTTGGTGTAAGTAACAGTGTTTGCCTTCCATTTCTTGACTTTCCCTGACTTATCTAGTGGCACACCTCTTTCCATGATCTGTGTCTGTCATCTGTCATGTTACACTGACCTCCAGTGAACTGCATTTCTTTCTACCATTCCCCCCTGTGATGTCACCTATCTCCTACTCTATTCCTCCCCTTATGTATCTCTTACACTACTCAGACTGTGCTCATTTGCTATGTGACTGTGAGATTCAGTATCCTAACCCTCATTTACATGAGATTGCCTACTAATGCTTAGTTACATGTCTTAGACTCAGCTTCCCCCCTTAGCAACCACTACACGGTGGCCATGTTGTTTTTGGTCTGCTGGTCCCTGCATTATCATTCCATGTATTGCATGAAACCCACATCTGTGCATTTATAACCTTCTTTTTTATGGTTTTATACAGCGCAGCCCGTTTGTGTGGGGCTGCGCTGGGTAATTATATTTTTAATATTTTTGCATCGGGTTATCTTGCCAATGGCCACATATTTGGCCATTGACATGCTGCCTGAGTCATATGCATCCTTTTTTTGGAGCTGACATGGCTCCATTTTGGAATTTGCAGAAACGTACTCAGTTGTCAACTGAGTACATTTCTGCAGCTAAAACGTCTCTTACACGGACTGGTTTCTGCTTCGTGGATCGCTAATATACCTCATTTGCATATCTTTTGGCTGCAAGTGAGGTATTTAGCATGTCCACGCCCTGTCCGTGTAAGAGACGTTTTAGCTGGTCTCTTACACGGAGTTTAGGGCTGTTCCTGGATCGCGAGGCTTGCATGGAGTGTCGCACGTCTCTTACACTCCGTGCAAGCCTTCGTGAATCCTGCCCTGTATGTTATTGATGTCATCTCTTGTGTATTGCTTTCATTACTGGAGAAATTTAAGTGGATAGTATGTATTTGATGTACTTGCTTCAATGTTGCATGGTTTATACAGTGTAACACTTTGTATTATAGGTTTAATTCTATACAGGTTCCTGGTTTTCCTGCACTCTGAGTGTGCAGTAATTTAGGTGCGTGTTTGTGTTAATAGAGAAATGTTATCTCCATTGCTAACTGGCTATTTTTTCACTGATGGTGTGGGAGTCCTATTTTCTAGGAGGTTTGCCATGTTTGTTTTGCTTTGCTCTGCTGGGTTTGAGCTCAACCGAGAAGATATGGCCATTGTTGAAGGTTTTAGTGTGGCTTATTAGTTATGTATTTTTTATACAACATTTATTGTGTTTTCCTTTTGTGGATAGTGACAATAAGTTTATAATTAGTTTTGTTGTGGGGTGCTGTATGTGAAAGTGATTATGGCCATGTTTTGTTGCTCAAATACTAGGTAGTTTTTTCTGCTGGCTCAGTTGAAGCAACAGTCCACTTCACACATAGATATGGCTCCAGTGAGACATCCTTGTACATGCTTACAAGCCTACTGTAGGATGCTACAGGTTAGTTGTATGTTTTTATGTATCAGATTATTTTGATTATCTTTTGTTATTTATGTCAAATCTTGAATTTGGAGTATATGCTCTAGGAAGAAATAAGTATGACTGATGCATTCAGTGCATTGTTGTGCCACGATTTGTACATAACTAGTAGATTCATATGTTTATACTAGACTAATGGCCACCAGAGTCTTTACAAGTCCAAAATCATGTATAACTTTTAAATATTGCCCTAATTCACATTAGGGAGGGAGGTTGATCTAATGGTTAAGGGGCAAAATTGCTTTACAAACACAAGGTGCAGAGTTTGAGTCTCACAAGGGACAATTGGCTAGGCTTGCAAGGGCAGTTAGCCTAGTACTAAACTATGAACCTAAGTAGGAGGAAAATGGATTTTCATCAACGTGGATTTCCTAAAGACTGACTGTAATGTCTGACATTATGGACCAACTGTAGTCTTCAGTGATTTACCAGAAGATGTAAACATTTTATAATGAGAAGGGTAAATAATATGAGGCAAAATCAGGGATAGTTGAGCATTATGAAATAGGTAATGACCAGCAATGTTGCTTTCTTATTTTTTCAGTCTGATGATTTTTCTTGTGATATGGGTGGACAGTTATTTCCACAGATTTCCTTATCTGGGTTTAAATTTTAACTTGGTTTTTGGCTGGGTAGTTGTTGCAATCATAAGTTGTATATCAGATTGTATTGTATTATATTAGTGGGGTGTAGGCAGGGGAAGCATTTGTAAGGACAAGGTCATACATGTTATTTGTTTACTGAAGTTTGACTAACAGGAAAGTCTAACTGGGTATGTGTCTGTTTTTATCTAGATAAAGTTAGGAAGTGAGTGAAAAGGGCAAGTAAGGAGGTGTAAGGTATGATTTGGAACCTGCTGATATTTAGGGATATCATTATCCTGAGATAGAACAAAAACCGAGACAGATTTTGGCTAAGAACTATTTCTGAATGGTTTTGAAGTACTGAAGGGAGGGTATTGATCTGATGGATATAGGTAAGGAGTCCCAGGCCTTGGCAACATGGTATAAATGTAGATCATGCCCTGCAGATTTGATAGGGTTGTAGACAGAAAGGGTTTTCCTCACTGAATGATAATGATGGTGTATGAACATAGTTGTACTGAACCGTATTTAGTGCTAGACAAGCAGATTATTGCTGGCTAATGTTGCAGGTGGGAAGCAGCGGTGTATATGTTAGTTGGTGGTTTCTGAAAGGGTCATTTGCTGCAAATGTAGCCACTTTGTTATAGCATTGCTTAAATTTTGCTTTTTATGCTGCCTGGAAGTTAATAAGAATGGGTGCTCCATAAACTAGTGAGGGGAGGTGCTAAGTAGTGGAACATATAGCTTTAGTTGTGTTGGTGAGAAAGTTTTTGAATCTGCAAAGCAGTGCAAGTTTTTGTTGATTTTTTTATACACTTTTGTATGTGCATTTCAAATGTAAGATTTTAGGTTCATAGGTAAGGTAAGTACTAGACTAGCTGCTCTTGCAGGCCATTTTATCTAGCTAATTTCCCTTAGGTTCATAGATTAGTACTAGACTAACTGCCCATGAGAGCCAATTTTAAGCCTAGCCAGTTATCCCTTGTGAGACTCAAACCCTGCATCTTGTGTTTGTAAGGCAAACACCTTAACCATTAGGCCACCCTCCCATCCTTTTTATGTTTGAACTATTCTTTCCCACTTGGTTATAGATTGGCCTTACCCATGGTTGATAATTACATATTACTCTAATGAGAATAACTGGGATCATCCCATGGATAATTTTAGTGGGCCTATGCATATGTAAGCATTTAGGAGCTGCATCTGCCCATTGGTAGTGCATGGGGCAGTTCTGGGGTAAATTTTCTGTTTCCCATCCATATATCTAAGTTGCTCTTGAAAATGGACAAGGATGAGCTGTGTTTCATGTGGATGAGGAGTCTGTTCCACAGCGGCAGTATCACCTGCGAGATATACCTGTCCCTCCAAACTGTTAATGCTGCAGGAGAGGTTTAGATACCTAGGCAAAATATTTCTGATGCCATTGGACTTACTGATGTGTATTAAAACCATGAGTAGTAGGTCAGAGGATGCCTTGTATGTTAGCGGAGTATAGTGACAGGGGTTGCAGTCAGTCCATGAAGGATGTGTTGTTTAGGCCTTGCATCCTTTCAGTAAGGTATCGTTGTGGGAGCTCCAGTTGTTGCATGTGTCTGAACAGAGGGCATTATGTGCAATAACTGGCCCAAAGAAGGTTGAGTAAAGGGGATCAATGACATCTCTAGATCTAGACACAATCCCTTTGTTTATAATCTGTGCAATATAGAAGGACTTTCTTACAACATCAGACACATGTTGGTCAAAAGTTAAGTCACTGTCCACATAAGTTCCCAAACCCTGAACAACTGGGTCAAGTCTTAGGGGTGAATTGTCAGTGTGGTAGTTCCCAGGTATAGATGACTTCCCAAAATATACAGTAATGCAGTTTTGGTATTTACTTTTAGACCATGATTTTGACACCAGTATTCGAGGCAAGCCTCCCTGCAGGATGGCCATATAATTAGAGGAGTCAGTGACTTCTCCAAGATTGCACTCATCTGCAAACTTAGAGGTCATCATCCACTTTCATAAATTATTATTATTTATTATTGTTATTCAGTATTGCTTACAATATCCCATATCCTGCCTCATTATTTGTTATTAGAAGTGACTTCTGATGGCGTTTTATTAAGTGAAAGGAATTTGAATGTTGTTTTTCATGAGACAGCCCTGAGGGAAATGGTAGTATTTTGGGGGTGGGTGGGTGAGCATGAGTTGTGAGTTAAAAAGCCATGTTTCAGTGTCTGTTACAGCTTCCTGAGTAATTTTTGGAGATGTGCCAAGTTATCTGATACACGTATGAGTGTGAAGTCATCAGTGTATTATGTTAGGGAAACCTGTTGTGTAGATTAGTGGAGGGTGCTGGTGTGTTGAGTAGGAGACCAAGGATAGAGCCTCATGTTACACTGGTAATGACTGAGAGGTATGGAGAGAGGACAGAGTGCCATTTGTACTGACTGATACCTGTTGAAAAAGTAGCTTTTGAACCATAGAAGAGTGCTCTATGATAGACCTAATATAGACATTTGAAGTAGAATTTTGGTGTGAGAAAATGTGTTGAAAGCTTTAGACAAGTATAGAAATAAGGGGGAGACTAGTTTGTCATTAGCTCTTTCTTTATTAACAGTATCTATAATGCTTAGAGGTGAGTGTTCATTCTATGTGAGGTGTGGAATACACAGTTTGATTCTGAATTTGGGGCAATTGGCCTACTATTCTCCCATTAACCTAAGATCACTTTAGGTCTAAGGTTAGTGATGTCTGTTGAATTTTCTAATTTGTGTATATAATGTGTGATTGTTTCCAAAGAAAGGGGGCATGAGATTCCTAGAGTGACATATTTATAAGGATTGAGATGAGACAGGCAATGCTATTGGCTGCTATTTTAAGGTACTAACTTGGAAGGTCATCAGCTGAAGCTGAATATGGTTTGAGTTGTTTTACATGGAATGAGGGACCTGGTTTGAAGGTGAAAGTGGATGTAGTGATATATAGTTGTTGGGCTGGGTTGGGATTAGTTGTGGGAATTCTTGGTTAGGAACACTATACTATCTATGAAATAAAAGATGAATTCTGTTGCAGGTTTGAGTGACGAGTTTTTGGGAGAAGAATTAGGGTTGAATTTTTGACGAGGATGCCAGATTTCTTTAATAGATTACTGGAGTCTTTATAGAGTTGGGTTAACTATAGTTCAGAGTGTTGTTTGGTATATGTTTTTTGCCTTCATTTATTTCTTTTTATTACAGATGTGGAGCATTTTGAAGTTTGAGATATTGTGATGTTTTGAATATCTACCACTCTTTCCACACTTTTTCTTTATGCTGCATTAGCATTCTACTCTTTTGGGATAGCCAAATTGCATTATTTGCTTTTAGTGTCTTCCTTCCAGGGTTTGTAAGGCTATTTAGAAGTTGCATCGAATTAGTTTAAAGCATCCTGTAAGGGTAGGATTTTGGGGTATTCTAGTTAAAAGACAATAGGGTAGTATTGCATAACTATGGATTAAACTTGGACAGGTTGCATATTGTTTTATAAACATGCCATTTAAGTGGATGTGTCAGATGTATGGTTTAATTTCACCAAAACTGCTGGCTTTCTAATACCGTTATGAGACTGGACCCCATTCCTAAGTCAAGGTATAGTTAAAGTTCATGAAATTAGTATTGCTTCAATCTTTGTTATCCAAAAGTATTATTCTTAGCATCCACAATAGGGCCAGAATTGATACATGCAATTCCTGAGTTACATTAATGGGTAGCATATGTAAAATGACTTTAGTTTTTTTTTAATTCAATCCATTGCTCCTACTACTGCAACTGGAACTGTCTCAGCAATTTTTCTCAACATTGCTCTCATTTCTGTCTGCAAATCTTGCGATTTTATGACTTTGTGTCTTGCTGTATGTAAAACACTGTAAAGGCAATGTGCAGCAATTTCAATGATCAATGCTACTTTTTTGTTTTTAATGAACTACTCTAACTGGTGTTCCTGTACCTACTTTTTTGGACTGTTGGTAATGGCTGATCCAGTCTGATGCACACTTCATCATTCTCTGTAATACTTTGTGGATCATGTTCCCAAAGCTTCTCACCTACTTCTGTATTGTGGTGTTCGCACAATCCTCAATGGAACAACAGTCTTGCTACACTATTGTGTCTTTCAGTGTATAGACCCTCTGCATGTATCACACCCAGCAACAAGGTATGCAACTCCTTGTAGTTCTTTTTTTACAGAACCTACATTTGTCTGCTTCTCACACATGTTCAATGGACTTTGTAAACTAATATGTATGTAAGTCTACCATCTTGGGCTGCTGTTATTAACCTTTCATCCCCTGGTTCATAGGATCATAGAAAGTTCCTAGACTATTGGTCCTGAGGCCCTTATAAGCCTAGCCTTGAGTTTAGCCCATGTTTTGACAAGTCAGCACCCAAAGCCCCTGTCTAGCAGGGACACAGGTGGAATCTCAGGGGTGTATTTTCTGTTTCCCATCCAGTTATCCAGGTTGCACTTAAAAAGGGATATTGAGATACTCTTCTTGATGTGGAGAGGGAGTCTGTTCCACAGAATGGGGGAGTCTCTGGGACACAAATCTCTCCCACCAACAAGTCCTATTGATGTCACAGACCAGGTTGAGATTGCGTATTTGGGTTACACGAGTGGAGCTTGACCTGCGGATATGCAGCAGTCCCGTCAAGGCGGGGTCTGAGATTGCTTTGTATGCCATATAGAGGTCACCTCTGAGGAGCCTGTATGAAACTGAGTAGAGGGACAGGGCTTTTAGCCCATTTGTGTAGGGTAGCTGTTTGAGGCCCTGGATTCTTCTTGTGAAGAACCTCTGTGGTTTCTGCAGCTGCTGCATGCATTTTGCGAGATGCATGCTGAAGGCGGCGTTGTACTCAATAATTGGCCTTATAAGGGAAGAATACAGGGATGTTAGGATCCCCTTGTACCTGGAAGAGATACCCTTACTTATGAGGTGCACCATATAGAAAGCTTTACAATGGAAGCAGCATGGTGGTCAAAAGTCAGGGTACTATTAACCTGGGTGCCCAAATCCCTCATGACTGATTGCGTGCTTAGGACATTGTTATCAATGTGATAATATGTGGGGACCATACATAGGTCTCAACCTGCTAAGAGGCCAATGTGGAACACAGACCATAGCAATGTGTGGCAAACAGTCAAAATGTGGAACACCCTATTTTCACACTGCTCAAAAAATGCACCTCGACCATGACCATGGTCTTTCAGCTAAAATATACGCATGGACACACACACGCGCACACACATGCACACACACACTAACTCACCCTCGTCATACATCTCAGCTGCCCAGAATTTTGCAGAATGTCCAAAATTTTGTCTTATGTTTTTGGTGTGATCCTCATAAAATATGTAGTTTTCTGGCAAATCAGTGGAATGAAATAATAAGATAATGACAGAATAGGGGCATTTTCACATACATGGACAGCCTATTTCAGAAAATGGGAATTCTGAGAGATATATAGCTGTCTGTCCAATGAGTACTGTTTGCTTTGCAAATAAAATTTAGTATTTTTAGATATAGTACTTATTTTGCTGCTTGTTTAGTGGATGTGGAAAATATTCATCAAAGTGGGGATCCAGTTTTGTTTTTGTGTTTGGAGATTGTTACAGCAGGTAACTATATTTTTTGTTTTGCTATGACCATTCATTTATTACCTTTTTACGTGTGTGTGTGTGTGTGTGTGTGTGTGTGTGTGTGTGTGTGTGTGTGTGTGTTTGTGTGTTTTTGGGGGGTGTCTGAGAGGTCTGTAGTTTTACTTTGCCTGCAGGCATTGACAGTATATTCCAGTAGGGTTTATGATTAAAAAATAAAAAAATAAATCAGACATTTAGCCACAGTGGCTGAGCCATGAGGAGGTAGAAAGTCAACTAAAAGTTGGGCCTTGCTTTTAGCTCTACAAAAATAAAATACTTACATAACATCCTTTCAGCTAAAGCTACTTGATTGTATGTTGACATTTCTTTTTTCATTCCTGTTTCCAGGTACCCTTCTATCTGTATGTATATTAGTATTGAAGAGTAGTGGTGCTTGCAGCAGAGCAGATTTCTAACCCTGTAAATGGGTTGGAATATGCTACAGACTACTATACCAAGTTAAGTATTTCATGAGCATGTTTTGTGAGTGACGACTAAAGTGCACCGTTGTACCCAATAACAGAAAAATCTAGCTGCTTAGTGAGATTGCACCATGAAAGACAACACGATTAAGAATGAGTAACCGTATTGCGGAGCCCTTGCAAAACTTGTGAAGTAGACGTAAAAGTGTATCCTGTTTTGTACCACTTGCTCTGAAAGGGTAGATCTCACGAACAGTTATTTGATTGGTTCATATACTGTGGTGGTGGTTGATTGTAATTGCAGAATATGAGCCAATCAAAAACTGTGTAGCACAACCAATGCTGTTCAGTGCAGAACAGTGGCATACCTATTTGATTGATTTGTATACCGTGATGCTGATTGGCAGTAATTGAGGTATACAAACCAATGAAAACCTTTGTTGTGGAGCCGAAGCTGTTCAGTGTGGAACAGCAGAACAGTGACTTCACTTATCATTGAATGCGGAGCATTCTGCATAATCCAGAGCACTTGACTGCCCAGGTGGGGTCATCACTCTCCCCAAAGGGGATGATGATGCAAATTTTGGCATTCAGCTTGAGGCCATGTTTCTGGAACCAGTCATTTGTTTGGCTGAGACCCACTTGGGGAATTGATGACCACACCCAGCTTGAAGTCATCTGCAAACTTGGTCAGCCATACCACACTGGTTTTGGCCTGCACCTCAGAGAAGTATATCCCGAATAACAGAGGCCCCAAGACTGATCCCTGTGGTACGCCGCTCATTACGGTTCTTCTGCTTGAGTTGGCTTCCCCTATTTTGATTAGGTGGATTCCATCAGTGAGTCAGTTTGCTACCCATCTAGGACTACTGTAACCCAGTATTCTCCGTAGTGCATGCTATAACTGTGTATTGCTGTAGTGTGATAAACTAGTTAGGTGGGGGTTCTATTCCAAGAGATACCAACTGTGTGTGTGTGTGTCTCTATCTGCCTGAGACAAGAGCAATGCTTTTTAGAGTATGCACACTCTGTACAATTCACATGACCACCATTGGCAATCCTGCTGATGTCACCTACCTAGGAATACACCTCTAGGACTACTGTAACCCAGTATTCTTCACAGCGTGTGCTGTAACTGCGTATTGCTGTAGTGTGATACACTAGTTAGGTAGGGGTTCTATTCCAGGGCATGGTAGGTGTGTGTGTTTGACTGTCAGAGCCTGTGTGGAGGTGGACATGAGTGTCTAGCCACTGGACATGTTGGGGAGCAGATTTTGTAGTTTTCCTATATGGTGTCCGTCTTATATGTCACAATGTCCACCTCATGAGGAGTACAGATGTCAGTCAGCCACAGAACTGTGTTGGCAAGCCATACTCCTACATCTGACAAAAGGCCTGGTGAATAAAGTATGCAACCCTACTATTACCCGGAATACATCCTGAACCCATGTGTCATACACAAACACACTTATAGGTTCATAGGTAAGTACTAGGCTATCTGCCCATGGGCATTTATAAGCCTAGCCACAGAGTGATGGCTTTCACCTCCCCATTAGATTAGTAACCTGGGCCTCTGTCAACAGGGCTCCTGAAGTGATCCCAGGGTAGAACTTACGATTACCCATCCACTCATCAAGATTTCTCTTGAAGAGGGTCATAGAGGAGCTCTGTCGAATATGGATTGGGATTGTATTCCAGAGTGAGGGGAGTCGCTGGGACAGGAATCTATCCCTCCAGCATGTCCTGTTTATTGTTGTACTTAGGTTCAAGTCGCTAGAACGAGTGGTTCTGAGGGATCTCGTTTTTTTTGAGGTGAAGCATGTCCATAAGTTCAGGGTTAGACATGGCCCTATAGGTCAGGAATAGGTCACCTCTGAGCAGACGGTAAGCGACTGAGAAGAGCTGGAGTTTTTTTAGTTGTGCTTCATAGGGTAATTGTTTAAGGCCCTTAATCCTCTTAGTGAGGTATTTCTGTGGTCTTTCTAGTTGTTGCAGGTGTCTAGTGAGGTACATCCCAAATGGGGCATTGTACTCTATTATGGGCCTAATGAGTGAGGAGTAAAGGGGCACAATCACCTCCTTGGATCTGGATGAGAAACCCTTTGTGATAAGGTGTGTCACATAGAAGGATTTCCTGACCGTTTTGGCTATGTGGTTATCACAGGAGAGCATGCTATTTACTTGGGTACCCAGGTCCCTAATTACTTCTTCTGTACTTAGTGGATTCCCATCTATGTGGTAGTTTGTAGGTACTTTGTTTTTCCCAAATGGGATTACTATGCATTTTTTGGCATTTAGATTGAGGCCGTGACTTTGACACCAGGTGTTTGTCTCTGTGAGACCCTTTTGCAGGATGTCTGTGTCAGCTGGAGAGTCAATTATTGCACCCAATTTACAGTCATCTGTGAACTTGGTTAGCCACAGTCCCTCTGCCTTTGCCTGTACTTTGGAGAAATATATACCGAACAGGAGGGGCCCCATGACTGAGCCCTGTGGGACTTCGCTTGTGACTGGTTTAGAGGCAGACATGGCGCCTGCCACTCTTACAATGTGGGTTCTGTCTGAGAGCCAATTGGCAACCCATCTCGTGGAGAATCACCAGCCTACCATCCCCATAGTAATTCAAGCTAATTCTACAATTCATACCCCCAATCAGAACTCTCTCCAAATAGCCCACCTAAATATTCGCAGTCTAAACAATAAGACGACACAAATGCATGCCCTCCTTGACCTATATTCCTTTGATATCCTTTGCCTAACTGAAACCTGGCTAAAAGCAGATACCAAGGATAATGACATACTACCTCCAGGATATAACATCATTAGACTTGACCGGCACACCAAAAAGTGTGGAGGTGTAGCTATACTTTACAAAACTGAACTACTATTTACCCTACTAGATACAAAACCACCCTTACAAAACAATAGTGAAATCTTAATCATCAAACTACAAATTAATATTAACAAATCCATTTATATCATTTGCTGTTATATCCCCCCAGGTAACAATATTAATACCCTTGAAAACTTACTGCACTGGCTCTTAAACTCCTTCCCTCAGCAAACTATACTTCTAGGTGACTTTAATATTGATTGGAATTCCTGCATCTCCCAAAAACCCACTTCTCACATAAACCTCTATGGCTTTAATCAAACCATTACTGTCCCGACTCGAATTAACAAAACCAGCTCCAAAAAAAGCATCCTTGACTGGATTCTAGTCAATAGCAGCTCTATGATTTATACTACAGGCACACTACCTGATAATATCAGTGACCATTTAATCACTTTTATCACCAAAAAAAAAATCCCCATCTCCAATAATACTCAAGTTAGAACTACCAGGAACAAAAGCAATTTCAACCAAACTAACTTCCAATTAGAACTCAAAGCATGTAATTGGTCTCCACTAAAATACTTACCTCTAGACGATGCAGTCTCACACTTTAACAATAAATTCCTTCAAATCCTCAACCTCCATACCCCTACTAGATTAATTAAAACCAAAGCAAAGCCTGCTCCTTGGCTAACAAAAGAAACCAAACACAAAATGTTGCATAGAAATAGAACCTGGGCCAAATGGTGTAGTACTAAAAACCCAGCTGACCACCAAACCTTTAAACAACTTAGGAATGCAACAAAGAAACTTATATTCCTTGATAAAAGAAATTATTATTATAAATTCCAACATACCCAACGCCCAAATCCTCACAAATTCTGGAAAGTATCAATAAACTACTACATCCAGGTAACTCTAAAACACCCACTCCTTCTAACCTCACTCAGAGCATACCTAACCAAATCGCTGATACTTTCAACAAATTTTTCTCAGACACTGTCACCTCTCTTGCTTCAACTTTATCTCCACAGTCCACGCCAACACCTTATAGCCTCAACAAAATGCCCCCCGCTTTCAAACTGCAACCATTTTCAACTGATCTTATCTCTTACAAAACTCAAACCTTGTACCCCCTCAGCTGATCTCCTCCCAGCAGAATACCTAAAAATTGCAGCCAAAGTAATTGCCCTTCCTATCTCCATGTTAGTTAATTGAACCATAACTGAAGGCTTTATTCCAACCCTCTGGAAAGTCTCTCATATCGTTCCTCTTCACAAGGGTGGTAACTCTTTCGAGCTTGCTACCTTTCGACCCATAGCCTTACTTTCTCCATTAGCTAAAATCTTGGAAAGATGCATACATCATCAACTACTTGACCATCCTCTCAAAAACAACCTACTAGCAGACTGCCAACATGGTTTTAGACCCTATCACAGCACTACTACAGCACTCTTATCATTCACAGACCATATTAATAAACATCAGAACAACAACCTGCTGTCCTCTGCACTATTCTTAGACCTCTCTAAGGCCTTTGATATGGTCAACCATTCCCTCTTACTAAACATCCTCAAATCATTTGCCTTGGACAGTCAAGCTATTAAGTGGTTTAAATCCTACTTAGAAAATAGACAACAAGCAGTTCTTTGGGATAATCAGATATCATCTCTTCTTCCCATCACAATTGGAGTGTCACAAGGCTCAATACTGGGACCTCTCCTCTTTTCTATTTTTTATTAACAAACTAAATATGTCCCTTCCTCAATCCATATGTATACAATATGCCGATGACTCAACACTGATATGTTCAGCATCCTCCCCAATTACGGTCCAGACCACTACACAACAAGTCTTCACAGCAGCTGAAAACTGGTTCTATCAGAATGGCCTCTTACTAAATCCCAAAAAGACTAAATTATTACTTTTTACCCCAACACAGAACTCTTTGACCTTTACCTTCGATATAATGTCGAACAATGGCACAATAATATCCCCTGACTCAACTACCAAACTTTTAGGTGTCACAATAGACCATAATCTCAACTTCGATGCCCATATTAACTTAACCATCAAGTCAGTCAATAGAAAACTTGGATCTCTGTACAGGCTCAAACCCTTCCTAACTACCTTAGCCAGAAGTACTTTAGCTCAAACACACTTGCTCTCTACCCTTCTTTATGCCTCACCTATTTTCACAAACTTATCAAAATCTAATTTCAATAAACTAGCAGTATCTTATAATAATATTACAAGATTTGCCACAGGAGCCCCTTTTAGAACCCATCATTGCTCTAATCTTAAACAAATAGGCTGTCTGGAACTAAAAAATCAAATAAGACTACAGCAACTTACCATCACCCACAAAATCTTCTATCAACCTTCTAACACCACAATACTTAGTACCCTTATTACTCCTTATAGAAATCTATCATCCTTGCACTCCGCTACAAAGCTACTAGCAGCACCCTATAAATACAACAACAAAGCCGGAGACTGTTTGTTCGCCAACTGTATTGCACCTATCTGGAACAAGCTCCCTCATGAACTCACCACTATTATTTCTCTACCCACTTTCAAGAAGCAGCTAAAAACTCTGCTTAAGTCTCAATGGCTCTGTCCTTGTACTAACCCTGACTAAAACTTTCTATTTTCTCAACCTTTATATTCATCCTTAATTAAAAAAAAAAAAATATATATATATATATATATATATATATATATACTTGCTTATTTTCACTATTGTAAAGTATTTTTGCTAGTAATACTTATGAACCAGTTTTTTCTCTGTAACACCTACTTTTGTATAATATTTCTTATTTGAATGTATAACAACACTTGATTTTACTAACCCATTTTTATTGTGGAGCTTTTCTTCCTGGGCCTCTACTGAAAATGGACATGTATCCAGCTAGACTAACCTGGTCAACAAATGTAAAATAAAATAAAAATAAATAAATAATTTAAGCTGGTGAGTTTGTCTATGATTCCTGAGTGTGGGATAGTGTCAAATGCCTTAGCAAGGTCCAGATATGCTGTGTGGACCACCTTCCCTTCATCTATGGCAGTGGTGATTGTTTCGAAGAAGTCAACCAAGTTCAGGAGGCAAGATCTGCCTTTAACAAAGCCGAACTGGGTGGGGTCCAGTGTCTGGAGGTTCCCAATGTCCCTGTTAATGAGCTCCATGATAATGCAATTCATGACTTTGATGACCAAGCTAGTTAAGCTTATAGGGTGATAGTTCCCAGGGTCAGTTGTGGCACCACCTTTGTGGAGTGGTATGACTGTTGCTGTACTCCATTCTTTGGGTACATAGCCTGTAGAGAGGCTGAGTTTGAATAGTGATTTAAGACTGGGGGTTAGTTCATTTTGAAGCTCGTGTAAGACACAACCTGGGATAGCATCTGGTCCCATTGATGCTGTGTTTTTGGCCTTTGCAAGGGCTGTGTTTACTTGTGTGTCTGAGATATCTGGAGTGCCACATTCTTCTGGGATGGGTGCTAGCCCCTTTGGTGGAGAGGAGGGGGGTGAAGTTTGCACTGAACTTGTAAGCCAGGATGTTGGCAATGTTGCTTGGTTCAGTGTATTTATGGCCATTATGCACTAGCTCGGAGCATATCTGAGAGTTTGCCCCTAGACTCTTGACATAGTTAAAGAAGGCCATGTGGTTACCTTAGAGTCATTGGCTATTTTTCTTTCGAGGTTGGCCTTGGATGATTTAATGAGGGAGCGCAGTTTTTTACTGATGTTAATCAGAGATGCCTTCTTATTTTGGGATTTTGTTCTATCTTGCAGGAGTTTCCTCCTTCTGTTGTAAAGTTTATTTATGGCTGGGGTCCACCAGACTGGCTTCCTCTTTTTTGAGGAGTTGGTCTTGGTTTTACTTGGGATGGCTCGGTCCATGCATTCTTGAAGGTGTTCATAGAATGCACTTGTAAAGGATTCTGCCATTGGGTCATCATTTTCCATTTGATTGGGAGCTTTGAAACTTCCCACCTCAGTCTTGAGGAGTGTGAAGTTGGCTCTAGAGAAGTTTTTTACCTTGATTTCTTTGACTGGAGGGGGGGGGGGGGTCGGGATGTGGATGTCCAGTGTGATTAGTTTGCGATCTGATCTTACCAATGACGAGTTTACCTCAGGTGTGGAACACAGGTTCCTCATGTTGGTGATGCCCAGGTCCAGTATGTTGTCACCTCTTGTGGGAGTGGTGACCAGCTGTTCAAGTGCGTTTGAGTTTATAAACTCAAGAAAGCATTGGGCTAGGGCATTTGAGCTTGAGTAGTTTTCCCAGTCAATGTTTGGATAGTTGAAGTCACCCAGTAGCATGGTGTTGGGTAGAATCTTCATACTTTCTAATGCTCTCAGGAATGCTGCGTGAGGGTCCTGAGACAAGGTGGGAGATCTGTAGCAAGCTATAAATTGAACAGTCAATTTACCCGCTGTCAATTGCACTTGGATGGTCTCAGATTCCTCGTGCTGTGCTAATAACCTGGAGGTGTGGGTGCTCTTGATGAATATGGACACACCCCCTCTTTTTGTGTTCCGGTCCTTGTTTTGGGACCTAAAGGTATGGTAGGAGTTATAGCCTGGTAGTGCTGGGGTGCTCTCTGGAGTCTTGAACCAGGTTTCTGTCACTGCACATATGTCTATTTCTTCCATACTAAGGAGAGCCTTGAGTGCGTGCATTTTGAGGTTTAGACTTCTGGCGTTGAGCAGCATTACCCTCAGTTTTTGTTTATTATTGTTGTTTATGAAGGCGGGTTTGTCTTTTGAGCCTTGCCTAAAAAATGCAGTATTGGGCGGCAAGGGTCTTGGCCAGTATTCGAAAGCCCAGGAGCGACAGGTGCAAGCCGTCTCTGGCAAACAACGTGGCTTGTCAAGCATGTCATCCCAGGCTGACAAGTACTGGATCCCCTTTGAATGACACCAGTAGTTTAACCAATTGTTGAAACTGATCATTTTTTCTTCATATGCTGGCATCATTTTGGGTGAGGGCAGAATGCTACTCAGAGTCAGAGTCATACCAGCCTGGGCTACATGGTCAGAGAGCTCCTCCATGTCTCTTTTCATGTAGTCCAGGGAGGTACGTCTCAGGTCATTTACGCCAACATGTACAATGACAGAGTCATATTTGTACTTGTTGTGGAGTGCCTAGAGAATAATAATTACAAGTAAATAATGTTTAGAATCAAAAAGTATGCCTTGTAGGAAGTAGAAATAATATAGAGTAGGAATTACTCTTTAGGCATATCAAATTAGGAACAACAGTTGGTAAGTCAAACAAGGAGTGAGCATGTAACAATCAATTTAGAGTATAAGTAGTTGAAGTAAGAGTAGTAGAAATAAGAAATTAACAGGAGGTGAAATTAGAAAAAGAAGAAGAGAGGAAGAAGATTAGTCAGGATTGCTGCAGGGGCATAGCCAGTGAGAATTTAGGTGTTTTTTGAGGTTGTGTTTAAATAGAGGCAAGGAAGAAAGTAATGTTAGTTCATTTGGCAGTAGGTTCCAGTTTTTTCCCACTGTGTTAGAAAAAAGAGAGTCTCCAGCCAGGTTGTAAGACTTGCATATACAGGCAAGGAGTTTGTTGGAAGAGTGCAGGGAGTTAAGATTTTTGTACTGGAGGATGAGATTGGAGAGTATAGGAGTGTTGTTGGGTTGGTAGAAGATCTTGTGGGCAATGGTGAGTTGGGATACTATCAGTTGGTTTTGAAGTTCCAGCCAGCCTAGTTGCCTTAGATTCAAACAGTGGTGGGTTCTAAAGGGATTACCAGTTGCAAATCTGGCGATGTTATTGTAAGAATTTGTTAGTTTGGTAAGATTATTTTTCTTTAGGTTAGTATATATGGGCGAAGCATACAGAAGAGTTGATATTAAGTGAGAGTGAGCAATTTTAGTTCTGGCTATAGGGGTGAGGAAAGGTGTGATCCTGTATAAGGAACCAATTTTTCTATTGACAGTTTTGATAGTGTTATTTATGTGGGTATCAAAAGTAAGGTGATTGACAATAGTTATTCCGAGCAGTTTGGTGGTTGTATCAGGAAGTATGATAGTGCTGTTATTGGAGGACACAGAGAAATCAATGGGTAAGGTTTTATTGGTGGGTGTAAAGAGGAGGAGCTTAGTTTTTTTAGCATTGAGAAGGAGGCATCTCTTAGTAAACCATGTTTCTACTATGTTAAATACATCTTGGGTTAGAGAGTGTAGTTCTGAAGGGGAGTTTGCTGAGCATACTAGGGTAGAATTGTCTGCATATTGAATGCAGGGGGCTTGTGGGAGTGCTAGATGGAGGTCATTGATAAATAATGAAAAGAGCAGTGGTCCTAGAATAGAGCCTTGAGGGACTCCGAGGGTCACTGGCTTGGAGGGATGATATATTGTTTTGCCAGAGAACTGCTTGTTGCCTATTGCTAAGGTAGGATCTGAACCATTTAATAGTCAGGTGATCGAAGGTAAGGGATTCTAGAGTGCTGATGAGGAGGGCATGGTTGACCATGTCAAAAGCCTTTGAGAGGTCAATAAATAGAGCAGATGAGAGGATATTGTTATTGCGGTTTCTGTTGATGGTATCAATAAAAGATAGTAGAGCAGTTGTGGTACTATGTGATGGCCTAAAGCCATGTTGACAGTTTGCTATTATGTTATGTTGAGATAAATGGTGTAGTACTTGTTGGTGAATGCATTTTATCATTATTTTAGATAGAGGAGATAATAGGGCTATTGATCTGTAATTAGAGTAATCATTTGAATTGCCGCCTTTATGAAGGGGAATAATATGGGAGATTTTCCGAATGTCAGGAATGGTTCCTTCTTTAATGGTTCTGTTAATGAGGATGGATACAAGGTATGCAATTACCTTAGCTGCTTTTTTCAGGTATTCTGATGGTATTTGGTCAGCAGAAGGGGTACTAGGTTTACGTTTTTGGATGATTTTACAGATGAAAGTAGTAGAGATGGGTTGCAGTTTAAAAGTTGGTAGAGAAAATGATCTGGTAGTAGAAGGGCTTGAGTTATCTGGTATTAGTTGACTAGCTAGAGATTGAATGGTCTCTGTAAAGAAGGTATTGAATTAATTGGCAGTTAGAAGGGGGGTGTTAGGATCAGTGTCAAGAGGGGTAGGTGTGTGAGAGCGTCCAGGGGAAAGGAGTTTGTTTATACTGGACCAAAACTTTTGGGGATTAATTTGATGAGTTTGCTGTAACTTACAGTAATAGTTCTTTTTGTCCATAAGAATTGCCTTTTTAGTGCAATTTCTCAGTTCCCTGAAGTAATGTTGATCAGAGATATTTTTGTTAGCCCTCCACTTAGCCCAGGATTTGTTTCTTAGTAGAATTTTTTGTCTAGTTTCTTTAGAGAGCCAGGGGTCTGGTTTGGATTTCATACGGATAGACCGTATAGGTGCATGTTTGTCCAGGATGTATAAAAACGCAGAGTTTAGATATTTTATAGCTTCATCAAGTGGTAGAGTTTTTAAGGGGTTCCAGTTACAGGCATTGAGTTCATTTTGGAATGATTCTTGGTTGAAGTGTTTATTGGAACGTGCAGTCCTAAAAGTAGAGGGTTTAGGCAGACCTTGTTTTTGTTTAATAATGTAGGTTAAAGCATGATCACTTACATCATCTGGGAGAGTGCCTACCTTATAGACATGTTCATGTCTGTTTATAAGTATCCAGTCTAAGGTACTCTCTTTATTGTTTGGTTTGTTGATTCTGGTTGTGGAGGTGATTGTTTGAGTGAAGCCGTGGAGGTTAATGTGAGAGGTGGGGTTATCTGCATTAACACTTTTCCAGTCAGTATTAAAATCACCTAGTATTACTGTTTTTTGGGGGTAAGCTGAGGATATCCAGTTAAGTATACCTTCGATAATGATGATGTTATTGCCAGGTGGTAGGTAGATACAGATAATATATAAAGCTTTATTTGGGTTCATTTGGAGTTTGGTGGCCAGGATTTCAGCATTGCTATCATGAGGTGGGTTACATGGTATTGTGGAGATATGGAATCCATATTTGAATAGTACTGCTACACCCCCTCCCTTTTGTCTTATTCGGTCATGTCTAACTATGTTATATCCTTGGGGGGTAACTTCATTGTCTTTGGTTCCTGGTTTTAACCAAGTTTCTGTCAGGCAAAGGATATCAAAGCAGTGAGTATCTAAAAGGGCATGGAGATGGGCTACTTTATTGTTAAGACTGCGGATATTCAGATGTCCTGTTAAGAGTGAGTAGGGGAGTTTAGGTTGGGTAGTAAGGGTAGCAGGATTGGCTGGGCCAGGGTTGGGGTGGATGTCCCCATCTAGTAAGGAGACACTGAGGGGTTTTATTTGTAAGTTATATTTTATAAAAAATAGATATTTATCTTTTGTTATTGTAAGATTGCTATATTTAAAGTGGGAGAGTCGATGGCATTTGGGTAATAGATAGGTAGGAGTGGAAGTGATATAGGTCAGATTGCAAGTGAGTATAGAGGTGTATATAGCTGTTTGTTTTTGAGAGTGATTAAAAAAGTAATGGTGCTGTTTTTCGAAGGAAGTGAGGAGGTAGGTAGAGGTGAGGATAGTAGTAAATATAGCTAGGGATATTGGATACATTGGAGTTGAAGTCATATTTACAGAAGTTGGTTATAAGAAGAGTTAGACAGCAGGTTAAGGTTGTATAAAAGAATGGATAAGGTGGGTGTAGATAGGGGGAAATAGTTCTGTTAGTTATTAGAAGAGGGGTATGGTAAAGGTATCGAAGGAGTGGTGTGTTATAGTGTAAATGATGAGTAAGGGTGAGCCTAATAGGTATAATAGGGGGGTAAGTGTAATTGGACGATAGAGGAAGAGGGTGTGGCTTAGGAGGTTTAAGTTTAGGAGCAGTGGGGTGGGTGGAATTTAGGGGTAGGGTAGGGGAGCAGAGTGAGCCCGTAGGGCGAACGGAGCGGGTAGACACAAGGAAGCTGACAGCAGGAGAGAGAGGAAGCAATCAGTCAGGAGATAGGTAAGAACAGGGGGAGCTAGGTGGGAAGGTTTAAGCAATATTATGTTAGAGTGAAAGGGAAGCAGGTAGGTATCTGGAACTGGCTGGAGGGTATGACTGATAGTGAGTGTAGAAAGAGAAAAAGTGTTCTAAAGAGAAGTAGTAAGTGGGGAGGAGAGAGAGGGAAGAGAGATAGTAGTTGGGTGAAGACTGTCACCTAATGGCCAATCCTTATAGTACAGGGAGAGGAGCCACTGCCTCAGTAAAATAGATGAACAGGCAGCACGGATATAAGGAGAAAAGGCATGGGGAGAGGTATGAAAAGGGGGTTTTCAGTTAAAGAGTAGGGGGAGGCTGCTGGGTATACTGGCTGTAGTCCTGCACTAGCACCAGGTAAGTGGTCGAGCAAATTCACAAGCCCATTTACATTGCATATAGCAGGATAATTACGTACTTTCTTTCACCCTTTTTATTTCACTTCTAGGAGAAAGGTAGAACTGTTCCTGTAAGGTGTCAGGCAGCAAGGGATGGCAAGGTGACTTGGAAGTAGTCTTGACAAATCCAGTAGGATAGGGCCAGTATACCAATGTGAAGTGGGAAGTAGGGTTGTTAGGTTTCTTTCACCCTTTTTATTTCACTTCTAGGAGAAAGGTAGAACTGTTCCTGTAAGGTGTCAGGCAGCGAGGGATGGCAAGGTGACTTGGAAGTAGTCTTGACAAATCCAGTAGGGTAGGGCCAGTACACCAATGTGAAGTGGGAAGTAGGGTTGTTAGGTTTCTTTCACCCTTTTTATTTCACTTCTAGGAGAAAGGTAGAACTGTTCCTGTAAAGTGTCAGGCAGCGAGGGATGGCAAGGTGACTTGGAAGTAGTCTTGACAAATCCAGTAGGGTAGGGCCAGTACACCAATGTGAAGTGGGAAGTAGGGTTGTTAGGTTTCTTTCACCCTTTTTATTTCACTTCTAGGAGAAAGGTAGAACTGTTCCTGTAAGGTGTCAGGCAGCGAGGGATGGCAAGGTGACTTGGAAGTAGTCTTGACAAATCCAGTAGGGTAGGGCCAGTACACCAATGTGAAGTGGGAAGTAGGGTTGTTAGGTTTCTTTCACCCTTTTTATTTCACTTCTAGGAGAAAGGTAGAACTGTTCCTGTAAGGTGTCAGGCAGCGAGGGATGGCAAGGTGACTTGGAAGCAGTCTTGACAAATCCAGCAGGGTAGGGCCAGTACACCAATGTGAAGTGGGAAGTAGGGTTGTTAGGTGGGAATGAGGAACAACACGGCCAGGAGCACACAGCAGTCATGATTGGATCCAAGGAGTTAAAGATTGTTGTGGGACATGCACATCCCAGGCAATGTCCATGTCAAGGACTATCAAACACAGACATGGCATGCATTGCAAAGCTATGGCCATACACAATGGTAACCAGGATGTCAGGGCAGTTCATACAATACCCATCTGTGTGGGACATTGCAGACACTAGATACCTGTACCACACTACACACCATTGTTGGGTGGTGTGATGCCAAGGATTACCCCTCACTCAGCCTTGTACAGCCATCTTGCACAGCCAACCACTACACACCCATGAAGCAATGCACACATGCATGTCAGTACTGGCACCTTGTGTCTGCATGTGGGGTATGATGCTCCCAACCACAGTCACTCCCAGTATAACTCCCACTGGCATACCAACAGATGTCAAACATGTTCACATGCCCTAGCCCATAGAACCTCTGGATATCCCCTGTGGTGCATGTAGTACCTGTGCATTACTGCAGTGTGGCAAACTAAGTAGTTTGGGAGTGTATTTGTGGGCCTGGCAAAGAGTGTCAATGTGAGTCCATTAGAGAGTGTGGTTGTGTTGACATTGACATCTGTTCATGCGGACAGCCATGTGTGCTACACCTAATGTATGTCTACTATATCTCTGTTGCAGATGTCGCTCACCAACACACATATATGTTTTTACAGCACACCAACATGTCAGCTTTGTGGCACATGGAGTAACTGCATGCACTTGTAATAGTAATAACTAGTCAGTCAGGGGTTTGACCCCTTTACTGGTAGGTTTGTGGCAGATGATGCTTAAGTTTTAGTCTCCAAGCCCTTCTTTGATGTACTTTGCCTGTGTCTGTCCCTTCCACACACCCTCTGGTGGATGTGGAGGAGTACACCTGCTCAGCAGCAGCTTGTGTATTGTAAGTGATGGTCATGATCAGGTGATGGCCTCTGCATCTGTTGCAGTCCTCCTCTAGCTGATTGCATGTGGAACAGCTATGATGATGATGTTCTCATAGCCATTTGCATGAAAAACACAGTACAATATCTAGGAACATCATGTTGGTGTTTGCCCATGACAGTCGCTGTGAGTGGTTCCTGGATCTGGTGTTTGGTAAACGGCATCACAGATGATATCTGGATGATCCTCAAACAACATACACCATGAAAAATAGCCTAAAGACAGGAGGGTGATGTGCCAGACATAACTACAGCATATAAGTGTAGCTATGCTTCATTGAGACTACAGTCTGTTTAACAAGTTGTGTGTGGTAATGGCTATTCTGCATGTTTAAAAACTGACAAGACAATGCTTTGTTTGTGAGGGACCCACATCTATAGGGCCATCTGTGGACTGGTCGGTGTGTGGAATCATTTGTTTCTTGTGTTACTCACTGAACAAACATCTGTGAACAGCAGGAGCATAGTGTGAGGATTGCAGCCAGTACATGGTGATAATGATGAGTTACTGCCATTGCATCTCTGACTGGACATATGTTACAACAGTGGCATGACAGACACTGTCTGGAGTTTTCAGTGACATGCCAGTAATGGGCCACTGTTCATAGTTGCAGTCACAAGTCTTCTACACTTTGTACAGATGTCATGCAGTATATATGCATGTGTGTGCTCCCTCTGCAAATGTATATCATCTGTTGTGTTGGCTTGATGGTCATATCTATGCATGCTGTTCTAAGTAATCCTGAATGCTGTTGACTATTACTAAGCCATATCTGTGCTTAAACTGCAACACCATAGGCTGTATGGGTTTGGAGGTCCCAGCAGAACCTCCTGTCCTACTTCAGCTGGCCATGGCACTGGGCACCAGCACATCTGGGGCCCAGCCTTGGACCTCCACCTCTGTTGGCTCTGCACCATCTTCTGGTGGTACCGCCACTGAGGATGGGGCTTGTCCCCCCTGGGAGCAGGTCCAGACAGAAACATGTCTGCTGTCATACAGTCCCAGACGTGGTGTGTAGGGGGTTCAATAAGGAATTGTGAGGCCAGATATGCCAGCTCAAGGGCAGAGTGTCACATTTACAGGGTGAGGCTGCCCCTCCTAGACAGCCCCCATCACTGCCACCTTTGCAGCTGTTTTGGTGCAGTGGTGGCTGCCCATGGCTGGGGACCTCTGTCTCACTGTTTCCATCTGTGGGCTCATGGGCTTGTGAATGCCGAACACCCCTCCCTGTTCTAGGTGTATCCCCCCACATGTGTCATATACCGAACCTGTATGCTGTCTTGTCTGTCATCCTACCCTACCTATCCTCCATGAGCATACCTACTCTCCTTCCCCCACATCCCACTCTCACCCTACCAAAACCAAAGGCCAATTGGTTCCTAGAACAACATTTGCCCTATACATAGCAGTCCATTTCACACACGTGTCCACTGGACACATGAAAACCTTTTAATATGCATCACAACATACTCCAGTTGTCCTCACCCCTGTCTCTCAGGCGCACGATCCTAGTATGCACATGACTCCTAAATGTTCCAGGTACACGTGATGTGGATGACCCCATTGTGCACACAACACTACCGGTCCCTCTATGGTTACCCCATTTATCTTTATCATGATGATGATGTTGCACACAGCACCTTGCAAGAGTGCTCTTCTCACATAATTATTGGACAGGAACTGTTGTGTTAATGTAAATAAGATGCACAGAGTGATGTTTATGGTCAATGTACAAATGTTTGTGTGTATGAATGACACATGTCTGTCTGAGGGAGTCTTGATATTACATAGGACAACACCAAAAATGAAACAATCTAAATCACAAGTGAAATCAAGTGTGATATTTTGTTGCAAACAGAAAAACTGCTGATGAATCACTACACTGAAAACATCTATAATACATGCTCACTAGTTCAAGGAACACCATTGCACATAAAACTAACAAACAATAGAGAAATACTTCTATACTTAACATAGGCACTCAATTAAACAGCTTATTTATGCAAAAATAGAGATATTATTTTATAATTAACATAGACACTCTATTAAACAGCTTATTTATATTTATACATTTTACATATGTATATACATACACATATTTCAGGCATGAGCAAAAATGCCATTCTTGCCTGCAAGGTTGTAGTTATAGTTTGACCTAATTTCCATTTTTTATATCCATTCAACTACCATCTTGCTTGAATTCTGCTTCTGCATTTTTATGTCGCAGGCCAGGTTAAGGTTCCTGGGACAAGTGACCCTTATCCCATTTGTCTTGTGGATGTGCAGCATTTCTGTTAGGTGTGGGTATAAGATTGCTGTAAAGGCCAGACACAGATATCCTCTAAGTAGTCTGTATACTACTGAGTACAGTGACAGTCACTTCAGTCTGCCAATGTATGACGTGGTGGAGACCATGTAATTTTCTTAGTTAGACATCTCTGAGGTCTCTCAAGTGGCTGCAGGTGCCAGGTAAGGTACATACAAAGGGAACACTGTACTCGAGTATTGGCCTGATGAGAAGTGAGTACAGGGGAGTTATGACCTGTTTCACTCTTGAGGCAATGCCTTTGCTAATGAGGTGAGCAACATAGAATGCCTTCCTTACCACAGTAGCCACACTGTGGTCAAAGTTTAGGCTTCAGTCAACTTGTTTTCCCAGTTCTCTCACTACTGAGTTGTTAATGTAGGGTATTATTATTTATATGATAGTCTGCAGGGATATGATTTTTACAAAATGGGATGATAATGCATTTTTTAGCACTGAGTTTGAGTCCACAGCTTTGGCACCAATCATTCATTTGTGCAAATCCCTCTTGAAGTATATTGACATTGTTTAGGGATTAAATGATTGCACCTAATTTGCAGTCATCAGCAAACTTAGTCAGCCACAGCCTGTCTATTTTGGCATGACCTTGTGAGAAGTATATTCCAAACAATAGGGGGTCCAGCACTAAATCCTGTGGAACTACACTACTGACAGGCCTTCTGGTCAAGGTAAAGTCCCCAACTTTGTCTGAGTATGATCTGAAGGAGAGTCAGTTAGCAACCCATCTGACGACATAAGGGTTAATATTTAACTGGGAGAGTTTATCAATGATGCCCGAATGTGAGACTCTATTGAAGGCCTTTGTTTATTTAAGGTAGGCTGTATGCACACATTTGCCTTTTTTATGGCTCTGGTGATGTTTTTGAAGAAGTCTACCAGGTTTAACAGCCATGACCTGTCTTTGAAAAAAACAGAATTGTCGGATCAAGGGTTTGGAGATCACCTATGTGCTTATTTATAGGGTCCATGATGATTTGTTCCATGGCCTTACAGATAAGGCTAGTTAAGCTTATGTAGTTTCTGTAGTTTGAGTCACACTTTTAATATTCTTGTCAAGTGGCATATGACAAATGGAAAAAAAAATCTTACTTGTAAAACTAGCAATAAAGGGTCAGTGACACGAATGCTGTTAGGAGCATACAAATACCTCCTGCATGCCAGTGTAGGAGTGTGTACATGTATAGATCCACCAACACACTACACATATAGGTGTGGGTACATCTATATACATAAGAAAAGACACACACAAGTTCATAGACAGATTTTTGTGTGTGTGTGTGTGTGTGTGTGTGTGTGTGTGTGTGTGTGTGTGTGTGTGTGTGTGTGTGTGTGTGTGTGTGTGTGTGTGTGTGTGTGTGTAGTGGATCTATAATGACATAAAATATACAGTAAATACATTTTAAACAACCAAAGCAATGCATATGATAAACACATAATGACACATGACAAATGCATTTAGTTATTTAAATTATCTATTTCCATCTTGATAAGGGGTAAGTGGTCTCATCAACACAGCCATCTGAGTCACAAAAGAAGCAAGTTTGAGAAAAGTTATGAGAATTCCAATATTAACAGTGAAGTATACCACTAAAACAATTAGGTGCACTGCATACAAAGTTTTAATAAAATACATGCATTGCTACATATCCAGCATATACAAATTTGACACACATTCAGGAATGCCTTGAATTGCAAGCCAGTCAGTAAGACATAGCAAGGCTTTGGTTTTACAACCACATGAATATAAACTTAGGTTACATATTGCACACATACTTATGCACACACATATGAAAATATAGGGAAATATAGAGACTACATTTGCCTCAACTTTTAAATGGTGACTGCTGTAACTCTCTTGCAGTCAAATATTCAGGGAAAGAGTGAAAGATCCAAATATTTTATTGCAGCGCAGGGAAAAAAATAAATAAATTGAGTTGGATGGAATCACTATTATACAGGCAGTTACTATGTGATTCCTGAAAGGTGTCAGCTAACGGCAAAATACTTTTAGTAAAAGTAACAAGATTCAGTTTCAGTGCTGTCTGACATTATTCTTATTGAAATGTTATGAGATTTTATTCTTCTATTAGGACATTTGCAGTTCAGTGGGTTTGTTTCCAAGAATCCAAACGTTCAAAGCAATGCTGTCTGTGAACTGAGGGGAAACTATTGTATAAATATATGTCGGCATGAGTACATGCACTAATAAGCAACACTATTGATGAACATATAAAAAAATAATTATCTGTAAAGGGAAAAAAAGCATGTTGCAACAAGCATGAAAAAATATACAATTGCCCAGGCTGGGATAATCATTCCACTAAGTTTTACAAAAACAAGCACATCATAAAGATGTAATTTCAGTGCTGCAAAGGATGCAGATTTGAGAGTGACTAGATCAACTAATCTAATGGCCTGTGGGTGGGGGAAGGGAAATACAAAAGCACAAACAGTAAAGTCTTAGCATTTCCTAATAACAACCAAACCACACTGACGTTTGTGGCATCTATCCTGCAGTATGCTAACAACCTTCTCTGAAAATCCTGCCTCTCTGTAAATATATGACTTACACTGCACTAAAAGATAAACAAAGTACTCTAGCAAGTAACTGATTTTAGAAATAAAATAATGCCCCTTTAAAAGTATTACATTACTGCTGTGTTTTCTATAGTAGCAGCAGCAATAGATAGGTCATTAAATGCCTGAAAGGCTACTTTTCTCAATGGGTAAATGCACAGATTAAACTAATGAATGGGTGACACTGAGACTGTTGTCAGTAGAACTGCAATTTCAGATGGAATTTGGCTAACACCTTTGAAGCTTCCTGCAGGCAATCTTCCCCCAACCCCCTCAGCCAAAAGTGAGCATGCTCAGCAAGGTAAACCTGAAATGTAAACAAAGGCTGAATCAAAACAAAAAATCCCTGGGATTGTCCCTTTAAGAAAACAGTTGAAAACAAGTACTTATCTTTTGTAGTCTCACAGTATGAAACAGCAAAGCAAGGGCAGAAGGCCTAACTCACTGCAGCTTTGAGCAAACAAGTACAAACTGGTATAAACACTGGCTATTTAAGGCAGCGAAACAGGAACCAGCCAAGACATTTGAGGTACTTAGTGCTTTGTGACACTGATGATGTTTATGAGTCAGTAGAAGAGGTGGACTGCAAGGGTAGGGATGGGCTAGTAGTGATGGATGCTTCAGAGGGTTGCTGTGATTGGGAAGGTGGTGAGGTAATAACCTCTGTAGAGGAAGAAACAGCAGAACTCTGCTGGTCAGGGAAATATGTTGGTGGTGGTGGTGAAGTAGGTAAAATTAGACAGTTATCATTTGTTGAGTCAACATGACTAATTAAGTTTTCTAACCCTCTAAGCAGATAAAGGCCAGAACCACCTTGTCCCTGATGATCTCAACATTGTATAAGGTTAACAGTCCTATTATCAGCTAGCAATTTTGTTTTGAATTTGGCTGCATTGTGTTTTAAACTATACACTATAAAATCATTTTATCTATCTTTAGATTCTACCTGCCATGCATTAAAAGCTGACCAGTAACTTGCAGGGACTTTGCTACCTTTTTCTTTCAATCGTTGTTCAAGATTTAACAAAATATCTTTAATGAAGCTTCCATTGGGAGGAAAACTTAATTTACCATCATTTTTAGTTATTTCATGATATTTATCTAAATATAAACAGCTGTCTCTGTTACAATGCAGAAACATATGTCTTGCCGGAGTGCCATACTCCAGTTCTTTTAAAGTACCCACACTCATTCCCATAGTAAAAATAAATAGACTATGTGTAATGATATGTCTTAAAAGATACTCATATTAACTTGCAGTCATGCAAAAATCCACACATATGCAGATGAAAAGCTACAGATATATACATAGGCCACTGTGGTGTAGCATTTAGCATTGTCACCTCATAGCAAGAGGTTCTCCGCTTTGGTTCTTCATTGGGGTGCCTACTTATGATGGCTGCATGTCCTCCCTGTGATCGCATAGGTTTCCTCTGGGTGGTCCAATTTCCTCCCACATTCCAAAGACATGCAGTAGGTGGATTGGACACTTTAAATTGGCTGTAGGTGCGAGTGCATGTGAAGATGAACTACCGCAGCAGGGCTAGCCACCTGGCAATGTGAACCTTGACTCAAGATGATTGTCATTATTGAAGTGACACCCTACCCCATGTACAAAATAGGAAAAAGGGGTTGAGGATTGATGGATATATATCACAACCCACACTCATAGAAGGAAAGGCTTACTTGTGTATGGAAATGTCTGCCAAGTCTGAAAAGACTAAAATATGGTGCAGTTTCTGAAATGATACCATACAAAGGGTGTGTAGACAGAAAACTGGTGGGGGGCCCAAAGAAGCACCTTTCTATAGAAACAGCAGCAGCAATTTCAGAAAGATTAAAAAGAAATAAAAAAAAACAACAGTTAAAACGGCACCATCTGTTATGGTACAGTCATTTTAAAAAAGCAACTTCAGTTTCTGCAGAGTTTAATTATTTATTTAATTAAACACACATGTGCAGGAGACACAAGCAAAGTCAAACAAGTCTCCCTGAGTACATAAATCAAGGATCTTTTATAAGAAAATAATCAGAGCAACAAACTTTATCAAACATACTGTTATCAATCAATAAAAAGTGGCTTACTACTATGATTTATTAATGCTGTTATTCATTATACTAGTACTAAATATCAACTTTAAAATATGTCAGTTGACAGAAAAAGACCACCAACAATATAGATGTTTTACAACTCAGCATTAATTATGTTGCAAGTTAAAACTCTACTCATGTGAAAATAGAACAAATGCTGCCTCAGGTGTAATGTTAGAAACATTTGTTACATTCGCATGTTCTAGCTAATTTGCTTGTTCAGTCAAATACATCATTCGCACACTCAAACCTTCTAGTTTAACTTACAGGTTCATCTTCCGGTTTTACTAACTTATGAAGTTAACCCTTTACAATTGCTTGTGCCAGTAGCAAGTTATTGTTGTATTTGTTGACTCTGAGGGATTTAGAACCCCAGCATCATAACTGATCATGGCACTGGAATGACAACTGACCATCATGTTATTTCTACCTGTCTGGAGAAAATAGAATCTGTATGCCTAACAATAGACTCACCATTTACTAAAACATTTATTTTTGTGTAAGCAGGTTTTGTGATTATTTGCAGCTTTGTGACTCCCTGTGCTAAGTGTCTTATTACTAAATGTGCTGAGTGAGAGTGGTGGTGTTGCATATTGTTCCTGAGTCTTGAAGGGTTGGGGAGCATTTTATTAACAACGTCAGCATATATGGGTATGATGTTTACATACAGAGGTGGAGGTGGTCTTGTTTGAAACTTACTGATTATTTGTTTGGGACAGAGTGGCTTCTGTGTTTGGCAGATAAATAAGCCTCTCTCTGAGTTTTTTATCTTAATCTAGTTGTAGTTAGTTGTTAGTAAACATTAGCCATTTCCCCAGATAGCTATGCAAAACTTTAAAACAGCTGATGTGAACCTTGTCCTTCGGCCTTCTGTCAAGCTGTGCCATTCCAACTGTTCTATACGTTATTATTGTATCATCTGCTATTATGCTGGCCTTCCAGGTCATGCCTCCATAAAAACTGGACCATGCTGTCAACTAAGAGGCAGGTGAAGGCTTTTCTTAGATAAGCTGTGTGCTACTGTAGTTTTCTACCTAGCTTATGACTATTTGTCATTTGATGGCTCTCACAAGGTGCAGTGGTCTGTTGAGGAAAACATAGTATTTAACAAACTTTAAAGGCTTCTGTGTTCTGAAACTGTGTTAATGACTCCAGATTTTACTGAAGAGTTTACAAGTCAGGGGTAGGTTTGAGGGTAGTGGTATACCAAGACATTCAAGGTAAGGAGCCTTTTGCGTGCTACATCAGCAGCAAACAGAGCAATGCGAGAAGAATATACTCAGATAAAGATAAAAATGTCTAGCAATAAAGTGTGGTTCCTATGGCTTACATGTTCATAGATACTTATTAGTCCATTGATCTGTGGGGGTCTTAAGAACCCTAGACTTACATAGCCATTTTTCTAACCTTTATATTTTGTATATGTATAACACAGATGTTTGGGACATTTATTTATTTATTTCCTTTCTCTGTGAGGGTCATTGGTGCTAAACTAGGAGTGAATTGAAAGTTTCCCATCCAATCATCCAAATTACATTTGAATAGAATAAGATAAGTAGTTAGCATTTTTTTTGTACAGTGGAAGTTGGTTCCTTGGAAGTAGTGTTGCCTATCATTCCAACGTGTCCTATTAATGTTGCAAAAGAGATTGAGATTCTCAAGTGGGTTTTCACACTACTATTGGACGTATGAATGTCTAATAAATCTGATAATATGGAGTCAGATGAGGCTATGTATACAAGGAAGAGGTTCCCTTAGTAGTCTGTATGATAGCTAAAAGGAGGACAAGGTATGATATGGTTTGCATAGTTTTTTTTATGATTTAGGCCCTTGATCTTTTTAGTGAGAAAAATATAGCCATTTAATTAGTGATACATGTTTTTGTGGGTACATTATATTCATTGACTGGTCTACATAGAGCTGAGTGCAAATGAATGATTCTATCCCTGAACCTGGACACCATACATTTAGCTATAAGCTGTGCAATGAAGAAGAACTACCTTACAAAAGTATATGCATGGTGATCAAAGGACAGTTCATTGATATAGGTTCGCAGATCCTGAGTACCTGATCAATTTTCAGGGGGTGTTGTCAATACAATAGTTAGAAGTGAAGTCATATTTGACAGTAGATTCTATTATACATTCTTTGGCATTTAGTTTCAGTCTATGGCCTTGATACCAGTCATTTCTTTTGGAAAGGCCTTTTTAGAGGATTTTGGTGCCCAGTGATGAAATAATGATGTAGCCAAGTTTACATTCATCTGCAAAATTGGTCCGCTATAAACATTTAATATTTATTTTGAGCCCCAAAAAGTAAATGCTAATGATGAGAGGCCCAAGGACCAAATGGTCAATTAGATCAGGGTCCAAAGTTCCCCGTTTAGTTTAGTAAGGGCAATTTTAGCATCTTGACAGTTAAGTTTATTTTTGCATGATTTTTCTTTATTGTATTATAAAGCCTGTTTATATTTGGGTTCCACCAAAGGAGTTATTTTTAAATTTGTGTTGTCTTTACTTCAGAGGGGGACCAATGAGCCTATGCATATACTTACTTGTGTAAAGAATTTTAAGGCAAAAGTTTCCACATATGCAGTCAGGTCATCAGATCTGAGGGGGATTTTGAATTTGTTTGTCATCATTCACTTGTAGTGGATTAACCTTAGCATAACCTCAGAATACCAAGGCATAATATGCTTCCTTCTTCAATATTATGATGAATGTGACAGATTGGTGGTCCAATTTCACCAAGCAGGAAGTGAGAAATGGTAGGGAGCAAATATGTCCCAAATTGGTAAGGACCACAACATTGATTTTATCATACTTTTTGGGGTGCAGACCTACTGTACTGGTCTGGAGCATTTGCACTGTAGCCCAGAACCTTCTTGCAGCATATGTTTGAATATGTATAACACTTTAAGACTAAAAGTATTAATAAAAATGTAGCAGGGGTGGCCATCATCAACAAAGATGCTTTAAATCTCTCTGGGTCTCATATACCCCCCACACTCTTTATTGCCAGAATAATTATAGCATCTTTGCAAATTAATGTCCACAAAAGCCTTTGCATTATAGTGGATTACTGTCCCCAAAGAATAACATAGTTACTGCTGAAGAACTTCTTTCTTGTAAATCAAGCAACATCTCACTTAGTTTAATCATTTTAGGAGACTTGAATATTGATTGGCAAACTATTAAAAGTAGCAGACATTCTAATGTCATTAATCAGTATGGTTTCACTCAGCTTATTTCATCTCCTAGAAAGTACAACAAAAACTCTGGTACAGCCTCAAGCTTAGATTAGATTCTTTCTAATGTACCTCAGGAAGGTTCTAGACTACAACACAAATGCTCAGGACCAGTAAGTCTGCACCCCAACCAGGAGAGGTAAACTCTCTCCATCCCTTAGCACATTTTAACTATTCCTAACACATCCAAATTCAAACAACTTCTTAAATGCCACCTAATAAACTCATGGCAGCACATTTGTATATCTCCTGGCTGACTCAATCTCCCCTTACACTCTCTTACACTCTCTTATATTCTCACCCATACTGCATTCACCCGCCTTGCAAATCTAAACACACATCTCTGTATAACCACACTATACTATTCCCACCTCTTTAATCCTTCCCTTGATTAACTCCTATCACTCATATGCTCAAGCTTTAATGTACAAACTCAGCATCCAAAGCTTTTCTTATCTAGGATATCCTTGACCACTATCTAATTCTTATCTCTCCACTAGACATGCTTAACCCTATCTACAACATCTATTTTTCCACTCCGAGACCCAGCCCCTACTGTAAAATATTGACTAAGTACAGCATGATCTTTTTTTGTCATTATTTCTAATCATCACTCAAATATGTAGCTAAGCTAATCTTTGTAAACTACATATGCTTGAATGTTTGTGCTTGTGTCTGGCATTGAACTACTACTATAAACATCATATTGTATTTTGTAATACCATGACTACAGACATCATATTGTATTGTGTAACACCACTACTACAAACATCATATTGTATCGTGTAATACTACTACTACATACATCATAGTGTATTGTGTAATATTGCTACTACAAACATCATATTGAATTGTGTAATACCACAACTACAGACATCATATTGTATTGTGTAATACCACTACTACAAACATCATATTGTATTGTGTAATACTACTACTAAATACATAGTATTGTATTGTGTAATACCACTACTACAGACATCATATTGCATTGACTAATACCACTACTACAGACATCATATTGCATTGAGTAATACCACTACTACAGACATCATATTGTATTGTGTAATACCACTACTGCAAACATCATATTAAATTGTAAGATACCACTACTACAGACATCATATTGTATTGTGTAATACTATTACTACTACTACTACAGACATCATATTGTGTTGTGTAATACCACTACTACAGACATCAAATTGTATTGTGTAATACTACTACTACAAACATCATATTGTATTGTGTAACACCGCTACTACAAACATCATATTGTATTGTGTAATACTACTACTACATACATCATATTGTATTGTGTAATACTGCTACTACAAACATCATATTGAATTGTGTAATACCACAACTACAGACATCATATTGTATTGTGTAATACCACTACTACAAACATCATATTGTATTGTGTAATACCACTACTACAGACATCATATTGCATTGAGTAATACCACTACTACAGACATCATATTGTATTGTGTAATACCACTACTGCAAACATCACATTGAATTGTAAGATACCACTACTACCGACATCATATTGTATTGTGTAATACTAGTACTACTACAGACATCATATTGTATTGTGTAATACTACTACTACAGACATCATATTGTATTGTGTGATACTACTACTACAAACATCATATTGTATTGTGTAATACCACTACTACAAACATCATATTGCAGTGTGTAATACTACTACTACAAACATCATATTGAATTGTGTAATACAACTACTACAGACATCATATTGTATTGTGCAATACCACTATTACAAATGGCATGTTGTATTGTGTAATACCACTATTACAGACATCATATTGTATTGTGTAACACTACCACAAGGATCATATTGTATTGTGTAATACTACTACTACAGACATAATATTGTATTGTGTAATACAAATACTACAGACATCATATTGTATTGTGTAATACTACTACTACAAGCATCATATTGTATTGTGTAATACCATTACTACAGACATCATATTGCATTGAGAAATATCACTACTGCAGACATCATATTGTTTTGTGTAATATTACTACTACTACAAACATCATGTTGTATTGTGTAATACTACTACTACAAACATCGGATTGCATTGTGTAATACAACTACTACAAACATCATATTGTATTGTGTAATACCACTACTACTGACATCATGTTGTATTGTGTAATACCAAAGCTACAAACATCATGTTGTATTGTGTAATATCACTACTACAGACATCATATTGTATTGTGTAATACTACTACTACAAACATCATATTGAATTGTGTAATACTACTACTACTACAGACATCATATTGTATTGTGTAAAACTACGACTACAGACATCATATTGTATTGTGTAATACTACTACTACTACAGACAGCATATTGTATTGTGTAATACTAGTATTACTACAGACATAATATTGTACTGTGTAAAACTGCTACTACAAATATAATATTGTATTGTGTAATACTAGTACTACAAACATCATATTGTATTGCGTAATACTACTAATACATACATCATATTCTATTGTGTAATACTACTACTACAAACATCATGTGGTACTGCGTAATACCACTACTACAGAAATCAAGTTGAATTGTGTAATACTATTACTGGAGACATGATATTGTATTGTGTAATACTCCTACTACAAACATTATATTGTATTGTGTAATATCACTACTACAGACATCATATTGTATTGTGTAATACTACTACAAACATTATATTGTATTGTGTAATACTCCTATTACAAACATCATATTGTATTGTGTAATACCACTACTACAGACATCATATTCTATTGTGTAATACCAGTACTACAAACATCATATAGTACTTTGTAATACTACTACTACATACATCATATTGAAATGTGGAATACAACTAATACAGCAATCATATTGTTTTGTGTAATACTACTACAGTCATCATGTTGGATTGTGTAATACTACTACTACAAACATCATATTGTATTGTGTAATATTACTACTACTACTACAAAAATCATGTTTTATTGTGTAATACTACTACTACAAACATCATATTGTATTGTGTAATACCATTACTGCAAACATCATATTGAATTGAAAGATACCACTACTACAGGCATCATATTGTATTGTGTAATACCACTACTACAGACATCGTATTGCATTGAGAAATACAACTACTACAGACATCATATTGTACTGCTTAATACCACTACAACAAACATCATATTGTATTGTGTAATACCACTACTACAAACATCATATTGCATTGTGTAATACTACTACTACAAACATCATATTGAATTGTGTAATACCACTGCTACAGACATCATATTGTATTGTGCAATACCACTACTACAAATGTCATGTTGTATTGTGTAATACCACTATTACAGACATCATATTGTTTTGTGTAACACTACTACAAGCATCAAATTGTATTGTGTAATACTACTACTATAGACATAATATTGTATTGTGCAATACAAATACTACAGACATCATATTGTATTGTGTAATACTACTACTACAAACATCATATTGTATTGTGTAATACTACTACTACAAACATCATATTTTATTGTGTAATACCACTACTACAGACATCATATTGCATTGAGAAATATCACTACTGCAGACATCATATTGTATTGTGTAATACTACTACTACTACAAACATCATGTTGTATTGTGTAATACTACTACTAGAAACATTGTATTGCATTCTGTAATACAATTACTACAAACATCATATTGTATTGTGTAATACCACTACTACAGACATCATATTGTATTGTGTGATACCAAAACTACAAATATCATGTTGTATTGTGTAATATCACTACTACAGACATTGTATTGTATTGTGTAATACTACTACTACAAACATCATATTGAATCGTATAATACTACTACTACAGACATCATATTGTATTGTGTAAAACTACAACTACAGACATCATATTGTATTGTGTAATACTACTACTACTACAGACAGCATATTGTATTGTGAATACTAGTACTACTACAGACATAATATTGTATTGTGTAAAACTACTACAAATATCATATTGTATTGTGTAATACTAGTACTACAAACATCATATTGTATTGTGTAATACTACTAATACAGACATCATATTCTATTGTGTAATACTACTACTACAAGCATCATGTGATATTTTGTAATACCACTACTACAGAAATCAAGTTGTATTGTGTAATACTATTACTAGAGGCATGATATTGTATTGTGTAATACTCCTACTACAAACATCATATTGCATTGTGTAATATCACTATTACAGACATCATATTGTATTGTGTAATACTACTACTACAAACATTATATTGTATTGTGTAATACTCCTATTACAAACATCATATTGTATTGTGTAATACCACTACTACAGACATCATATTCTACTGTGTAATACTACTACTACTACAGACATCATAACTTATTTTGTAATACCACTACTGCAGATATCATATTGTATTGTGTAATACTACTACTACAGACATCAAATTGTATTGTGTAATACCAATACTACAAACATCATGTTGTATTGTGTAATACTAAAACCACAAAGATCATATTGTATTGTGTAATACTACTACTACAAACAACATACTGTATTGTGTAATACTACTACTACAGACATCATAATGTATTGTGTAATATCACTAATACAGACATCATATTGTATTGTGTAATACAACTACTACAGACATCAAATTGTACTGTGTAATACCAATACTACAAACACCATGTTGTATTCTGTAATACTAAAACTACAAAGATCATATTGTATTGTGTAATACTACTGCTAAAGACATCAAATTGTTTTGTGTAATACTACTACTACAAACATTTTATTGTATTGTGTAATACTACTACTACAAAAATCAGGTTGTATTGTGTAATACTACTGCTACAAACATTATATTGTATTGTGTAATACTATTTCTACAGACATCATAGTGTATTGAGTAATGGTACTACCAACGACATCATAGTGTATTGTGTGATACTACTAGTACAAACATCATATTGTATTGTGTAATACTACTACTACAGACATCATATATTATTGTGTAATACCACTACTAAAAACATCATATAGTTTTGTGTAATACTACTACTGCAGATATCATATTGTATTGTGTAATACTGCTACTACAGACATCATATATTATTGTATAATACCACTACTAAAAACATCATATAGTTTTGTGTAATACTACTACTGCAGATATCATATTGTATTGTGTAATACTGCTACTACAGACATCATATTGTGATGTGTAATACTACTACTACAGACATCATATTGTATTCTGTAATACTACTACAGACATCATGTTGTATTTTGTAATACTACCTCTACAAACAGCATGTTGTATTTTGTAATACTTCTACTACTACAGACATCATATTTTATTGTGTAATAGTACTACTACAAACATCATGTTGTATTCTGTAATACTACCACTACAAACGTCATGTTGTATTGTGTAATACAACTACTGCAAACATCATATGGTATTGTGTAATACTACTACAACAAAACACATATTTTATTGTGTAATACTACTACTACAGACATCATATTGTAGTGTGTAGTATTAATGCTACAAAAATCATATTATATTGTGTAATACCACTACTACAAAAATCATATTGTATTGTGTAATACCAGTACTACAGACGTCATATTATATTGTGTAATACTACTACTACAAAAAACATATTCTATTGTGTAATACTACTACTACAAACAACATGTTGTATTGTGTAATACCACTACTACAGACATCATTTTACATTGTGTAATACCTATACTACAGACATCACATTGTAGTGTGTAGTATTAATGCTACAAAAATCATATTATATTGTGTAATACCACTACTACATATATCATATTGTTTTGTGTAATACTACTACTACAGGCATCATATTGTATTGTGTAATACTACTACTACAGGCATCATATTGTATTGTGTAATACCACTACTACAAACAACATGTTGTATTGTGTAATACCACTACTACAGACGTTATATTGTATTGTGTAATACCACTACTACAGATATCATATTGTATTATTTAATACTACTACTACATACATCATATTGTATTGTGTAATACTACTACTACGGACATCATATTGTTTTGTGTAATACTACTACTACAAACATAATATTGTATTGTGTAATAATAATACTACAACATCATGTTTTATTGTGGAATACTACTACTACAGACATCATATTGTATTTTACAATACCACTACTACAAACTTCATATTATTTTGTGTAACACTACTACTAAAACATCTTTGTGTATTGTTTAATACTACTTCTACAAGCATGATGTTGTACTGTGTAATACTACTACAACATACATCATATTGTACTGGGTAATACTACTACTACAGACATCATATTTTATTGTGTAATACTACTACAAACATCATGGTGTATTGTGTAATACTACTACTACAAACATCATGTTGTATTTTGAAATACTACTACTACAGACATCATAATTTATTGTGTAATAGTACTACTACAAACATCATGTTGTATTCTGTAATACTGCTACTATAAACATCATGCTGTATTGTGTAATACAACTACTACAAACATCATATTGTATTGTGTAATGCTACTAATACAAACATCATATTGTATTGTATAATACTACTACTGCAGACATCATATCGTACTGTGTAATACTATTACTACAAAAATCATATTGTATTGTGTAATACCACTACTACAAAAATTATATTGTATTGTGTAATACCAGTACTACAGACATCATATTGTATTGTGTAATACTGCTACTACAAACATCATATTGTATTGTGTAATACCAGTACTACAGACATCATATTGTATTGTGTAATACTACTACTACAAACATAATGTATTATGTAATACTACTACTACAGACATCATATTGCATTGTGTAATAGCACTACTACAGACATCATTTTGTATAGTGTAGTACTACTACTACAGACTTCATATTGTATTTTGTAATTCTACTACTACTAGAGACATCATATTCTATTGTGTAATACTGCTACTACAAACATCATGTTGTATCGTGTAATACTGCTACTACAGACATCATATTGTATTGTGTAATACCACTACTACAAACATCATATTATATTGTGTAAGACCACTTCTGCAGACATCATATTGTATTGTGTAATACCACTACTACAAACATCATATTGTATTGTTTATTACAACTTCTACTAAAGTCATCATACTGTATTGTGTAATACTATGACTACAGGCATCATATTGCATTGTGTACTATTACTACTACAAACATCATGTTGTATTGTGGAATACTACTACTACAGACATCATATTGTATTTTGTAATACCACTTCTACAAATATCATATTATATTGTGTAATACTTCTACTAAAAACATCTTATTGTGTTGTGTAATACTACTTCTACAAACATTATGTTGTATTGTCTAGTACTACTACAACAGATATCACATTGTGCTTTCTAATACTACTACTACAGACATCATATTGTACTGCTTAATACCACTACAACAAACATCATATTGTATTGTGTAATACCACTACTACAAACATCATATTGCATTGTGTAATACTACTACTACTACAAACATCATATTGAATTGTGTAATACCACTGCTACAGACATCATATTGTATTGTGCAATACCACTACTACAAATGTCATGTTGTATTGTGTAATACCACTATTACAGACATCATACTGTTTTGTGTAACACTACTACAAGCATCAAATTGTATTGTGTAATACTACTACTACAGACATAATGTTGTATTGTGTAATACAAATACTACAGACATCATATTGTATTGTGTAATAATACTACTACAAACATCATATTGTATTGTGTAATACCACTACTACAGACATCATATTGCATTGAGAAATATCACTACTGCAGACATCATATTGTATTGTGTAATACTACTACTACTACTACAAACATCATGTTGTATTGTGTAATACTACTACTACAAACACCGTATTGCATTGTGTAATACAACTACTACAAACATCATATTGTATTGTGTAATACCATTACTACAGACATCATATTGTATTGTGTAATACCAAAACTACAAACATCATGTTGTATTGTGTAATATCACTACTACAGACATTGTATTGTATTGCGTAATACTACTACTGCAAACATCATATTGAAATGTGTAATACTACTACTACAGACATCATATTGTAGTGTGTAAAACTACGACTACAGATATCATATTGTATTGTGTAATACTACTACTACTACAGACAGCATATTGTATTGTGTAATACTAGTACTACTACAGACATAATATTGTATTGTGTAAAACTACTACAAATATCATATTGTATTGTGTAATACTAGTACTACAAACATCATATTGTATTGTGTAATACTATTAATACAGACATCATATTCTATTGTGTAATACTACTACTACAAGCATCATGTTATATTGTGTAATACCACTACTACAGAAATCAAGTTGTATTGTGTAATACTATTACTAGAGGCATAATATTGTATTGTGTAATACTTCTACTACAAACATCATATTGTATTGTGTAATATCACTACTACAGACATAATATTGTATTGTGTAATACTACTACAACAAACATTATATTGTATTGTGTAATACTCCTATTACAAACGTCATATTGTATTGTGTAATACCACTACTACAGACATCAAATTCTACTGTGTAATACTACTACTACTACAGACATCATAATTTATTTTGTAATACAACTACTACAGATATCATATTGTATTGTGTAATACTACTACTACAGACATCAAATTGTATTGTGTAATACCAATACTACAAACATCATGTTGTATTGTGTAATACTAAAACTACAAAGATCATATTGTATTGTGTAATACTACTACTACAAACGACATACTGTATTGGGTAATACTACTACTACAGACATCATAATGTATTGTGTAATATCACTAATTAAGACATCATATTGTATTGTGTAATACTACTACTGCAGACATCATATTGTATTGTGTAATACTACTACTACAAACATTTTATTGTATTGTGTAATACTACTACTACTACTACAAAAATCATGTTGTACTGTGTAATACCAATACTACAAACACCATGTTGTATTCTGTAATACTAAAACTACAAAGATCATATTGTATTGTGTAATACTACTGCTAAAGACATCATATTGTTTTGTGTAATACTACTACTACAGACATCATATTGTATTGTGTAATACTACTACTACAAACATTTTATTGTATTGTGTAATACTACTACTACTACTACAAAAATCATGTTGTATTGTGTAATACTACTACTACAAACATCATATTGTATTGTGTAATAGTACTACTACAGACATCATTTTGTATAGTGTAGTACTACTACAGACTTCATATTGTATTTTGTAATTCTACTACTACTAGAGACATCATATTCTATTGTGTAATACTGCTACTACAAACATCATGTTGTATCATGTAATACTGCTACTACAGACATCATATTGTATTGTGTAATACCACTACTGCAAACATCATATTATATCTACACATGTATCTATACATTAACCTCTTATGAACATCCACTCCACCCAAACCTTCTACTGCCCTCCAGGCTCACCTCCACACCACTACTACCTACCGCTCTTTATAGCATTAACACCACAATTTGTCCCTGCTACCTGCAAGCCAAATATCACAGACTAACCCATATAAAATATAGTACTCTCCTTGCAAGAAAAACACTCTGTTTTTATTTCCTTAAAGTTAGCAACCCCACATATAACATACTTCACTTATCCCTTCTAGATGGTAACATTCACCCTAATCCTGGCCCAAACAATATTCCTGACACCGTACAAATCACATCTAATAGTACTTTTGCACATAAACCAATTAAGCCTCCAAACTCTCTTTCAATAGCACATCTTAACATTCGAAGCATTAAAAACAAGACTACCCATCTTCATGCCCTATTAGAATTCTACCAATTTGATTTCCTATGTCTATCAGAAACATGGCTAAAACCATCCATTAATGACAATGAACTTACCCCACCTGCCTATAGTATCCTGAGAATGGACCGTATTAACAAAAAGGGAGGAGGTGTAGCAGTCCTCTATAAAAATAATCTACAAGTCACCTCTTCTAATATAAATCTACCTATATTTAATAACTCAGAAATACTAGTTACTAAACTTCAAATCAACAAATTAAAATCCATTAACATCGCTTGTATTTACCTTCCCCCTGGTAATAACATTAATACCCTTGAAAGCATTCTTAACTGGATATCTATCAATCTTCCACAAGAAACCTTAATACTTGGGGACTTTAACATAGATTGGAAGTCCTGCAGTACCCCTCAGCCCACCACCCACATTAATCTTTACGGCTTCTCTCAAGTTATTACCTCCCCTACAAGAATTAATAAACCCAACAACAAAGAAAGTATACTAGATTGGATTCTTACAAACTCTCCACACCTCACATACAAAACAGGACTCCTGATGACCTAAGTGATCACTTACTCACTTATATCATCAGACACAAATTTAACATACCTAACCCTACTACATATCGTACAATCCACACTAAAAAATTCTTCAACCCTGAACTTTTCCAGCTAGAACTCAAACACTGTGATTGGTCACCACTAAAAACACTCCCCCTAGATAACGCAGTTGACTACTTTAATTCCACATTCTTATCCATCCTTGACCAACATGCCCCTGTACGCTCTATTAGAAGTAACACTAAACCTGCCCCATGGCTCACCAAAGCAACCAGACAGAATATTCTCCTCAGAAACAAATCCTGGGCAAAATGGCACACTTCCAAGAATTCAACAGACCACCAAACCTTTAGACAACTTAGAAATACTACTAAAAAAGCTATCCTGCTAGACAAAAAAAACTTTTATATCCAACTACAACAAACTAACCAAAGAAATCCACAAAATTTTGGTCCAGCATCAACAAACTCCTACACCCAGGCCAAACTATTACACCGACACCACAAGGCTCTAACCAAGATAACCCAACACATACTGCCAATGCCTTTAATTCTTTCTTTACATATACCATTCAAACACTAGCCAAGCAATTATCTCCAACTTCCCCTAATCTAACCACCTCTTCATCTTACACTATTCCATTATTTCAGCTACAAACTGTTCCTACATCCTTCATTTGCTCCCTTCTAGAAAAACTGAAACCTACTACCCCCTCTGCTGATCATCTACCTGCTGAATACCTGCAAAAAGGTGCCAAAGCCATAGCCCTCCCAATTTCTATACTCATAAACAGAACTATAACCGAAGGAAATATCCCATCTATCTGGAAAATCTCACACATCATCCCCTACATAAAGGTGGTAACTCCATTGACATCTCAAACTATAGACCAATAGCCTTACTCTCCACTGGCAAAATAATGGAAAATGTGTCCATAAGCAAGTACTCACCCATCTAATTGATAATAACTTACTTGCCAACTGTCAACATGGATTTAGACCTAACCACAGCACTACCACAGCCCTTCTCTCCTTCACAGACTGTATAAATTCTAACCATAATAACAAAACCCTTTCCTCTTCTGTCTTCATTGATTTATCTAAGGCTTTTGATATGGTTAATCACCAGCTCCTTATTGAAATACTTAAATCTCTTTCTCTTGATACTCTAACTTTACAATGGTTCAAATCCTACTTAGAAAATAGACAACAAGCAGTACTATGGGAGGGTAACCTATCTTCTCACCTCCCTATTTCCCTTGGTGTCCCCCAGGGCTCCATTTTAAGCCCATTGTTATTCTCCATTTTTATTAATGACCTCCACCTAGCAATCCCACATGCTACCTGCATCCAATATGCAGATGACTCCACTATTATTTGCTCAGCTAATACCGCTACCAAGCTACATTCCCTTACACAAAATGCATTTAATACAGTGGAACAATGGTTTTAAACCGTTGCCTTCTACTTAACCCTAAAACCAAACTCCTACTCTTTACTCCTACTCATAGGTCTGTCCCTCTTCACTTTACTCTTACATCCAACAATGGGACTCTCATATCTCCAGACACAACTACCAAACTTCTTGGAATAACCATAGATAATAATCTAAACTTCGACACACATACTAACATCACTATAAAACAGTAAATAAAAACTGGGATCCCTTTACAGAATCAAACCCTTCCTTATGCCTACAACCAAAATTGCTATAGCTAGAACTCATTTAATCACTACCTTACTCTATGCATCACCTATATTCACCAATCTCAAAAACAATCTAAACAAACTTGCTACTGCCTATCACTCCATTGCTAGATTTGCCACAGGATCTCCTTTCAAAACACATCACTGCAACAACCTAAAACAACTAGGATGGCTAGAGTTTCATAACCAGATACTATCTCAACAACTTACTATTGTCCATAAGAGCTTGCACTACCCCACCTATACACCTATACTGACTACCTCATTACCCCTACAACAATCTTAAGATCCTTCGCTCCTCTAATAAACCACTTATTACTATCAACAAATCCAACAACACAGCTGGAGATTCCTTGTTTTCTAACTCCGTAGGCAAACACTGGAACAGACTTCCCTCTGAACTCCTATCTCTGACCTCCACTAGGCTCTTTAAACTAAAAATAAAACAATTTCTCAATTCTCACTGGCTTTGTCCTTGCACCAACCCTGACTAAATGGCTTCTCTGCTCATAACAAGTGTATACTCCACCTACTTACATACTCTTGCTGCTTCCTATATATCTTCATCTTACTGTATCATATGATACATTTATATAATTTATCACCAGTATATACTCTTGGTTATCCTGTTTCCACTAGAAAACTACTAATTTATTCTTATTTCTATTGCATTCCATATCACCTCAGCATGAGCTAAGTATGCTTGAAATGTCAACTGTACCTTATCTGTATCTATGTAATCTGTTTAGACCCTTTTTTAATTATCATTATAATTCTTTGAATTTGTGACAATTATTACAGTCATATAGTGTGCCTGTATATGGTTGTAACTGCTTAGAGCTATTTTACTAGTCTGAACTTATAATTTTTTTTATCTATATATGGCTGTAACTGCTTAGAGCTATTTTACTACTTTGAACTTATTATTTTTTACTGTATAATATTAACTGTGCTGGAGCTTTTCTCCCCGGGCCTCTACTGAAAATGGATCTAATTCCAGTTAGACTAGCCCGGTCAACAAATGTAAAATAAATAAATAAATAAAATAAAAATATTGTGTAAGACCACTTCTGCAGACATCATATTGTATTGTATAATACTACTACTACAAACATCATATTGTATTGTTTAATACAACTACTACTAAAGTCATCAAACTGTATTGTGTAATACTATGACTACAGGCATCATATTGTATTGTGTAATATTACTACTGCAAACATCATGTTGTATTCTATAATACTACTACTACAAACATCATGTTGTATTGTGTAATACTACTATTACAGACATCATATTGTATTTTGTAATACCACTTCTACAAATATCATATTATATTGTGTAATACTTCTAATAAAAACATCTTATTGTGTTGTGTAATACTACTTCTACAAACATGATGTTGTATTGTGTAGTACTACTACAACAGATATCACATTGTGCTTTGTAATACTACTACTACAAACATCATATTGTACTGCTTAATACCACTACAACATAATATTGTATTGTGTAATACCACTACTACAAACATCATATTGCATTGTGTAATACTACTACTACAAACATCATATTGAATTGTGTAATACCACTGCTACAGACATCATATTGTATTGTGCAAAACCACTAATACAAATGTCATGTTGTATTGTGTAATACCACTATTACAGACATCATATTGTTTTGTGTAACACTACTACAATCATCAAATTGTATTGTGTAATACTACTAATACAGACATCATATTCTATTGTGTAATACTACTACTACAAGCATCACGTGATATTGTGTAATACCACTATAACAGAAATCAAGTTGTATTGTGTAATACTATTACTAGAGGCATGATATTGTATTGTGTAATCATTATAGTGGATTACTGTCCCCAAAGAATAACATAGTTACTGCTGAAGAACTTCTTTCTTGTAATCAAGCAACATCTCACTTAGTTTAATCATTTTGGAGACTTGAATATTGATTGGCAAACTATTAAAAGTAGCAGACATTCTAATGTCATTAATCAGTATGGTTTCACTCAGCTTATTTCATCTCCTAGAAGTACAACAAAACTCTAAGCTTAGATTAGATTCTTTCTAAACTACAACACAAATGCTCAGGACCAGTAAGTCTTGTAACTATTCCTAACACATCCAAATTCAAACAACTTGTTAAATGCCACCTAATAAACTCATGGCAGCACATTTGTATATCTCCTGGCTGACCCGCTGCAAATCTAAACACACATCTCTGTATAACCACACTATACTATTCCCACCTCTTTTAATCCTTCCTTGATTAACCTCCCACACCTATATGCTCTTCAATGTACAAACTCAGCACTCAGCATCCAAAGCTTATCTTAGATATCATTGATCACTATCTAATTCTTATCTCTCCACTAGACATGCTTAACCCTATCTACAACATCTATTTTTCACTATACTGTAAAATAGTGACTAAGTACAGCATGATCTTTTTTTGTCATTATTTCTAATCGTCACTCAAATATGTAGCTAAGCTAATCTTTGTAAACTACATATGCTTGAATGTTTGTGCTTGTGTCTGGCATTGAACTACTACTATAAACATCATATTGTATTGTGTAATACCACGACTATGGACATCATATTGTATTGTGTAACACCACTACTACAAACATCATATTGTATCGTGTAATACTACTACTACATACATCATATTGTATTGTGTAATACTGCTACTACAAACATCATATTGAATTGTGTTATACCACAACTACAGACATCATATTGTATTGTGTAATACCACTACTACAAACATCATATTGTATTGTGTAATACTACTACTAAATACATAGTATTGTATTGTGTAATACCACTACTACAGACATCATATTGCATTGAGTAATATCCCTACTACAGACATCATATTGTATTGTGTAATACCACTACTGCAAACATCATATTGAATTGTAAGATACCACTACTACAGACATCATATTGTATTGTGTAATACTACTACTACTACAGACATCATATTGTATTGTGTAATACCACTACTACAGACATCAAATTGTATTGTGTAATACTACTACTACAAACATCATATTGAATTGTGTAATACCACTACTACAAACATCATATTGTATTGTGTAATACTACTACTATATACATTATATTGTATTGTGTAATACTGCTACTACAAACATCATATCGAATTGTGTAATACCACAACTACAGACATCATATAGTATTGTGTAATACCACTACTACAAACATCATATTTTATTGTGTAATACTACTACTAAAAACATAGCATTGTATTGTGTAATACCACTACTACAGACATCATATTGCATTGAGTAATACCACTACTACAGACATCATATTGTATTGTGTAATACCACTACTGCAAACATCATATTGAATTGTAAGATACCACTACTACAGACATCATATTGTATTGTGTAATACTACTACTACTACAGACATCATATTGTATTGTGTAACACTACTACTACAAACATCATATTGTATTGTGTAATACCACTACTACAGACATCATATTGCATTGAAAAATACAACTACTACAGACATCATTGTTCTGCTTAATACCACTACAACAAACATCATATTGTATTGTGTAATACCACTACTACAAACATCATATTGCAGTGTGTAATACTACTACTACAAACATCGTATTGAATTATGTAATATAACTACTACAGACATCATATTGTATTGTGCAATACCACTACTACAAATGTCATGTTGTATTGTGTAATACCACTATTATAGACATCATATTGTATTGTGTAACACTACTACAAGCATCATATCGTATTGTGTAATACTACTACTACAGAGATAATATTGCATTGTGTAATACAAATACTACAGACATCATATTGTATTGTGTAATACTACTGCTACAAACATCATATTGTATTGTGTAATACCACTACTACAAACATCATATTGCATTGAGAAATATCACTACTGCAGACATCATATTGTATTGCGTAATACTACTACTACAAACATCAGATTGCATTGTGTAATACAACTACTACAAACATCATATTGTATTGTGTAATACCACTACTACAGACATCATATTGTATTGTGTAATACCAAAGCTACAAACATCATGTTGTATTGTGTAATATCACTACTACAGACATTGTATTGTATTGTGTAATACTACTACTACTACAAACATCATATTGAATTGTGCAATACTACTACTACAGACATCATATTGTATTGTGTAAAACTACGACTACAGACATCATATTGCATTGTGTAATACTACTACTACTACAGACAGCATATTGTATTGTGTAATACTAGTACTACTACAGATATAATATTGTACTATGTAAAACTACTACTACAAATATCATATTTTATTGTGTAATACTAGTACTACAAACATCATATTGTATTGTGTAATACTACTAATACAGACATCATATTCTATTGTGTAATACTACTACTATAAACATCATGTGGTATGTGTAATACCAATACTACAGAATTCAAGTTGTATTGTGTAATACTATTACTAGAGACATGATATTGTATTGTGTAATAATCCTACTATAAACATCATATTGTATTGTGTAATATCACTACTACAGATATCATATTGTATTGTGTAATACTACTACTACAAACATTATATTGCATTGTGTAATAGTCCTATTACAAACATCATATTGCATTGTGTAATACCACTACTACAGACATCATATTCTATTGTGTAATAATACTACTACTACCGACATCATAATTTATTTTGTAATACCACTACTACAGATATCATATTGTATTGTGTAATACTACTACTACAGACATCAAATTGTATTGTGTAATACCAATACTACAAACATCATGTTGTATTGTGTAATACTAAAACTACAAAGATCATTTGTATTGTGTAATACTACTACTACAAATAAGATACTGTATTGTGTAATACTACTACTACAGACATCATAAGGTATTGTGTAATACCACCAATACAGACATCATATTGTATTGTGTAATACAACTACTACAGACATGAAATTGTACTGTGTAATACCAATACTAGAAACACCATGTTGTATTATGTAATACTAAAACTACAAAGATCATATTGTATTGTGTAATACTACTGCTAAAGACATCATATTGTATTGTGTAATACTACTACAGACATCATATTGTATTGTGTAATACCAGTACTACAAACAACATATAGTACTTTGTAATACTACTACTATTACATACATCATATTGTAATGTGTAATACAACTAATACAGCGATCATATTGTTTTGTGTAATACTACTACAGTCATCATATTGGATTGTGTAATACTACTACTACAAACAAAATATTGTATTGTGTAATACTACTACAAAAATCATGTTTTATTGTGTAATACTAGTACTACAAACATCATATTGTATTGTGTAATACCACTACTGCAAACATCATATTGAATTGTAAGATACCACTACTACAGACATCATATTGTATTGTGTAATACTACTACAAACATCATATTGTATTGTGTAATACCACTACTACAGACATCATATTGCATTCAGAAATACAACTACTACATACATCATATTGTACTGCTTAATACCACTACAACAAACATCATATTGTATTGTGTAATACCACTACTACAAACATCATATTGCATTGTGTAATACTACTACTACTAACATCATATTGAATTGTGGAATACCACTGCTATAGACATCATATTGTATTGTGCAATACCACTACCACAAATGTCATGTTGTATTGTGTAATACCACTATTACAGACATCATATTGTTTTGTGTAAAACTACTACAAGCATCAAATTGTATTGTGTAATACTACCACTACAGACATAATATTGTATTGTGTAATACAAATACTACAGACATCATATTGTATTGTGTAATACTACTACTACAAACATCATATTGTATTGTGTAATACCACTACTACAGACATCATATTGCATTGAGAAATATCACTACTGCAGACATCATATTGTATTGTGTAATACTACTACTACTACAAACATCATGTTGTATTGTGTAATACTACTACTACAAACATCATATTGCATTGTGTAATACAACTACTACAAACATCATATTGTATTGTGTAATACCACTACTACAGACATCATATTGTATTGTGTAATACCAAAACTACAAACATCATGTTGTATTGTGTAATATCACTACTACAGACATTGTATTGTATTGTGTAATACTACTAGTACAAACATATTGTATTGTGTAAAACTACGACTACAGACATCATATTGTATTGTGTAATACTACTACTACTACAGACAGCATATTGTATTGTGTAATACTAGTACTACAACAGACATAATATTGTAATGTGTAAAACTATTACAAATATCATATTGCATTGTGTAATACTAGTACTACAAACATCATATTGTATTGTGTAATACTACTAATACAGACATCTTATGCTATTGTGTAATACTACTACTACTACAAACATCATGTGGTATTGTGTAATACCACTACTACAGAAATCAAGTTGTATTGTGTAATACTGTTACTAGAGGCATGATATTGTATTGTGTAATACTCCTACTACAAAAATCATATTGTATTGTGTAATATCACTACTACAGACATCATATTGTATTGTGTAATACTACTACTACAAACATTATATTGTATTGTGTAATACCACAACTACAGACATCAAATTGTATTGTGTAATACCAATACTACAAACATCATGTTGTATTGTGTAATACTAAAACTACAAAGATCATATTGTATTGTGTAATACTACTACTACAAACAACATACTGTATTGTGTAATACTACTACTACATACATCATACTGAATTGTGGAATATCACTAATATAGACATCATATTGTATAGTGTAATACAACTACTACAGACATCAAATTGTACTGTGTAATACCAATACTACAAACACCATGTTGTATTCTGTAATACTAAAACTACAAAGATCATATTGTATTGTGTAATACTACTGCTAAAGACATCATATTGTTTTGTGTAATACTACTACTACATACATCATATTGTATTGTGTAATACTACTACTACAAACATTTTATTGTATTGTGTAATACTACTACTACTACAAAAATCATGTTGTATTGTGTAATACTACTACTATAAACATCATATTGTATTGTGTAATACTATTTCTACAGACATCATAGTGTATTGAGTTATACTACTACCAAATACATCATAGTGTATTGTGTAATACTACTAGTACAAACATCATATTGCATTTTGTAATACTCCTACTACAGACATCATATTGAATTGTGTAATACCACTACTAAAAACATCATATTGTTTTGTGTAATACTACTACTGCAGACATCATATTGTATTGTGTACTACTGCTACAACAGACATCATATTGTGATGTGTAATACTACTACTACAGACATCATATTGCATTCTGTAATACTACTACAAACATCATGTTGTATTGTGTAATACTACCTCTACAAACATCATATTGTATTTTGTAATACTTCTACTACTACAGACATCATATTTTATTGTGTAATAGTACTACTACAAACATCATGTTGCATTATGTAATACTACCACTACAAATATCATGTTGTATTGTGTAATACAACTACTGCAAACATCATATTGTATTGTGTAATACTACTACTACAAAACACATATTTTATTGTGTAATACTACTACTACAGACATCATATTGTACTGTGTAGTATTAATGCTACAAAAATCATATTATATTGTGTAATACCACTAGTACAAAAATCATATTGTATTGTGTAATACCAGTACTACAGACGTCATATTATATTGTGTAATACTACTACTACAAAAAACATATTCTATTGTGTAATACTACTACTACAAACAACATGTTGTATTGTGTAATACCACTACTACAGACATCATTTTGCATTGTGTAATACCTATACTACAGACATCACATTGTATTGTGTAATACCACTACTACATATATCATATTGTATTGTGTAATACTACTACTACAGGCATCATATTGTATTGTGTAATACTACTACTACATGCATCATATTGTATTGTGTAATACCACTACTACAAACAACATGTTGTATTATTTTATATTCCTACTACAGAAATCATATTGTATTGTGTAATACTTCTACTACAGACATCATGTTGTATTGTGTAATACCACTACTACAGACATTATATTGTATTGTGTAATACCACTACTACAGATATCATATTGTATTGTTTAATACTACTACTACATACATCATATTGTATTGTGTAATACTACTACTACGGACATCATATTGTTTTGTGTAATACTACTACTACAACCATAATATTGTATTGTGTAATAATAATACTACAACATCATGTTTTATTGTGGAATACTACTACTACAGACATCATATTGTATTTTACAATACCACTACTACAAACTTCATATTATTTTGTGTAACACTACTACAAACGTCATGTTGTATTGTGTATTACTGCTAATACAGACATCAAATTGCATTGTGTAATACTGCTACTACAAACATCATATTGTATTGTGTAATACTACTACTACAGACATCATATTGTACTGTGCAATGCCAGTACTACAAACATCATATAGTACTGTGTAATACTACTATGACATACATCATATTGTAATGTGTAATACAACTAATAAAGAGATCATATTGTTTTGTGTAATACTACTACAGTCATCATATTGGATTGTGTAATACTACTGCTACAAACATCATATTATATTGTGTAATGCTACTACTACTACTACTACTACATAAATGTTGTATTGTGTAATACTACTACTACAAACATCATATTGTATTGTGTGATACTATTTCTACATACATCATAGGGTATTGTGTAATACTACAACTACAAACATCATATTGTATTGTGTAATACTACTACTACAAACATTATATTGTATTGTGTAATACTGCTACTACAGACATCATATTGTGATGTGTAATACTACTACTACAGACATCATATTGCATTCTGTAATACTACTACAAACATCATGTTGTATTGTGTAATACTACTACTACAAACATCTTTTTGTATTTTGTAATGCTTCTACTACTACAGACATCATATTTTATTGTGTAATAGTTCTACTACAAACATCATGTTGTATTCTGTAATAGTACTACTACAAACATGATGTTATATTGTGTAATACAACTACTACAAACACTATATTGTATTGTCTAATTCTACTACTACAAACATCATATTGTTTTGTGTAATACTACTACTACAGACATCATGTTGTACTGGGTAATACTAATACTACAAAAATCATATTGTATTGTGTAATACAACTACTACAAAAAATCATATTGTAATGTGTAATACCAGTACTACAGACATCATATTGTATTGTGTAATACTACTACTACAAACATCATATTCTATTGTGTAATACTACTACTACAAACATGTTGTATTGTGTAATACCACTACTACAGACATCATTTTGCATTGCGTAATACCAATACTACAGACATCATATTATATTGTGTAATACCACTACTACATATATCATATTGTGTTGTGTAATACTACTACTACAGACTTCATATTGTATTGTGTAATACTACTACTACAGACATCATATTGTATTGTGTAATACCACTACTACAGACATGTTGTATTTAATATTCTTACTACAGAAATCATATTGTATTGTGTAATACTACTACTACTACAGACATCATATTGTATTGTATCCTACTACTACTACTACAAACATAATATTGTATTGTGTAATACTACTATTAAAACATTTTATTGTGTTGTGTAATTCTGCTACTACAGACATAATTTTTTATTGTGTAGTACCACTACTACAGATAACGTATTGTATTGTGTAATACCACTAATACAGACATTGTTTGTATTGTGTAATACCACTACTACAGACATTATATTTTATTTTGTAATACCACTACTACAGATATCATGTTGTATTGTATAATACTACTAATGCAGACATCATGTTGTATTGTGTAATACTACTAATACTACAAACATCATGGTTTATTGTGTAATACTACTACTACAAATATCATATTGTATTATGGAATACTGCTACTTTAGCCATCATATTTATTGTGTAATACTACTACCACAGACATCATATTGTATTTTGTAATACTACTACTACATATATCATATTGTATTGTGTATTACCACTACTACAGACATCATGTTGCATTTTGTAATACTACTTCTACAAACATCATATTGTATTGTATAATACTGTTGCTAAAAAGTCATATTGTATTGTGTAATACTACTGTTACAAACTTCATGTTTTATTTTGTTATACTACTAATACAGACATCATATTGTATTGTATAATACTATGACAGATATGATATTGTATGGTGTAATACTACTACTACAGACACCATATTGTATTGTGTAGTACAACTACTACAGACATCATGTTGTATTTTGTAATACTACTACTACAAACATCATATTGTATTGTGTAATACTGCTGCTACAAACATCATATTGTACCGTATAATACTACTACTACAAATGTCATGTTGTATGTGTAATACTACTTATACAGCCATCATTTTGCATTGTGTAATACTACTACTACAAACATCATATTGTATTGTGTAATACTACTACTACAGACATCATAATGTATTGTGTAATACCAGTACTACAATCATCATATAGTAATTTGTAATACTACTACTACTACATACATCATATTGTAATGTGTAATACAACTAATAAAGAGATCATATTGTTTTGTGTAATACTACTACAGTCATTATATTGGATTGTGTAATACTACTGCTACAAACATCATATTATATTGTGTAATGCTACTACTACTACTACTACTACTACATAAATGTTGTATTGTGTAATACTACTACTACAAATATCATATTGTATTGTGTGATACTATTTCTACATACATCATAGGGTATTGTGTAATACTACTACTACAAATATCATATTGTATTGTGTAATACTACTACTACTACAAACATCATATTGTATTGTGTAATACTGCTACTACAGACATCATATTGTGATGTGTAATACTACTACTACAGACATCATATTGCATTCTGTAATACTACTACAAACATCATGTTGTATTGTGTAATACTACTACTACAAACATCTTTTTGTATTTTGTAATGCTTCTACTACTACAGACATCATATTTTATTGTGTAATAGTTCTACTACAAACATCATGTTGTATTCTGTAATAGTACTACTACAAACATGATGATGTATTGTGTAATACAACTAATAAAACATCATATTGTATTGAATAATTCTACTACTACAAACATCATATTGTTTTGTGTAATACTACTACTACAGACATCATGTTGTACTGGGTAATACTAATACTACAAAAATCATATTGTATTGTGTAATACAACTACTACAAAAAATCATATTGTATTGTGTAATACCAGTACTACAGACATCATATTGTATTGTGTAATACTACTACTACAAACATCATATTCTATTGTGTAATACTACTACTACAAACATGTTGTATTGTGTAATACCACTACTACAGACATCATTTTGCATTGTGTAATACCAATACTACAGACATCATATTATATTGTGTAATACCACTACTATGTATATCATATTGTGTTGTGTAATACTACTACTACAGACTTCATATTGTATTGTGTAATATTACTACTGCAGACATCATATTGTATTGTGTAACACCACTACTACAGACATGTTGTATTATTTAATATTCTTACTACAGAAATCATATTGTATTGTGTAATACTACTACTACTACAGACATCATATTGTATTGTATCCTACTACTACTACTACAAACATCATATTGTATTGTGTAATACTACTACTAAAACATTTTATTGTATTGTGTAATTCTGCTACTACAGACATAATTTTTTATTGTGTAGTACCACTACTACAGATAACGTATTGTATTGTGTAATACCACTAATACAGACATTGTTTGTATTGTGTAATACCACTACTACAAACATTATATTTTATTTTGTACTACCACTACTACAGATATCATGTTGTATTGTATAATACTACTAATGCAGACATCATGTTGTATTGTGTAATACTACTAATACTACAAACATCATGGTTTATTGTGTAATACTACTACTACAAATATCATATTGTATTATGGAATACTGCTACTTTAGCCATCATATTTATTGTGTAATACTACTACCACAGACATCATATTGTATTTTGTAATACTACTACTACATATATCATATTGTATTGTGTATTACCACTACTACAGACATCATGTTGCATTTTGTAATACTACTTCTACAAACATCATATTGTATTGTGTAATACCGTTGCTAAAAAAAATCATATTGTATTGTGTAATACTACTGCTACAAACTTCATGTTTTATTTTGTTATACTACTAATACAGACATCATATTGTATTGTATAATACTATGACAGATATGATATTGTATGGTGTAATACTACTACTACAGACACCATATTGTATTGTGTAGTACAACTACTACAGACATCATGTTGTATTTTGTAATACTACTACTACAAACATCATATTGTATTGTGTAATACTGCTGCTACAAACATCATATTGTACCGTATAATACTACTACTACAAATGTCATGTTGTATGTGTAATACTACTTATACAGCCATCATTTTGCATTGTGTAATACTACTACTACAAACATCATATTGTATTGTGTAATACTACTACTACAGACATCATAATATATTGTGTAATACCAGTACTACAATCATCATATAGTAATTTGTAATACTACTACTACATACATCATATTGTAATGTGTAATACAACTAATACATAGATCATATTGTTTTGTGTAATACTACTACAGTCATCATATTGGATTGTGTGATACTACTGCTACAAACATCATATTGTATTGTGTAATACTACTACTACTACTACAAAAATGATGTTGTATTGTGTAATACTACTACTACAAACATCATATTGTATTGTGTGATACTATTTCTACATACATCATAGTGTATTGTGTAATACTACTACTAAAGACATCATATTGCATTCTGTAATACTGCTACAAACATCATGTTGTATTGTGTAATACTACTACTACAAACATCTTTTTGTATTTTGTAATACTTCTACTACTACAGACTACATATTTTATTGTGTAATAGTACTACTACAAACATCATGTTGTTTTCTGTAATAATACTACTACTACAAACATGATGTTGTATTGTGTAATACAACTACTACAAACATCATATTGTATTGTGTAATACTGCTACTACAAACATCATATTGTATTGTGTAATACTACTACTACAGACATCATATTGTACTGTGTAATACTAATACTACAAAAATCATATTGTATTGTGTAATACAACTACTACAAAAATCATATTGTATTGTGTAATACCAGTACTACAGACATCATATTGTATTGTGTAATACTACTACTACAAACATCATATTCTATTGTGTAATACTACTACTACAAACAACATGTTGTATTGTGTAATATCACTACTACAGACATCATTTTGCATTGTGTAATACCAATACTACAGACATCATATTATATTGTGTAATACCACTACTACATATATCATATTGTGTTGTGTAATACTACTACTACAGACTTCATATTGTATTGTGTAATACTACTACTATAGACATCATATTGTATTGTGTAATACCACTACTACAGACAACATGTTGTATTATTTAATATTCCTACTACAGAAATCATATTGTATTGTGTAATACTACTACTACTACTACAGACATCATATTGTATTGTATACTATTACTACTACAAACATCATATTGTATTGTGTAATACTACTACTAAAACATTTTATTGTATTGTGTAATACTGCTACTGCAGACATCATTTTGTATTGTGTAGTACCACTACTACAGACCAACGTATTGTATTGTGTAATACCACTAATACAGACATTGTTTGTATTGTGTAATACCACTACTACAGACATCATATTTTATTTTGTAATACCACTACTACAGACATCATATTGCATTTTGTAATACTACTACTACATACATCATATTGTATTGTGTATTACCACTACTACAGACATCATGCTGCATTTTGTAATACTACTTATACTAACATCATGTTGTATTGTGTAATACTGCTGCTACAAACATCATATTTTATTGTGTAATACTACTACTACAAACTTCATGTTTTATTGTACTAATACAGACATCATATTGTATTGTATAATACTACTACAGATACTGTGGTGGTGGTGCTGCAGTAGCGTTGTCGCCTCACAGTTAGACGTTGCCCGTTCGATTCTCAGTTAGAGCGTCTTCTGTGTAGCGACATGTGTGAATGGGCCTTCCTTCGTTGAAGGTTGTGCATTAGGCCCGGCAAGCCAGTATGTAAACCTCTGCTGCCAATCATTAGTGGACCGGAGTTCTGCTGTGGTGACCCCTAACCAGGAAAAGATGAAAGACCCAAATAATACTACTACAGATATGATATTGTATGGTGTAATACTACTACTACAGACACCATATTGTATTGTGTAGTACAACTACTACAGACATCATGTTGTATTTTGTAATACTACTACTGCAAACATCATATTGTATTGTGTAATACTGCTGCTACAAACATCATATTGTATCGTGTAATACTACTACTACAAACGTCATTTTGTATTGTATAATACTACTAATACAGACATCATATTGCATTGTGTAATACTACTACTACAAACATCATATTGCATTGTGTAATACTACTACTACAGACATCATATTGTATTGTGTAATACCAGTACTACAAACATCATATAGTACTTTGCAATACTACTACTACATACATCATATTGTAATGTGTAATACAACTAATACAGAGATCATATTGTTTTGTGTAATACTACTACAGTCATCATATTGGATTGTGTAATACTACTACTACAAACATATTCTATTGTGTAATACTACTACTACTACTACTACTACAAAAATCATGTTGTATTGTGTAATACTCCTACTACAGACATCATATTGCATTCTGTAATACTACTACAAACATCATGTTGTATTTTGTAATACTTCTACTACTATAGACATCATATTTTATTGTGTAATAGTACTACTACAAACATCATGTTGTATTCTGTAATAATACTACTGCAAACATCATGTTGTATTGTGTAATACAACTACTGCAAACATCATATTTTATTGTGTAATACTACTACTACAAAACACATATTTTATTGTGTAATACTACTACTACAGGCATCATATTGTACTGTGTAATACTAATACTACAAAAATCATATTGTATTGTGTAATACCACTACTACAAAATCATATTGTATTGTGTAATACCAGTACTACAGACGTCATATTGTATTGTGTAATACTACTACTACAAACAACAGATTCTATTGTGTAATACTACTACTACAAACAAAATGTTGTATTGTGTAATACCACTACTACAGACATCATTTTGCATTGTGTAATACCAATACTACAGACATCACATTGTATTGTGTAATACCACTACTACATATATCATATTGTATTGTGTAATACTACTACTACAGACATCATATTGTATTGTGTAATACTACTACTACAGACATCATATTGTATTGTGTAATACCACTACTACAGACAACATGTTGCATTATTTAATATTCCTACTACAGAAATCATATTGTATTTTGTAATACTTCTACTACAGACATCATGTTGTATTGTGTAATACCACTACTACATACATCATATTGTATTGTGTAAGACTACTACTACAGACATCATATTGTTTTATGTAATACTACTACTACAAACATAATATTGCATTGTGTAATAATAATACTACAAACATCATGTTTTATTGTGGAATACTACTACTACAGACATCATATTGTATTTTATAATACCACTACTACAAACTTCATATTATTTTGTGTAACACTACTACTAAAACATCTTTGTGTATTGTGTAATACTACTTCTACAAATATGATGTTCTATTGTGTAATACTACTACAACATACATCATATTGTACTGGGTAATACTACTACTACAGACATCGGGCAGGATTCACAAAGCCTCCATGTAAGAGTTACAAGTCTTACATGGAGGCTGAAGTTAAACGGTGTGATGTCAGCATGCCATGCATATTCATGAGGGCATACTGACTCACACCCAAGGCTAACACGGTCTGTGTAAGAAAGTAGGGGGCGTGACTGCAGGGTGAGTCCTGCAAACGGACACGCCCCCAGAAGAGGAACAGTCCCGAAAGTAAACCCCCACGTGAGAGTCCGCGTAAATGTCAACAAACACAACACAACACATGCCCCCACAGACTATAAACATAAAAGTAAAAATGAACATGTTATATTTTTTTTATAAGTTTTGAAAGATGTTTGCCCGTAATTGCGCTGGTTTGTGTGGGCATGCCCGTCGCTTAGCCACAGTTAGCAGTCAGTGGAAAAGCATATAAGATTTAAATATGCAAAGTAAGCCAAGAAGCAATAGCGTAGCAGTAGAGATGTCGGCTGAAGAGGAGGCAGTCACGGTTCGAGCCCCCACAACATAAATTTTTATTTCTAGTGAAATAAGCACAAAACAATTCCCTGACATATATGTACATATATAAAATTATATTTTATGTAAAATGTAATGAAATGGGCCATGTATTTTGAGGAAATGTGAGATAATTAAAAAAAAAAAATGTCAGAAGTGCCTATAGCTGAGGTGTGCTCTAACAAGCTGAGTATATCTGCCTGTAGGTGAGCAGTGGTTTAACAGGTGTAAAATGAGTGCCCGGGGTTGAGCAAGTTTGTAACATGCTGAAAATGTGTGCCCGTAGCTGAGCTGAGCATAATATGCGTGCTGACAGCCAAATGACGCGTAAATCAGCGTAACCCATTTGCGCGGAGCTGCGCACTGCGCCAACAAGATAACTGGCGGGCAACGTTGAGCAAGCTGTATCAAAACTGCCTTTACACAGACACACCTCCTAGCTTGTGTAGACAGTCATAAAAAAAAAAAAGCAATGGCCAGGCTCAAACTCAGGATACCATGCACCATAGTCAAAGTACTGAGCCACTAAGCCATGACAGTTTCTCTGAGAAATGCAGTATTAGCATATATATAGGAATGAATGGAAAGGGAAGGATGACAAAGCAGGTTTTGTGAAGCTGATACATTTCCAAAATGGCCAATCACAGATAAGTGCGGGAAAATGGCATATATAAGCCCCATAGGCAGGAATACACAGCATAAGTGATTGTAGAATCGATTTGCAGTCAGGATGGCAGGTGTAGGAGAGGATAGTTGCTTCTGAGCACAGAGGTGGGGCGTTAAGGAGTCCAAATATATGGTTTGGCTCCTCGTCCATGATCATGAGGCCCAACTCATGCAGGGCCAGGTCCTATGGGGAGCATACAAGGCTGAGGCGTGGGACCGGTTGGCACATGATCTCACCAGTGCCACAGGAATACCAAGGACTGGTGAACAGGTCTATCACCACCATGCGGACCTGAAGAGACGGAAGCAGGACCAACAAAACTGTTAGATCCAGGAGGCCCGGCAAATGCCCAACGCCACACTACTGAGTAAGTTACATGTAATTATTTATGTAAGAAATTAACCTAGCTGATATTATGCAGATGTGTATTCCAATATTACTTCATTTATATTACAGCTGCAGGTGTCCGTTCCATGAATCGTCAAGCCTATGCCGATAGACTTGTGCGATTGCGCCACCAGGCAGGTTAGTAATTCTCTCCTTGTAACTGTTAAAAAATATAAGTATGACAGCTTGCAAAAGAGTGCAGTGTAGTCACTTATTAATAAAAAGTTCAAGTAACAGTGTAAGAGAGATTCTGCTAGTACTGTGTGATTACATAATTGTGATGCAGCCTGTAATCCAAAAATAAAAATGAAGCAAATCTGAAATAAAGATGTTCCACCTGTAATGTAATAGTACATAACCTGCAGCAGGCTGTAAATTACAACACATGTGTGAAATATATCCCCGTTCAAAATCTGAAACATGACACAAGTGAGACTGTTGGTAAGATTGCTGTAACCAAGTAAAACATGTCAATAAAGCCTAGAATTAAGTACCATCCTGAATTGTAAAAATAAAACAAGTGAGAGTGTGAGAAAGAGGTATGAATCCACCAATAAAGTTGTAATAATTCCTGAATAAAGTATACTGCAGTCAGTACAGAATGAAATGAATGTGACAGGCACAACTAAAGAGTGAAATGTGTGCAATAACGTACTGAAGCTGGAATGTCCGTCCCACAATTTGGATATGTTGCTGTACCTTTGCAATATGCAGATTGTATGGTTGTATGAAATACCAAACATCCACAGTTGTCTAGAGCGATATAAAGCAAATGTAGCAGGATGCTGTAGCTGAACAGAGCCAGATATGAATGTGTATGAATAAAAATGCAATGTATATTAATGTAGCAGTAACATTCCCATCACCAACATGCCTATGTTTACACATAGGAAACTGTAGTCAGACCTGTAGGGTGTATATATCTGCAGCTGGTAGAAATGTACAGCATATATATAGGTATTTGAAGTTGTTAATTAAATATTTCTTCACCCTACCCTATAACCACAGATAGCCCATTCCACATGAAATGGGGATGTGTATTCACAATTAATTCCC
>NC_056729.1:1910555791-1910803291 GCF_019279795.1 Protopterus annectens
GGGAGTTAAGTTATATCACTACAGTTGAGTATCATGTGTATTATGTGTGCCATATTTTGCTGACATATCTTGGTGACATATTTTTCTTTTCCTTTTCAGGGCTATGGTTCACCAGCGAAACCCTACCTACTCCACTGTGGAGGATGAGGAGATACGCCAGAGCCTGGTGCAGGATTTCACAATACTCTTTTCCCGCACCAGCCAGAACCAGCAGGAGAGGGCTGCACTGTGGCAAGACCTGGTCCATCGGGTAAATGACATAGGCACGCATAACCGGACATATGAGCAGGTACGCCATCACTGCAGTGATTTAATTAGAAATGTCCATCAGTGTGCGTCGGATATCCACAGGCAACATCTTGCCACAGGTGGTGGGGTGGCTATACATCCCCCCCTCACCAGACTGGAGGAACTACTCCTAAGTGTTGTGGTTCCAGCCCAACAGCAACAACAGCAGCAGCATACATGCATAATGATGGAGGCTGGAGCCACCCAGCAGCAGGACTCGGAGCATGCAGGTAACATGCCATATGTATAGTTGACTGTTCTGAACACTGGTAGTTTATGCATGTGTGAGGTGTGTCCTCAGTTTGTAGCTGTTATCTTGGTAGTTATTGTGCAAGAGTGATATTCTCAATATCCGCAGTAGACCTGTGGAAGCCAACTGTTGTGCTACTGAACTGTATTATACTCACAGTATCAATGGCACAGTTGTGCCCACTGACAATAAAGGTCTCATTTTTGCAGTTCCCTCCGGTGTAACTGCAAGGCAGCTTATCCATGCTGGTGAGTGTGTAATAACAATACCTTCAATACTCTTGATACTAATAGTAATAATAGGCTGAAGCAGTAGTGCTATGTGTTTGATTGCAGGTGTGTTTGTGTCTGTGTGTTAATATTGCATATACTGAGGAGTGTGCATGTGTGCATGTGTGCATGTGTGCACCTGTGTGCATGTGTGCATGTGTGCATGTGTGCATGTGTGCATGTGTGCACCTGTGTGCATGTGTGCATGTGTGCACCTGTGTGCATGTGTGCATGTGTGCACCTGTGTGCATGTGTGCACCTGTGTGCACATGTGCATGTGTGCACCTGTGTGTATGTGTGCATGTGTGCATGTGTGCACCTGTGTGCATGTGTGCATGTGTGCATGTGTGAATGTATGCATGTGTGCCTGTGTGTATCAGTGGTGACATTGTGTACACATTGTAAACTGTGTTTCCTGTCTTACTCCCACAGGTTCTGGTGCTGCTCTGGTGTTGTGCAGCAGGGAACCTGAATCAGCTGCCGTGGATAGTGATAATGATGATTCCTGTGTAATGGCACAGGGAGGTGTGCCAGGGTCCGTCATTGGTCAGCCAATTGAAAGTACACAGCTGTCGACCCCATCAATGCGCACAGTCATCCTGCCAATACATCCTTTGTCACCAATGTCCCTAGGTGATGGACTGGATACAGTGGGCATTGACCAGGGTAATGTGGTATCAGTGGCACATGCATCCCCACACAGCAGGCATGGCCAGGGTCCTGACATAGTACCACACAGGCAGATGTCCAGGGGTTCTTGTGGGAGCATCCATGGGCGTACTGCCCCTGTCAGACATACCCACAGAGGTCTTTCAACCTCAGCTATGTTTCGGGCTGTAATGCAGGCACAGTCACGTATGGAACGGTACACCAGACAGGGTCTGAGGGAGCTGAGAGCATGTCACACAGCTATGAATGACAGTATGCGTGATGTTGCGGCTGCCATCCGTAATTTCACCAAGGTTATTGACAGACATTGGGGGGACACATTAGATCTGTTCCACAACTACATGTCCATGAGCCAGGGCAATGGTGGATGGTTGAGGCATCAACGTGGGCGTATGCCAGCAACAGCAGCAGCTGGCAGTCATCGCGGATGACAACAGGCCCACAGCCTCTCCCATAGTGCCAGTAGCAGCCCCAGCAATGCTGGGTCTGTGCTGTCACCAGACCGCCCCAGGAGACCACGTGCACGTGGCTCTGGACAGTCCCAACAGGGACCTGTCTCCAGTCACCAACCACCTGCTTCTGATGACAGTACCCAGTCTGGCTTAGTACCTGATATGTTCCGTAGCACCCCTGCCAGGCACAGGTACCATGTCCGTGGCCAGAGACAGTGATCTGTATGACCTGGCAGGTACAGTCTGTGGCTGTCCACAAACACCTGTACATGATAGCCATGAGGTGGAACTGTGTGCATGCATACACACATGTGAATTGATAACACCTAGGGCTACTGCATACATGCACGCACTGCATCAACATTGCCCCATCTTGTACTGCTGTCCCTCACCAACACACACACACACATACATGTCAATTGGTTGTATCAGTGGCAGACTCAGGCATACCAAGTAACACAGAGCTAACTATGACAGGAGGGAGAGTCTCCATACATGTCAAGGATACTGTGGTGCCAGGACAGGTAGCATACATCCTACTGAGTTTGGAACTGCTGAGTGAGGGCTCAGAGTCTGTTATTCGAAATGTGTGTTAGTTCAGGTATGAGTACTTGGGTTTCAGGCCAGTTTTTCTACATTACGAAGGTACATGGTCTGTACACTTGTGGGAGGTGAGGCTGGACCCTGCATGTCTGACCTGTGAATTTCTGGGTACAGGCTTACAGTGCCTGCATATTTGCACTGTTACCTACTGGAAGTGGTACACCTTGTTTGTTGTAGCATAGACTAGATCCAGGCCTGCTGACTGCAGCTTTGTTTGTATGCATGTTTGCTTGTTATTTCCCTGAAACACTGATTCCACCTGCAATGCAGGTTTACAGTGCCTCTGTGGATCCCTAGTGACATCTGTATTGCTTACTGTACTGATGTTCATGTCTCACTTGACAGAACGTCACTGTTTGTCCTGCTTGAATGTAAGTTGCCTGTAACACATTGCATATGACTTACCTGGTATTTGCTCACGAAAGCATTTATATATGCCAGCACTAACAAATCAGAAGCACTACACCCTCACATACTCACCTTGAGTACCTTGTTCCCCATTGGCCCTATGTGTTGTTAATTATTATGGAATTCACAATAATATGGTAGCATGTGCAAATGCCACTTGTCAATCTCCTCTCTGGTCCAGTTGGTGAATCTGTGAGTCGTGTGGCAATGTTACAGCTGTCTCATGTACACAGACAACCCTCTCCCCTTCCCATAAACTTACAACACGTGAGAGATGCAACCACATATCCAAACTGGGGCCTAAGCTCTCTTAACTCAGTACTGGACTAACCTGTCAGGTGGAGTGGGATACTAGAGTGAATACAATACCAGTCTCACATAGACCTACCACGACAGCAATCCAAACACATAAACACACAGGAACATTCTTGGAGTCTCAGAATAGCATCCTGCCTGAGCAGCAGACACCTGCAAAGCAGACACACAAGCAAATGTTATGCCAGAACAGAGCACGTGCAACACATAGCTCACAAAGCCTGTGTGCCGAACAGTCACAGCCCATACGGCTAAACAACATACCTGCTACAGTTGTAATAGGTACCTCTATCGTCAGGTACACTGAGGTCCCACTCACCAGGCTAAACAAGGAGAAGGTCATGGTGAGATGCCCGTCGGGCACTATGATCCACCACATAACACAAGCATACAGGTCACTCCAAGGCATGTACAAATATGACTCAGTCATTGTCCATGCCAGTGTGAATGACCTGTGACGTACCTCCCTGGACTACATGATAGGGGACATAGAGGGGCTCGATGAGCATGTGGCACAGGCTGGTATGACCCTGACCTTGAGTAGCATCTTACCCTCACCAAGAATGCTGCCACAATATGTAGACAGGATGATCAATTTCTACTATTGGCTTATGTTTCGGTGACATTCAGAGGGGATCCAATGCCTCTCAGCGTGGGATTACATGCTAGACAAGCCATGATGCTTTGCTAGGGACATCTTGCACCTGTCACCCATGGGCCACTGTATATTGGCAAAAGCTCTTGCTACACACATAGTGCCTTTTTATGCAAGGCTCAAATTACATAGCCACCTACACAGGTATCACACGGGATAGGGCACTAATAGAAATGCTACTCAACACCAGCAGTGTAAACCTCAAGATGCATGCACTGGAAACTGTCCTTAGCATGGAGAACAGCAATATCTGTGCAGTAACAGAATCCTGGTACAAGGCTCCCAGGTGCACCCCATCACTGCCAGGTCATACCTCATACCATGCTTGTCGTCCCCTAAACATGCACCAAGCCAGAACAGAGGGGAAGTATCCAAAGACACCACAGATACACACACCTCTAGGTTGGTGGCACTGCACAAAGCATCAGAGCCTATCCATGTGCAACTAACAGTGGGTTAGACTGCCTTCAGGTTCATAGCCTGGCACACACCACCCTCCCATACCCAGGAAACCCACTTGGCCTTCCTGACAACACTGGGAATATGACGGTCTCTACAAACACCATTATATGGGTGGACTGCAACTACCAAAACATAGAGTGTGAGCATTACTCTAGCTCCAAGACCCTAGCTGAAAGGTTCCTAGCATTTATTCACCGAATTGCTATGGAACAACTTGTTACCACTCCCACAAGAGGTGAAAACATGCTGCACCTGTTCATCAACAACATGTGGTCTATATGCTCCAGACCAGACGTGTATCCCTCGCTGGTAGGATGACACCATATACAACTCACACTGTATATTCACATACCACATGCAGCCCCTGCAGAGAACACCACAGTCATAAAGTTGTCTAATTCAAATTCCATGTATTGACATGAGGCAGGCTTCAGAAATGGGGACTATTGAAGGTCACAGGTACATATGTGTATGTGGCACACACATGCATCCTGTGTGCATTGACATTACTGATATAATCTATGTCGTGCAATATTGGGAACAACACCCCACACACATGGACAAACTGTGTGACAAAAACACACATGGCGTTTGTAGGATACAAACCCCTACCTAACTATGTTATGACACTTGTGAGAGACGTAGTAGCAGAGCGCGCTATTTGCATTACTGGGAGGCTTGCTTTCCCCTGCTGTACTTATAGGGTGCTGACATCATCAGTGTTTAGACAGTGGAATATGCAGCATGTGGTGTGTTGTACTAGTTGCCAAAAGGGACAGCTCTCTTACATATAGAATTGCACACACCCTACTCCCCCCCCACATTCACACATACACACACACTGAGCACTTGCAGGATTCAAACCCCTACCTAACTATGTTATGACACTTATGTAAGATGCAGTAGCTGAGTGCGCTATTCAAATTACTTGGTATCATTTGTGCTCCTGACATATGTATAGTGTGCTGACATCATCAATGTTTAGACAGTGGAATATGCAGAGGCACAGTGGCCTACTGTACTGTACTAGTTGCCAAAAGGGACAGCTCTCTTACATATAGAATTGCACACACCCTACTCCCCCCCCCCACATTCACACATACACACACACTGAGCACTTGCAGGATTCAAACCCCGATCTAACTATGTTATGACACTTATGTAAGATGCAGTAGCTGAGCACGCTATTCAAATTACTTGGTATCATTTGTGCTCCTGACATATGTATAGTGTGCTGACATCATTATTTATGAAGCGGTATGTACATCTGTTACTATCCCTCAGTATAGGGGAGGCCATATATATGCATTAACTTTGCAGAGGCACAGTGGCCTACTGTACTGTGGAGGCAGATGCCAAATACACTGTGGATAGCCATCTGTATTCCCTAGGGACAACAGCCTAGTATTGAACTCTACGGCCATATGTTTACCTGTCAGATGCAAGTATCTGTTGCTCATAAACTGTTTGTGGGTCTTTATTGCCATAGCTTTCCCTATCTCTATGAACAACTTGTGTACTGTGGCAGATGTTTGCATATGAGTGGGATCCACTACCTTACTTTTGTCTCTGTTGTAATTTCACTGTGCACACTGGGAAGATTTCTGTATTGTGGGAGGTACCTGTATTAACAAATACAAATGCCAGATATGTGTGTGCAACTGCGGAACTTTGACATGGCCTAAGTGTGTGAGCATGCCCATTTCACAGTTTATATGGCTTCTTGACTGACACGTCTCATTTATCTAAGTGTGCGAGCATGCCCAGTGTGAACTTTCCATATGTTGAGATCTGTGGTCCACCACATTTGTGTTTGTGTGTGGACTTCGTCTATATTTCACATGTACAGTTGAGTGTTGGACGTCAGTTTGTGTTCCTACTGCCCAACTGCTTTGTGTCTGAACCTCACAGGCATTATGCTGTGCCTGCAGGGTTGCCATGAGATAGTTTGCATACATTTGTCAACATCCTTTCATACTGACCAAACAGTGTATTGTCATATAGTGTACTGGTTCAGTACTTTCACTGTGGACAGTATCATCGGTTTCAGTCCTATCACTGCTTGTAATATTTATAGTGAGCACACCAGACTGGTTGAGGGCCAGTTGTGCAGATATGACCTTTTTGCTTTTTGTTCAGATATGGAAAACATAGAACAAGATTGTCCGACATTGTCAATGTATTCCACAACTTGTGTGGACAGTGACAATGGCCATGTGCCCTAGGCCATTTGCAATGCTAGTCAGAGAGTGTTTGTCCTTCAACACATGTATTTACTGGTGTTTGCCATGACATATTTCAAGGTTAGTGTGCTGTGCCTCTGTCTACTAGTGACATACACGTGATATCCAGGGTACACCTACCATCTCCCATCCAGTCATCATGATTCCTCTGGATGACAGTCAACGAGGGACTCCCTGGATAACCTGTACTGTTAGGTTAATCATGAGTGGAGTGAGCTTCTGGGTTATGGACCAATCGGTACAGCATGTCCTGATTATGTCTGTGCTGGGGTTCAGGCCTGTCATGTGCATAGTTCACCAGCATTCAGATTTTACATGGTGCCAAATGTCCATTGATTCCAGCTTGGTCATGACTTTATACCTCAGGCACAGATTACCTCTAGCCAGGTGGTATGGCACTGTGTGGAGCTGCAGTTTGTTTAATCAGGTGACACATGGCATCTGTTACAGCTTTGAGATCCTCCTGGTGGGGTATTTGTGGGGTCTTTCCAGTTGATGCAGTTGTCTGCTACGGTACATCCCACGAGGGCCATTGTACGCAATTGTGAGGCTGCTGATGGAAGACTGGAGAGGCACAATGACCTACCCTGACCTAGCTGTGCTTACCTTCATGATTAGGTGGGTATATGGTATGTTTCTGTAACCACTGCAGACACATGGTTGTCACATGCAGGATATCTATCACCTTGTGTCCCCAGGTCTCTTATTGCTCCTGATGTACTTAATGGGTTAACACCTATGTGGTAATTTGTGGTCATGTACTGTGTTTCCACAGGGGATGACTATACACTATTCTGCATTTTGCTTGTTGACATGGCTGTGGCACCACTTGTCTGTTTCTATGTGTGCCTTTTGTAGGATGCTTGTGTCAGCTGGAGGGTCCGATATGGTGGGCAGTTTGTAGTCATCTGTGAACCTGTTCAGACACAGTCCTTCCATGTTGGCCTGTACATATGTGACATATATACCATACAAGAGAGGTCCCAGGACCATGCCTTGTGGGATGCCAGTTGTACCTGGTTTGTAGTCTGACATGGCTGCAGCATTTCTGACCAGGTCAGTTCTGTCCTTGAGCTGGTTTGCAACCCATCTACTTGGATAGGGGTTTATAATTAGGCTGGTGAGCTTATCTCTACTGAACAACTGGGGTATTGTATGGAAGGGTTTAGCAAGGTCCAGATAGGCTGTGTGAACCACAATCCCCTCATCAATGGCCTTGGTGCATGTTTCACATGGGTCAGACATGTTTAAGGGGCAGGATCTGCCCTATAAAAGCAACACTGGGTAGGGTCCAATGTCTGTAGGTACCCATTCTCGTTATTCCTGGAGTCCATGATCATCATCTCCATTACTTTGCCGACCAAGATAGTCAGGGTTGAGGGGAGATAGTTTCTCAGTATCCATTCAGGCACCACCTTTGTGGTGAGGGACCACTGGTTCTGTACACTGCTTTTTGGGTACATATCCTGTGTTAAGACTGAGAGTGAGCAGTAGTGCTATTTGGTGTTCCATTCTTCTTACAGTTCTTGTTGGACACAACCCAGGAAACCATCTGGTACCATTGATGCTGTGTGGTTTGCTTTGTAGATGCTGGCTGTTACCTCAGCATCTGCAATGTCAGGGGGTCAGCACTCTGCTGGGATAGATATTTGGCAGTTTGGTGCTGGTGGGGAGTTTGCAAAGAATCTGTTAGGTTGGATGTTGGCAATGTGTGTGGGTTTGGTGTATTGTTTGTGATATTTGAGTAATGCAGAGCATATCTGTGGATTATCACCATGGTTCCTACCATCAGTTAGGACAGCTGTGTGATTATCCTTTGTGTCCTGCACAATTTGTATCATCATAGATTCATAGGTTCATACTAGGCTATCTGCCCTGGCCATGTTTGAGCCTAGACAGTCTGTGTGCGGCTTTCAACACCCCTTGCAATGTGCATATTATGCCCATTTAGGGTTTACTTTACTAGATGTGACACAGAGATGGCCCCCAGTGTACACTTACTATCTCCCATGCACTTGACTGGATTTCTCTTGTTGAGTATGAGTGTGGAGCTCAGCCTATCATGGACTGGGATTCTGTTCCAGAGTGTAAGGAGCCTCTGGGTTATGAATCTGACCCTCCAGCACATCCTATTTATCTATGTGTGGAGGTTCAGATGTCTCACTGTGGTGTCTCTGCTGGATTTGGAGTTTCTGCAGTGGAGCATGTCCATTCATTCTGGATTGGACATGGCCTTGTACATCAGGCATACATCGCCTCTGACTGGGCAGTATGCATGTGAACTGGGCTGTGGTTTCTTCAGCCAGGCAGCAGATGACAAATGTTTGGACCCTTTATCCTCTTGGTGAAGTACATTTGGGGTCTTTCTAACTGCTGCAGGTGTCAGGTAAAGTACATCCAAAATGGGGCATTGTTCTCAAGTATGGGCCTGATAAGAGAAGAGTATGGGGGCACAGTGACCTCTCTTGATCTACATGTGCATCCTTTCATGTTAAGGTGGGCAATATAGCAGGTCTTCCAGGCCAGCTTGGCAATGTGAGTGTCACATGATGGGTTACTGTCCACTTGTGTCCCTAGGTCCCTGATTACTTCTTCCGTACATGATGGATTACCACCTATGTCATACTTTGTGTGTGCCTTGTTTGGTATTTGGTGAGACATTCATATTCTGCAGTGTCCTCAGGAAGGCTGACTGGGGTTCCTGGGTTTGGCAGGGTGGTCTGTAGCAGGCTGCAAACTGGGACGCAGTTTGAGCCACTGTTACTTGCCTGTGGATAGTCCATGCTGCTTCTTGCTGTGGTACCAACCTGGGGGTGTGGTTATCCTTGACAATTATTGATAGCCACACTACTATTGTAGTTTGTTCCATGTTTTGGGGCTGTACAGCATGGTATAAGGCATAACCTGGTAGTATTAGGGTGCTCTTCTGAGCTGTGACCCAGGTTTCTGTTACAGAAGAGATATTACCATTCTCCATGCTGAGGTGGTTTTGGTCTGCATGCATCTTGCAGTTGTGACTTCTGGCATTGGGTAGCATTACGTCCAGGTTGTTATCCCGTGTGCTACCTATGGTGGTGGGTTTGTGTTTCCAGCCTTACCTATTCAAGGCACAGTGGGGGTGACAACAGCCTTTGCCATTATCCACACAGCCAGGTGTGCTGGGTGCATGCCATCCCTAGCAGGTGGAGCATCTTGTCTTCTCGGGCTGTCAGCCATTTGTTCTCCTTTGGCTAGCAGCAATACTTCAGCCAATTATTGTACTTGATCTTGTTGTCTTCATAGTGTGGCATCATGCTTGGTGAGGGTGAGATGTTAGGCAGGGTCATCATGTTTGGCAATTGGCATGCTGCCTGACACATATGCACACTTTATTTGGAGCTGACATGGCTCCATTGTGTTATTTGCAGAAACGTATTCAGTTGTCAACTGAGTACATTTCTACACCTAACACAACTCTTACACGGGCTGGTTTCAGCTTCGTGGATCGCTAATCTACCTCATTTGCATGTGTTTCGGCTGCAAGTGAGGTAATTAGCATATCCACACACTGCCCGTGTAAGAGACGTTTTATCTGGTCTCTTACACGGTATTTCGGGCTGTTCCTGGATCGCTATGGCTGCATGGAGTCTTACACGACCCTTAGACTCAGTGCAAGCCATTCTGAATCCTGCCCATCATATTTTATTGTGTAATACTACTACAAACATCATGGTGCATTGTATAATACTACTACTACTACAAACATCATGTTGTATTTTGTAATACTACTACTACTACTACTACAGACATCATATTTTATTGTGTAATAGTACTACTACAAACATCATGTTGTATTCTGTAAGACTGCTACTACAAACATCATGCTGTATTGTGTAATACAATTACTACAAACATCATATTGTATTGTGTAATACTACTACTACAAACATCATATTGTATTGAGTAATACTACTAATGCAGAAATCATATCGTACTGTATAATACTACTACAGACATCATATTCCATTGTGTAATACTACTACTAGAGACATCATGTTGTATTGTGTAATACTACTAATACTACAAACATTGTGGTTTATTGTGTAATACTACTACTACTAATATCATATTGTATTATGGAATACTACTACTTCAGACATCATAATTTATTGTGTAATACTACTACTACAGACATCATATTGTATTGTGTAATACCACTACTACATACATCATATTGTATTGTGTATTACCACTACTACATACATCATGCTGTATTTTGTAATACTACTACTACAAACATCATAGTGTATTGTGTAATACTGCTACTACAAACATCATATTGTACTGTGTAATACTACTACTACAAACATCATGTTGTATTGTGTAATACTACTAATACAGACATCATATTGTATTGTATAATACTTATACAGATATGATACTACAGATATGATATTGTATTATGTAATACTACTACTACATACATCATATTGTATTGTGTAATACCACTACTACAGACATCATGTTGTATTTTGTAATACTACTACTGCAAACATCATATTGTATTGTGTAATACTGCTGCTACAAACAACATATTGTATTGTGTAATACTACTACTACAAACATCATGTTGTATTGTGTAATACTACTAATACAGACATCATATTGCATTGTGTAATACTACTACTGCAAACATCATATTGTATTGTGTAATACTACTACTACAGACATCATATTGTATTGTGTAATGCCAGTACTACAAACAACATATAGTACTGTGTAATACTACTACGACAGACATCATATTGTAATGTGTAATACAACTAATACAGAGATCATATTGTTTTGTGTAATACTACTACAGTCATCATATTGGATTGTGTAATACTACTGCTACAAACATCATATTGTATTGTGTAATACTACTACTACTACTACTACTACTACAAAAATGATGTTGTATTGTGTAATACTACTACTACAAACATCATATTGCATTGTGTGATACTATTTCTACATACATCATAGTGTATTGTGTAATACTACTACTGAAGACATCATATTGTATGGTGTAATACTACTACTACAAACATCATATTGTATTGTGCAATACTACTACAGACATCATATATTATTGTGTAATACCACTACTAAAAACATCATACAGTTTTGTGTAATACTACTACTACAAACATCATATTGTATTGTGTAATACTACTACTACAGACATCATATCGTACTGTGTAATACTACTACTACAAAAATCATATTGTATTGTGTAATACTACTACTACAAAAATTATATTGTATTGTGTAATACCAGTACTACACACATCATATTGTATTGTGTAATACTGCTATTCCAAACATCATATTTTATTGTGTAATACCACTACTACAGACATCATACTGTATTGTGTAATACAACTACTACAAACATAATGTATTGTGTAATACTACTACTACTACAGACATCATATTGCATTGTGTAATAGTACTACTACAGACATAATCTTGTATTGTGTAGAACTAAAACTACAGACTTCATATTGTATTTTGTAATTCTACTACTACTAGAGACATCATATTGTATTGTGTAATACTGCTACTACAAACATCATGTTGTATCATGTAATACTGCTACTACAGACATCATATTGTATTGTGTAATACCACTACTACAAACATCATATTTTATTGTGTAAGACCACTTCTGCAGACATCATATTGTATTGTATAATACTACTACTACAAACATCATATTGTATTGTTTAATACTACTACTAAAGGCATCATATTGTATTGTGTAATACTACGACTACAGGCATCATATTGTATTGTGTAATACTACTACTACAGACATCATATTGTATTGTGTAATATTACTACTGCAAACATCATGTTGTATTCTATAATACTACTATTACAAACATCATGTTGTATTGTGTAATACTACTACTACAGACATTATATTGTATTTTGTAATACCACTTCTACAAATATCATATTATATTGTGTAATACTTCTACTAAAAACATCTTATTGTGTTGTGTAATACTACTTCTACAAACATGATGTTGTATTGTGTAGTACTACTACTACAACAGATATCACATTGTACTTTGTAATACTACTACTACAGACATCATATTGTATTGTGTAATACTATTACTGCAAACATCATATTGTATTGCGTAATACTACTACTAAAACATTTTATTGTATTGTGTAATACCACTACTACAGGCATCGTATTTTATTCTGTAATACCACGACTACAGACATCATATTTTATTTTGTAATACCACTACTACAAACATCATGTCGTATTGTATAATACTACTACAGACATCATATTCTATTGTGTAATACTACTACTACAGACATCATGTTGTATTGTGTAATACTACTAATACTACAAACATCATGGTTTATTGTGTAATACTACTACTACAAATATCATATTGTATTATGGAATGCTACTACTTCAGACATCATAATTTATTGTGTAATACTACTACTACAGAAAACATATTGTATTGTGTAATACTACTACTACATACATCATATTGTATTGTGTATTACCACTACTACATACATCATGTTGTATTTTGTAATACTACTACTACAAACATCATATTGTATTGTGTAATACTGCTGCTACAAACATCATATTGTATAGTGTAATACTACTACTACAAAATTCATGTTGTATTGTATAATACTACTAATACAGACATCATATTGTATTGTATCATACTTATACAGATATGATACTACAGATATGATATTGTATGGTGTAATACTACTACTACAGACATCATATTGTATTGTGTAATACCACTACTACAGACATCATGTTGTATTTTGTAATACTACTACTACAAACATCTATTGTATTGTGTAATACTGCTGCTACAAACATCATATTGTATTGTGTAATACTACTACTACAAACATCATGTTGTATTGTGTAATGCTGCTAATACAGACATTATATTGCATTGTGTAAAAATACTACTACAAACATCATATTGTATTGTGTAATACTTCTACTACAGACATCATATTGTATTGTGCAATACCAGTACTACAAACATCATATAGTACTGTGTCATACTACTATGACAGACATCATATTGTAATGTGTAATACAACTAATACAGAGATCATATTGTTTTGTGTAATACTACTACAGACATCATATTGGATTGTGTGATATGACTGCTACATACATCATATTGTATTGTGTAATACTACTACTACTACTACAAAAATGATGTTGTATTGTGTAATACTACTACTACAAACATCATATTGTATTGTGTGATACTATTTCTACATACATTATAGTGTATTGTGTAATACTACTACTACAGACATCATATATTATTGTGTAATACCACTACTAAAAACATCATATAGTTTTGTGTAATACTACTACTGCAGACATCATATTGTATTGTGTAATACTGCTACTACAGACATCATATTGTGATGTGTATAACTACTACTACAGACATCATATTGCATCCTGTAATACTACTACAAACATCATGTTGTATTGTGTAATACTACTACTACAAACATCTTTTTGTATTTTGTAATACTTCTACTACTACAGACATCATATTTTATTGTGTAATAGTACTACTACAAACATCAAGTTGTATTCTGTAATACTACTACTACAAACATGATGCTGTATTGTGTAATACAATTACTACAAACATCATATTGTATTGTCTAATTCTACTACTACAAACATCATATTGTATTGTGCACTACTACTACAGACATCATATTGTACTGTGTAATACTAATACTACAAAAATCATATTGTATTGTGTAATACAACTACTACAAAAATCATATTGTATTGTGTAATACCAGTAGTACAGACATCATATTGTATTTTGTAATACTACACCTACAAACATCATATTCTATTGTGTAAAACTACTACTACAAACTACATGTTGTATTGTGTAATACCACTACTACAGACTTCATATTGTAGTGTGTAATACTGCTACTACAGATCTCATATTGTATTGTGTAATACCACTACTACAGACAACATGTTGTATTATTTAATATTCCTACTACAGAAATCATATTGTATTGTGTAATACTACTACTACTACAGACATCATATGGTATTGTATACTACTACTACTACTACAAACATCATATTGTATTGTGTAATACTACTACTAAAACATTTTATTGTATTGTGTAATACTGCTACTACAGACATCATTTTTATTGTGTAGTACCACTTCTACAGACAACATATTGTATTGTGTAATACCACTAATAAAGACATTGTTTGGATTGTGTAATACCACTACTACAGACATCATATTTTATTTTGTAATGCCACCACTACAGGTATCATGTTGTATTGTATAATACTACTACTACAGAGATCATATTCTATTGTGTAATACTACTACTGCAGACATCATGTTGTATTGTGTAATACTACTAATACTACAAACATCATGGTTTATTGTGTAATACTACTATTATAAATATCATATTGTATTATGGAATACTACTACTTCAGCCATCATAATTTATTGTGTAATACTACTACTAGTACAGACATCATATTGTATTTTGTAATACTACTACTACATAGAACATATTGTATTGTGTATTACCACCACTACAGACATCATGTTGCATTTTGTAATACTACTACAAACATCATATTGTATTGTGTAATACTGCTGCTACAAACATCATATTGTTTTGTGTAATACTACTACCACAAACTTCATGTTTTATTTTGTTATACTACTAATACAGACATCATATTGTATTAATACTACTACAGATATGATATTGTATGGTGTGATACTACTACTACAGACACCATATTGTATTGTGTAGTACAACTACTACAGACATCATGTTGTATTTTGTAATACTACTACTACAAACATCATATTGTATTGTGTAATACTGCTGCTACAAACATCATCTTGTACCGTGTAATACTACTACTATAATCGTCATGTTGTATTGTGCAATACTACTAATACAGACATCATATTGCATTGTGTAATACTACTACTACAAACATCATATTGTATTGTGTAATACTACTACTACAGACATCATAATGTATTGTGTAATACCAGTACTACAAACATCATATAGTACTTTGGAATACTACTACTACATACATCATATTGTAATGTGTAATACAACTAATACAAAGATCATATTGTTTTGTGTAATACTACTACAGTCATCATATTGGATTGTGTGATACTATTTCTACATACATCATAGTGTATTGTGTAATACTACTACTAAAGACATCATATTGTATTGTGTAATACTACTACTACAAACATCATATTGTATTGTGTAATACTACTACTACAGACATCATATATTATTGTGTAATACCACTACTAAAAACATCATATAGTTTTGTGTAATACTACTACTGCAGACATCATATGGTATTGTGTAATACTGCTACTACATACATCATATTGTGATGTGTAATACTACTACAGACATCATATTGCATTCTGTAATACTACTACAAACATCATGTTGTATTGTGTAATACTACTACTACAAACTTCTTTTTGTATTTTGTAATACTTCTACTACTACAGACATATTTTATTATGTAACAGTACTACTACAAACATCATGTTTTATTCTGTAATACTACTACTATAAACATGATGTTGTATTGTGTAATACAACTACTACAAACATCATATTGTATTGTGTAATACTACTACTACAAACATCATATTATATTGTGTAATACTACTACTACAAAAATCATATTGTACTGTGTAATACTAATACTACAAAAATCATATTGTATTGTGTAATACAACTACTACAAAAATCATATCGTATTGTGTAATACCAGTACTACAAACATCATATTCTATTGTGTAATACTACTACTACAAACGACATGTATTGTGTAATATCACTACTACAGACATCATTTTGCATTGTGTAATACCAATACTACAGACATCATATTATATTGTGTAATACCACTACTACATATATCATATTGTACTGTGTAATACTAATACTACAAAAATCATATTGTATTGTGTAATACAACTACTACAAAAATCATATCGTATTGTGTAATACCAGTACTACAAACATCATATTCTATTGTGTAATACTACTACTACAAATGACATGTATTGTGTAATATCACTACTACAGACATCATTTTGCATTGTGTAATACCAATACTACAGACTTCATATTGTATTGTGTAATACTACTACTATTGACATCATATTGTATTGTGTAATACCACTACTACAGACATGTTGTATTATTTAATATTCCTAATACAGAAATCATACTGTATTGTGTAATACTACTACTACTACATACATCATATTGTATTGTATACTACTACTACTACAAACATCATATTGTATTGTGTAATACTACTACTAAAGCATTTTATTGTATTGTGTAATACTGCTAATACAGACATAATTTTGTATTGTGTAATACCACTACTACAGACATCATATTTTATTTTGTAATACCACTACTACAGACATCATGTTGTATTGTATAATACTACTACTACAGGCATCATATTCTATTGTGTAATACTACTACTGCAGACATCATGTTGTATTGTGTAATACTACTAATACTACAAACATCAATGTTTATTGTGTAATACAACTACTACAAATATCATATTGTATTATGGAATACTACTACTTCAGCCATCATAATTTATTGTGTAATACTACTACTACTACAGCCATCATATTGTATTTTGTAATAGTACTACTACATACATCATATTGTATTGTGTATTACCACTACTACAGACATCATGTTGCATTTTGTAATACTGCTTCTACAAACATCATATTGTATTGTGTAATACTGCTGCTACAAACATCATATTGTATTGTGTAATACTACTACTACAGACTTCATATTTTATTGTGTTATACTGCTAATACAGACATCATATTGTATTGTATAATATTACTACATATATGATATTGTATGGTGTAATACTACTACTACAGACACCATATTGTATTGTGTAGTACAGCTATACAAACTTCATGTTGTATTGTGTAATACTACTAATACAGACATCATATTGCATTGTGTAATACTAGCACTACAAACATCATATTGTATTGTGTAATACTACTTCTACAGACATCATATTGTATTGTGTAATGCCAGTACTACAAACATCATATAGTACTTTGTAATACTACTACTACATACATCATATTGTAATGTGTAATACAACTAATACAGAGATCATATTGTTTTGTGTAATACTACTACAGTCATCATATTGGATTGTGTAATACTACTACTACAAACATCATATTGTATTGAGTAATACTACTACTACTACTACAAAAATCATGTTGTATTGTGTAATGCTACTACTACAAACATCATATTGTATTGTGTAATACTTTTTCTATAGACATCATAGTGTTTTGTGTAATACTACCAAAGACATCATAGTGTATTGTGTAATACTACTAGTACAAACATCATATTGTATTGTGTAATACTCCTACTACAGACATCATATTGTATTTTGTAATACCACTGCTAAAAATATCATATAGTTTTGTGTAATACTACTACTGCAGACATCATATTGCATTGTGTAATACTGCTGCTACAGACATTATATTGTGATGTGTAATACTACTACTACAGACATCATAATTGCATTCTGTAATACTACTACAAACATCATGTTGTATTGTGTAATACTACCTCTACAAACATCATGTTGTATTTTGTAATACTTCTACTACTACAGACATCATATTTTATTGAGTAATAGTACTACTACAAACATCATGTTGTATTCTGTAATACTACTACTACAAACATCATGTTGTATTGTGTAATACAACTATTGCAAACATCATATTGTATTGTGTAATACTACTACTACAATACACATATTTTATTGTGTAATACTACTACTACAGAAATCATATTGTACTGTGTAATACTAATACTACAAAAATCATATTGTATTGTGTAATACCACTACTACAAAATCATATTGTATTGTGTAATACCAGTACTACAGACGTCATATTGTATTGTGTAATACTACTAATACAAACATTGTATTCTATTGTGTAATACTACTACTACAAACAACATGTTGAATTTTGTAATACCACTACTACAGACATCATTTTGCATTGTGTAATACCAATACAACAGACATCACATTACATTGTGTAATACTACTACTACATATATCATATTGTATTGTGTAATACTACTACTACAGACATCATATTTTATTGTGTAATACCACTACTACAGACAGCATGTTGCATTATTTAATATTCCTACTACAGAAATCATATTGTATTGTGTAATACTTCTACTACAGACATCATGTTGTATTGTGTAATACTACTACTACAGACATCACATTGTTTTGTGTAATACTACTACTACAAACATAATATTGCATTGTGTAATAATAATACTACAAACATCATGTTTTATTGTGGAATACTACTACTACTACAGACATCATATTGTATTTTATATTTCCACTACTACAAACTTCATATTATTTCGTGTAACACTACTACTAAAACATCTTTGTGTATTGTGTAATACTACTTCTACAAACATGATGTATTGTGTAATACTACTATAACATACATCATATTGTACTGGGTAATACTACTACTACAGACATCATATTTTATTGTGTAATACTACTACTGCAGACATCATATCGTACTGTGTAATACTACTACTACAAAAATCATATTGTATTGTGTAATACCACTACTACAGACATCATATTTTATTTTGTAATACCACTACTACAGACATCATGTTGTATTGTATAATACTACTACAGACATCATATTCTATTGTGTAATACTACTACTAGAGACATCATGTTGTATTGTGTAATACTACTAATACTACAAACATCATGGTTTATTGTGTAATACTACTACTACAAATATCATATTGTATTATGGAATACTACTACTTCAGACATCATACTTTATTGTGTAATACTACTACTACAGACATCATATTGTATTGTGTAATACTACTACTACTACATACATCATATTGTATTGTGTACTACCACTACTTCATACATCATGCTGTATTTTGTAATACTACTACTACAAACATCATATTGTATTGTGTAATACTACTACTACACACATCATGTTGTATTGTGTAATACTACAAATATAGACATCATATTGTATTGTATAATGCTTATACAGATATGATACTACAGATATGATATCGTATGTGTAATACTACTACTACAGACATCATATTGTATTGTGTAATACCACTACTAGAGACATCATGTTGTATTTTGTAATACTACTACTACAAACATCATATTGTATTGTGTAATACTGCTGCTACAAACATCATATTGTATTGTGTAATACTACTACTACAAACATCATGTTATATTGTGTAATACTACTAATACAGACATCATATTGCATTGTGTAATACTACTACTACAAACATCATATTGTATTGTGTAATACTACTACTACAGACATCATATTGCATTGTGTAATACCAGTACTACAAACAACATATAGTACTGTGTAATACTACTATGACAGACATCATATTGTAATGTGTAATACAACTAATACAGAGATCATATTGTTTTGTGTAATACTACTACAGTCATCATATTGGATTGTGTAATACTACTGCTACAAACATCATATTGTGTTGTGTAATACTACTACTACTACAAAAATGATGTTGTATTGTGTAATACTACTACTACAAACATCATATTGTATTGTGTGATACTATTTCTACATACATCATAGTGTATTGTGCAATACCAGTACTGAAGACATCATATTGTATGGTGTAATACTACTACTACAAACATCATATTGTATTGTGTAATACTTCTACAGACCTCATATATTATTGTGTAATACCACTACTAAAAACATCATATAGTTTTGTGTAATACTACTACTATAAATATCATATTGTGTTGTGTAATACTACTACTATAGACATCATAGCGTACTGTGTAATACTACTACTACAAAAATCATATTCTCTTGTGAAATACTACTACTACAAAAATCATATTGTATTGTGTAATACCAGTACTACAGACATCATATTGTATTGTGTAATACTGCTATTCCAAACATCATATTTTACTGTGTAATACCACTACTACAAACATCATATTGTATTGTGTAATACTACTACTACTACTACAAACATAATGTATTGTGTAATATTACTACTACAGACATCATATTGCATTGTGTAATAGTACTACTACAGACATAATTTTGTATGTTGTAGTAATACTACTACAGACTTCATATTTTATTTTGTAATTCTACTACTACTAGAGACATCATATTGTATTGTGTAATACTGCTACTACAAACATCATGTTGTATCGTGTAATACTGCTACTACAGACATCATATTGTATTGTGTAATACCACTACTACAAACATCATATTGTATTGTGTAAGACCACTTCTGCAGACATCATATTGTATTGTATAATACTACTACTACAAACATCATATTGTATTGTTTAATACTACTACTAAAGGCATCATATTGCATTGTGAAATACTACGACTATAGACATCATATTGTATTGTGTAATACTACTACTACAGACATAATATTGTATTGTATAATACTACTACTACAGACATCATATTTTATTGTGTAATATTACTACTGCAAACATCATGTTGTATTCTATAATACTACTATTACAAACATCATGTTGTATTGTGTAATACTACTACTACATACATTATATTGTATTTTGTAATACCACTTCTACAAATATCATATTATATTGTGTAATACTTCTACTAAAAACATCTTATTGTGTTGTGTAATACTACTTCTACAAACATTATGTTGTATTGTGTAGTACAACTACAACAGATATCACATTGTACTTAGTAATACCACTACTACAGACATCATATTGTATTGTGTAATACTGCTACTACAGACATCATTATGTATTGTGTAGTACCACTACTACAGACAACATATTGTATTGTGTAATACCACTACTACAGACACCGTATTTTATTCTGTAATACCACTACTACAGACATCATATTTTATTTTGCAATACCACTACTACAAACATAATGTTGTATTGTATAATACTACTACAGACATCATATTCTATTGTGTAATACTACTACTACAGACATCATGTTGTATTGTGTAATACTACTAATTCTACAAACATCATGGTTTATTGTGTAATACTACTACTACAAATATCATATTGTATTATGGAATACTACTACTTCAGACATCATAATTTATTGTGTAATACTAGCACTACAGAAATCATATTGTATTGTGTAATACTACTACTACATACATCATATTGCATTGTGTATTACCACTACTACATACATCATGTTGTATTTTGTAATACTACTACTACAAACATCATATTGCATTGTGTAATACTGCTGCTACAAACATCATATTGTATTGTGTAATACTACCACTACAAACATCATGTTGTATTGTATAATACTACTAATACAGACATCATATTGTATTGTATAATACTTATACAGATATGATACTACAGATATGATATTGTACGGTGTAATACTACTACTACAGACATCATATTGTATTGTGTAATACCACTACTACATACATAATGTTGTATTTTGTAATACTACTACTACAAACATCATATTGTATTGTGTAATACTGCTTTTACAAACATCATATTGTATTGTGTAATACTACTACTACAAACATCATGTTGTATTGTGTAATACTGCTAATACAGACATCATATTGCATTGAGTAATACTGCTACTACAGACATCATTTTGTAATGTGTAGTCCCACTACTACAGACAACATATTGTATTGTGTAATACCACTACTACAGACACCGTATTTTATTCTGTAATACCACTACTACAGACATCATATTTTATTTTGTAATACCACTACTACAAACATCATTTTGTATTGTGTAGTACCACTACTACAGACAACATATTCTATTGTGTAATACTACTACTACAGACATTATGTTGTATTGTGTAATACTACTAATTCTACAAACATCATGGTTTATTGCGTAATACTACTACTACAAATATCATATTGTATTATGGAATACTACTACTTCAGACATCATGGTTTATTGTGTAATACTACTACTACAAATATCATATTGTATTATGGAATACTACTACTTCAGACATCATATTGTATTGTGTATTACCACTACTACATACATCATGTTGTATTTTGCAATACTACTACTACAAACATCATATTGTATTGTGTAATACTGCTGCTACAAACATCATATTGCATTGTGTAATACTACTACTACAAACATTATGTTGTATTGTATAATACTACTAATACAGACATCATATTGTATTGTATAATACTTATACAGATATGATACTACAGATATGATATTGTATGGTGTAATACTACTACTACAGACATCATATCGTATTGTGTAATACCACTACTACAGACATAATCTTGTATTTTGTAATACTACTACTACAAACATTATATTGTATTGTGTAATACTGCTGCTACAAACATCATATTGTATTGTGTAATACTACTACTACAAACATCATGTTGTATTGCGTAATACTGCTAATACAGACATCATATTGCATTGTGTAATACTACTACTACAGACATCATATTGTATTGTGTAATACTACTACTACAGACATCATATTGTATTGTGCTATACCAGTACTACAAACGTCATATAGTATTGTGTAATACTACTACGACAGACATCATATTGTAATGTGTAATACAACTAATACAGAGATCATATTGCTTTGTGTAATACTACTACAGTCATCATATTGGATTGTGTGATACTACTGCTACATATGTCATATTGTATTGTGTAATACTACTATTGCTACTACTACAAAAATGATGTTGTATTGTGTAATACTACTACTACAAACATCATATTGTATTGTGTGATACTATTTCTACATACATCATAGTGTATTGTGTAATACTACTACTAAAGACATCATATTGTATTGTGTAATACTACTACTACAAACATCATATTGTATTGTGTAATACTACTACTAAAACATGATATAGTTTTGTGTAATACTACTACTGCAGGCATCATATTGTATTGTGTAATACTGCTACTACAGACGTCATATTGCGATGTGTAAAACTACTACTACAGACATCATATTGCATTCTGTAGTACTGCTACAAACATCATGTTGTATTGTGTAATACTAATACTACAAACATCTTTTTGTATTTTGTAATACTTCTACTACTATAGACATCATATTTTATTGTGTAATAGTACTACTACAAACATCATGCTGTATTCTGTAATACTACTACTACAAACATGATGTTGTACTGTGTAATACAACTACTACAAACATCATATTGTATTGTCTAATTCTACTACAACAAACATCATATTGTATTGTGTAATACTTCTACTACAGACATCATATTGTACTGTGTAATACTAATACTACAAAAATCATATTGTATTGTGTAATACAACTACTACAAACATCATATTCTAATGTGTAATACTACTACTACAAACAACATGTTGTATTGTGTAATACCAGTACTACAGACATCATATTGTATTGTGTAATACTACTACTACAAACATCATATTCTAATGTGTAATACTACTACTACAAACAACATGTTGTATTGTGTAATACCACTACTACAGACATCATTTTGCATTACGTAACACCAATACTACAGACATCATATTATATTGTGTAATACCACTACTACATATATCATATTGTGTTGTGTAATACTACTACTACAGACATCATATTGTATTGTGTAATACAACTACTACAGAAAACATGTTGTATTATTTAATCTTCCTACCACAGAAATCATATTGTATTGTGTAATACTGTTACTACTACTACAGACATCACATTGTATTGTATACTATTACTACTACAAACATCACATTGTATTGTGTAATACTAATACTAAAACATTTTATTGTATTGTGTAATACTGCTACTACAGACATCATTGTTTATTGTGTAGTACCACTTCTACAGACAATGTATTGTATTGTGTAATACCACTAATACAGACATTGTTTGTATTGTGTAACACCACTACTACAGACATCATATTTTATTTTGTAATACCACCACTACAGATATCATGTTGTATTGTATAATACTACTACTACAGAGATCATAGTCTATTGTGTAATACTACTACTGCAGACATCATGTTGTATTGTGTAATACTACTAATACTACAGACATCATGGTTTATTGTGTAATACTACTACTACAAATATCATATTGTATTATGGAATACTACTACTTCAGCCATCATACTTTATTGTGTAATACTACTACTACAGACATCATATTGTATTTTGTAATACCACTACTACATACATCATATTGTATTGTGTATTCCCACTACTACAGACATCATGTTGCATTTTGTAATACTACTTCTACAAACATCATATTGTATTGTGTAATACTGCTGCTACAAACATCATATTGTATTGTGTAATACTACTACTACAAACGTCATGTTTTATTTTGTTATACTACTAATACAGACATCATATTGTATTGTATAATACTACTACAGATATGATATTGTATGGTGAAATACTACTACTACAGACACCATATTGTATTGTGTAGTACAACTACTAAAGACATCATGTTGTATTTTGTAATACTACTACTACAAACATCATATTGTATTGTGTAATACTGCTGCTACAAACATCATATTGTACCTTGTAATACTACTACTACAAACATCATGTTGTATTGTGTAATACTACTAATACAGACATCATATTGCATTGTGTAATACTACTACTACAAACATCATATTGTATTGTGTAATACTACTACTACAGACATCATAATATATTGTGTAATACCAGTACTACAAACATGATATAGTACTTTGCAATACTACTACTACATACTTCATATTGTAATGTGTAATACAACTAATACAGAGATCATATTGTTTTGTGTAATACTACTACAGTCATCATATTGGATTGTGTGATACTACTGCTACAAACATCATATTGTATTGTGTGATACTATTTCTACATACATCATAGTGTATTGTGTAATACTACTACTAAAGACATCGTATTGTATTGTGTAATACTACTACTACAAACATAATTTTGTATTGTGTAATACTACTACTACAGACATCATATATTATTGTGTAATACCACTACTAAAAACATCATATAGTTTTGTGTAATACTACTACTGCAGACATCATATTGTATTGTGCAATACTGCTACTACAGACATCATATTGTGATGTGTAATACTACTACTACAGACATCATATTGCATTCTGTAATACTACTACAAACATCATGTTGTATTGTGTAATACTACTACTACAAACATCTTTTTGTATTTTGTAATACTTCTACTACTACAGACATCATATTTTGTTGTATAATAGTACTACTACAAACATCATGTTGTATTTTGTAATACTACTACTACAAACACGATGTTGTATTGTGTAATACAACTACTACAAACATCATATTGTATTGTGTAATACTACTACTACAAACATCATATTGTATTGTGCAATACTACTACAGACATCATATATTATAGCAATAACCCACGCCTGGGTGTGGGTAATGCTGGATTTACCCACGGTTGGCTTGGTTTCTTAGCCGGACCAAACAAAAACTGTGGTAAATACAGCATTACCCACACCCAGAAGTGGGTTATTATTATACATGACATTATTTAAGAAAAGAAATTACTTTTCTTAAATAATGGCATAGTATAATGCCTGTTTACTGCCCTTCCGCCAGATGTCTGGCATCCGCGGCAGTTCTTGATGTACCGCGCCTCGCAGTACTTCAGAGCAAAGCAAGAAAGCAAGATCTCCGTTGCTTTTTTACTATTGCTATTAAATGGGTTTAACATACGAGACAGCTTTAAAAATAAGCAACGGAGATGTCCGTTGCTTATTTTAAACTGTCGCTATGTTAAACCCATTTAACATAGCAAAAAAAACAACGGAGATCTTGCTTTTCGTTGTTTTTAAAACTATGTTAAATGGGTTTAGCATAAGACAGCTTTAAAATAAACGGAGATCTCCGTTATTTTAAAGCTGTCTCATTATGTTAAACCCATTTAACATAGTGAGACAGTGTTTAAAATAGAGTTATACTAATGGAAAAAACCGGACCTTTTTCCATTAGTATAACTCAATTTACAATGTGCACGCTGGCCAATCAGCGTGCACGTTTTGGGGTCATGGTATAATATTGTGTAATACCACTACTAAAAACATCATACAGTTTTGTGTAATACTACTACTACAGACATCATATTGTACTGTGTAATACTACTACTACAAAAATCATATTGCATTGTGTAATGCCACTATTACAAAAATTATATTGTATTGCGTAATACCAGTACTACTGACATCATATTGTATTGTGTAATACTGCTATTCCAAACATCATATTTTCTTGTGTAATACCACTACTACAGACATCATATTGTATTTTGTAATACTACTACAACAAGCATAATGTATTGTGTAATACTACTACAGACATCATATTGCATTGTGTAATAGTACTACTACAGACATAATTTTGTATTGTGTAGTACTGCTACTGCAGACTTCATATTGTATTTTGTAATTCTACTACTACTAGAGACATCATATTGTATTGTGTAATACTGCTACTACAAACATCATGTTGTATTGTGTAATACTGCTACTACAGAAATCATATTTTATTGTGTAATACCACTACTACAAACATCATATTGTATTGTGTAAGACCACTTCTGCAGACATCATATTGTATTGTATAATACTGCTACTACAAACATCATATTGTATTGTTTAATACTACTACTAAAGGCATCATATTGTATTGTGTAATAGTACGACTACAGGCATCATATTGTATTGTGTAATACTACTACTACAGACATCATATTGTATTGTATAATACTACTACTACAGAAATCATATTGTATTGTGTAATATTACTACTGCAAACATCATATTGTATTCTATAATACTACTACTACAAACATCATGTTGCATTGTGTAATACTACGACTAAAGACATCATATTGTATTTTGTAATACCACTTTTACAAATATCATAGTATATCGATTAATACTTCTACTAAAAACATCTTATTGTGTTGTGTAATACTACTTCTACAAACATGATGTATTGTGTAGTACTACTACAATAGATATCACAGTGTACTTTGTAATACTACTACTACAGACATCATATTGTATTGTGTAATACTACTACTACAAACATCATATTGTATTGCGTAATACTACTACTAAAACATTTTATTGTATTGTGTAATACTGCTACTACAGACATCATTTTGTATTGTGTAGTACCACTACTACAGACAACATATTGTATTGTGTAATACCACTACTACAGACATCGTATTGTATTGTGTAATACCACTACTACAGACATCATATTTCATTTTGTAATACCACTACTACAAACATCATGTTGTATTTTATAATACTACTACAGACATAGGTTCATAGGTTCATAGGTTGGTACTAGGCTATCAGCCCTAGGGCCTACACAGGTCTAGCCATAACAATTCCCTGGCTATTTCTTCCCACATTATTTACTTTCCTGGACCCCTGTCTAGCAGGGCGACTGACGTGATCCCTGGGGTGAATTTCCTTTCTCCCATCCAATCGTCAAGGTTCCTCTTGAAGAGGTCCAAAGAGGCACTCTGCTTGACATGTATGGGCAATCTATTCCAGAGTCTGGGGAGTCTCTGGGTCAGGAACCTATCCCTTCAGCATGTTTTGTTTATTGTGATGACAAGGTTTAGATCCCTGGAGCGTGTAGCTCTGAGGGATTGGGATTTCTTTATGTGTAGCATGTCCAACAGCTCTGGGTTTGACATGGCCTTGTATGTTAAGCAGAGATCGCCTCTGAGTAGACGATATGCGACAGAGTATAGCTGGAGTTTTTTAAGGCGGTCAGCGTAGGGCATCTGCTTTAGGCCTGTGATTCTTTCATATTCGATTGGGTAATACTACTACTACAGACATCGTGCAGGATTCACGATGGCTTGCACGGAGTCTAAGAGTCGTGTAAGACTCCATGCAGCCATAGCGATCCAGGAACAGCCCGAAATACCATGTAAGAGACCAGCTAAAATGTCTCTTACACAGGTAGGGTGTGGATATGCTAATTACCTCACTTGCAGCCGAAAGGCATGCAAATGAGGTAGATTAGCGATCCACGAAGCTGAAACCAGCCCGTTTAAGAGTCGTGTTAGGTGCAGAAATGTACTCAGTTGACAACTGAGTACGTTTCTGCAAATAACACATTGGAGCCATGTCAGCTCCAAATAAAGTGTTCATATGTATCAGGCAGCATGCCAATGGCCAAATATGCGGCCATTGGCATGGAAACCTGATGCAAACATGAAATACATTTTTTTTTCGGCGATTGGCAAGGTTTAAACGCAGCGCAGCCCCGCGCAAACGGGCTGCGCAATATAAAACATAAAAATAAAGGTTTGAAACCTTTATGCAATGCATGGATTTACAATGCAGGGACTAGTAGACTGAAACAACATGGCCACCATTTAGTGGTTGCTAAGGGGGAAGCTGAGTATAAGACACGTAACTAAGCATTAGTAGGCAATCCTATGTAAATGAGTGGTAGGATAGTGAATCGCACTGTCACATAGCAAATGAGCACATTCTGTGTAGTGTAAGAGTTAGATAAGGGGGAGTAACAGAGTAGGAGGTAGGTGACATCACAGGGGGGAATGTTAGAAAGAAATCAAGCTCATTGGAGCAAAGTGGTATGTGAAAGATGTCAGTCACACAGCATAGAAAGAGGAGTGTCAACAGATAAGCATGGGAAAGTCAAGAAATGGAAGGTGTACACTGTGGCTAACACCAAAGTTTCTAGTTGTGTGTGCATGCGCGCGTGTGTGCACTGGGAGGCGCGATTAAGACACAGTGCATGTGTGTAAGGCAGAGTAAGCATGTAGGAGCCTGTTTAAAGATCTGTAAACCTGTTTGCGCTGGTGTGCACACGTTTTAACCTGAATAAGCAGATTCTAGTCCTTGTAAGCATATGTGCATGTGTGGTAACCACTGTGAGCATGTTTTCGCTGGTATGCGAGCTGCTCCCCCCTGAGGAAACAGAGAGGAAAAGGGAAGCAGAAGAAATATTAGGAAGCTAGCAGGGAATACTGGTAGAGCTAGCAGGTGAAAACAATTAGAAACAGGCAATTACACAGGCAGAATACTAGCCCAGCCCAGCACTTAAAACACTGCAAACAGCATTGCAGTATGTGTCTCTCAAGAGACACTGCAAGACAGGATTAAGCTATTAGAAGTGAAAACTGAAAAAGCTGCACTCAGACCAAACATGCTAGGGGCTGCCATAGCTGTTATAAGGAGACATAGGAGACTTGCTGAGGGTGGTGACAATGCAAATGCTGCCAGACAACCCACAGTGAGGAGACGGAGAAGAGTGTACAGGCCCAGGGTCACCTACCAGGGGTTACATGAGCTGGAGATAGTGGAGTGCTATAGAGTGGAAAAAGACTTCCTGCAGCAAATTGTTGAGCTGTGCAGGCCACGCCTCACACACAGAACCAACAGAGGGGAACCCATCCCAGTGGAAACCAAGGTATGTGTTGGCCTAAGAATACTAGCAACAGGTACCTTCCAGAGACCAACTGGTGATATGATGGGGATATCACAGGCATCAGCATCCAGGGTACTGCACCAGTTCCTGGATGCCATGTCAGCACATGTCGGTGAGCATGTATATTTCCCTAATTCCCGTGAGGTATTGGCCAGCAATATATGTCTCTTCCAGCAAATAGCAGAATACCCTGAGGTAGTGGGTGCAATAGACTGCACACATATATGCATCAAAGCACCAGCCGGTGAGCAGGGTAGGGCTTACATTAACCACAAGGGCTTCCCCTCCATCAACTGCCAGGTCATGTGTGATGCCCAGGGCATAATAATGAATGTGTGTGCTGGCTGCCCTGGAAGCTACCATGATTCCCATATCTGGCATTTGATGCAGCTGTACCAGACATTTGCCAATGGGGACATCCCACATGGCCACTCAGTGGGGGATGCTGGATATGCACTGGAGCCGTGGCTGATGGCACCCATCAGAAACGCACACACACCTGAACAAGAATGCCATAATGAGGCACACGCACAAACTCAAAATGTAATAGAGCATGTGTTTGGGCTGCTCAAGTCATGGTTCCAGTGCCTGGACACATCTGGTGGAGCCTTGCAGTACTCACCAACTACATGTACTCAAATTGTCATGGTATGTGCTATGCTACATAATATGATTCTGTGAAAACAGCTGCAGCAGGACCAGCATAGGGCTGGAACAAACAGCCCCCCACCATTGCCAAGGCCATCACAGGCAGAGCGTGACTTGGAGGAGGAAAAACCTGAGCCTGCCCCAGTAGGCAGAAGGAGGCGGGCCCAGTATGCACTGGCCTTGGCAAAGAGGCCACACATAGCACATACACTGGCTCACTAGGAACCTTGGGAATGATACTCCTCTCTGACTCACTCTTATAGTAACAGGGACGTCTAACATGACACACCCTGCTTTCAAACATGTACAGGGGAGTGTAGTATGTGCATCTGACATAGGCAGCACCACCTGAGGCATGATTGCCATGTGTTAAGCAATGTAACACCATCTAGTATATGAAAACATGATGACCCTGCCTAACATCTCACCCTCACCAAGCATGATGCCACACTATGAAGACAACAAGATCAAGTACAATAATTGGCTGACGTATTGCTGTTAGCAAAGGGGAACAAATGGCTGACAGCCTGGGATGATATGCCGAGCAAGACATGATGCTCCACCTGCTAGGGATGGCATGCACCCAGCACACCTGGCTGTGTGGATACTGGCAAAGGCTGTTGTCACCCCCACTGTGCCTTGAATAGTTAAGGCTGGAAACACAAACCCACCACCATAGGTAGCACAAGAGATAGCAAGCTGGATGTAATGCTACTCAATGCCAGAAGTCGAAACTGCAAGGTGCATGCAGACCAAACCCACCTCAGCATGGAAAATGGTAATATCTCTTCTGTAACAGAAACCTGGGTCAAGGCCCAGAAGAGCACCCTAATACTACCAGGTTATGCCTTATACCATGCTCTACAGCCCTAAAACATGGAACAAACTACAATATGAGTGTGGCTATCAGTAATTGTCAAGGATAACCACATCCCCAGGTTGGTACCACAGCAAGAAGCAGCATGGATTACCACGGGCAAGTAACAGTGGCTCAAACTGTGTCCCTGTTTGCAGCCTGCTACAGACCACCCTGCCAAACCCAGGAACCCCAGCCAGCCTTCCTGAAGACACTGCAGAGTATGAATGTCTCAACAAATACCAATCAAGGCACACACAAAGTATGACATAGGTGGCAATCCATTATGTACGGAAGAAGTAATCAGGGCCATAGGGACAGAAGTGGACGGTACCCCATCATGTGACACCCACATTGCCAAGGTGGCCAGGAAGACCTGCTATATTGCCCAAATTAATATGAAAGGATGCACATGTAGATCAAGAGAGGTCACTGTGCCCCCATACTCTTCCCTTATCAGGCCCATACTTGAGAACAATGCCCCAGTTTGGATGTACCATACCTGACACCTGCAGCAGTTAGAAAGACCCCAAATGTACCACACCAAAAGGATAAAGGGTACAAACATTTGTCATCTGCTGCCTGGCTGAAGAAACCACAGCCCAATTCACATGCATACTGCCCAGTCAGAGGCGGTGTATGCGTGATGTAAAAGGCCATGTCCAATCCAGAATGAATGGACATGCTCCACTGCAGAAACTCCAAATCCAGCAGAGACACCACAGTGAGATATCTGAACCTCTACACATAGATAAATAGGATGTGCTGGAGGGACAGATCCATAACCCAGAGGATCCTTACACTCTGGAATAGAATCCCAGTTCATGATAGGCTGAGCGCCACACTCATACTCAACAAGAGAAATCCGGTCAAGTGCATGGGAGATAGTAGGTGTACACTGGGGGCCATCCCTGTGTCACATCTACTAAAGTAAACCCTAAATGGGCATAATATGCACATTGCAAGGGGTGTTGAAAGCCACACACAGTCTGTCTATGCTCAAACATGGCCAGGGCAGATAGCCTAGTATGAACCTATGAACCTATGATGATACAAATTGTGCAGGACACAAAGGATAATCACACAGCTGTCCTAACTGATGGTAGGAACCATGGTGATAATCCACAGATATGCTCTGCAGTACTCAAATATCACAAACAATACACCACACACATTGTCAACAGCCAACCTAACAGATTCTTTGCAAACTCCCCACCAGCACCAAACTGCCAAATATATATACCAGCAGAGTGCTGGCCCCCTGACATTGCAGATGCTGAGGTAACAGCCAGCATCTACAAAGCAAACCACACAGCATCAATGGTACCGGATGGTGTCCTGGGTTGTGTCCAACAAGTACTGTAAGAAAAATGGAACACCAAATAGCACTACTGTGCACTCACAGTCTTACCACAGGATATGTACCCAAAGAGAAGTGTACAGCAACAGTGGTCCCTCACCACAAAGGTGGTGCCTGAATGGATACTGCAAACTATCACCCCTCAACCCTGACTATCTTGGTTGGCAAAGTAATGGGGAAGATGATCATGGATCAAGGAATAATGAGATTGGGTACCTACAGACATTGGACGCTACCCAGTGTGGCTTTCATAGGGCAGATCCTGCCCCTTAAACATGTCTGATTCATGTGAAACATGCACCACGGCCATTGATGAGGGGAATGTGGTTCACACAGCCTATCTGGACCTTGCTAAACCCTTCCATACAATACCCCAGTTGTTCAGTACAGATAAGCACACCAGCCTAACTATAAACCCCTATCCAAGTAGATGGGTTGCAAACCAGCTCAAGGATAGAACTGACCTGGTCAGACATGCTGCAGCCATGTCAGACTACAAACTAGGTACAACTGGCATCCCACAAGGCATGGTCCTGGGACCTCTCTTGTTTGCTATATATGTCACATAGGTACAGGCCAACATGGAAGGACTCTGTCTGAACAGGTTCGCAGATGACTACAAACTGCCCACCATATCGGACCCTCCAGCATCCTACAAAAGGCACACATAGAAACTGACAAGTGGTGCCACAGCCATGTCAACAAGCTAAATGCAGAATAGTGTATAGTCATCCCCTGTGGAAACACAGTACGTGGCCACAAATTACCACATAGGTGTTAACCCATTAAGTACAGCAGGAGCAATAAGAGACCTGGGGACACAAGGTGATAGATATCCTGCATGTGACAACCATGTGTCTTTAGTGGTTACAGAAACATACCATATACCCACCTAATCATGAAGGTAAGCACAGCTAGGTCAGGGTAGGTCATTGTGCCTCTCCAGTCATCCATCAGCAGCCTCACAATTGCGTACAATGGCCCTTGTGTGACGTACCTTAGCAAACACCTGCATCAACTGGAAAGACCCCACAAATACCCCACCAGGAGGATCTCAGAGCTGTAACAGATGCCATGTGTTGCCTGATTAAACAAACTGCAGCGCTACACAGTGCCATACCACCTGGCTGGAGGTGATCTGTGCGTGATGTATAAAGCTATGACCAAGCTGGAATCAATGGACATCTGGCACCATGTAAAATCTGAATGCAGGAGACCTATGCAGATGACAGGCCTGAACCCCAGCACAGACATAAACAGGGCATGCTGTACTGATTGGTCATAACTCAGAAGCTCACTCCACTCATGACTAAACCCCCAGTACAGGTTATCCAGGGAGTCCCTCATTGACTGTCATCCAGAGGAATCATGATGACTGGATGGGAGATGGTAGGTGTACCCTGGATATCACCTGTATGTCACGGGTAGACAGAGGCACAGCACACTAACCTTGACATATGTCATGGCAAACACCAGTAAATATGTGTGTTGAAGGACAAACACTCTCTGACTAGCATGACAAATGGCCTAGGGCACATGGCCATTGTTTGTCACTGTCCACACAAGTTGTGGAATACATTAACAATGTCGGACAATCCTGTTCTATGTTGTCCATATCTGAACAAAATGCAACATGGTCATATCTGCACAACTGGCCCTAAACCAGTCTGGTGTGCTCACTATAAATATTACAAGCAGTGATAGGACTGAAACCAATGATACTGTCCACCACAGTGAAAGTACTGAACCAGTACACTATACAACAATACACTGTTTGGTCAGTATGAAAGGATGTTGACAACTGTATGCAAACTATCCCATGGCAACCCTGCAGGCACAGCATAATGCCTGTTAGGTTCAGACACAAAGCAGTTGGGCAGTAAGAACACAGCCTGACATCCAACACTCAACTGTACATGTGAAATATAGATGAAGTCCACATGCAAACACAAATGTGGTGGACCACAGATCCCAACATATGGAAAGTTCACACTGGGCATGCTCGCACACTTAGATAAATGAGACGTGTCAGTCAAGAAGCCATAGAAACTGTGAACTGGGCATGCTCACACACTTAGGCCATGTCACAGTTCAGCAGTTGCACAGACATATCTGGCATTTGTATGCGTTAACACAGGAACCTCCCACAATACAGAAATCTGCCCAGTGCACACATTGAAATTACAACAGAGACATAAGTGAAGTACTGGATCCCACTCATATGCAAACATCTGCCACAATACACAAGTTGTTCATAGAGATAGGGAAAGCTATGGCAATAAAGACCCACAAACAGTATATGAGCAACAGATACTTGCATCTGACAGGTAAACATATTGGTTCATAGGTTCATAGGTTCATACTAGGCTATCTTCCCTAGGGCATTTATAAGCCTAGCCAGAGTGTGTATGGCTTTCGCCACCCATATTAAATTAATTTTGCTATGCCCTTTTTCAAGGTTAGTATACTGTGCCTCTGTCTAACAGTGACACAGAAGTGATACCCGGGGTAAACCTACGATCTCCCATCCACTCATCAAGATTCCTCTTGAAGAGAGTCAATGAGGGACTCTGCCTAACCTGGACTGGGATTTTATTTCAGAGTGAAGGAAGCCTCTGGGTTATGAATCTGTCCCTCCAGCACGTCCTATTTATTTCAGTGCTGAGGTTCAAGTCCCTCGAGCGCGTAGCTCGATGGGATTTGGATTTTCTGAGGTGCAGCATGTCCATTAATTCTGGGTTGGACATGGCTTTATACATCAGGCACAGATCGCCTCTGAGCAGGCGGTATGCCACTGAGTAGAGCTGGAGTTTCTTTAACCGGGCAGCATACGGCATCTGTTTGAGCCCCTTGATCCTCTTGGTGAGGTACTTTTGTGGTCTTTCCAGTTGCTGCAGGTGTCTGGTAAGGTACATCACAAAAGGGGCATTGTACTCAATTATGGGCCTGATGAGGGATGAGTAAAGAGGCACGATGACCTCCCCTGATCTAGATATGAATCTCTTCATGATTAGGTGGGCTATATAAAATGTTTTTCTAACCACTTTGGCCACGTGGTTGTCAAATGAGAGATTGCTATCAACTTGGGTCCCCAGGTCCCTAATTACTTCTGTACTTAATGGATTACCACCTATGTGGTAATTTGTGGGCACTTTGTTTTGCCAAAGGGATGACTATACACTTTTGGCGTTCAGCTTGAGGCCATGGCTCTGGCACCAGTTGTCTGTTTCTATGAGGCCCTTTTGGAGGATGCTTGTGTCAGCTGGAGAGTCTATTATGGCACCCAGTTTGCAGTCATCTGCGAACTTGGTCAGCCACAGTCCTTCCATGTTGGCCTGTACCTCCGAGAAATATATACCAAACAAGAGAGGTCCCAGGACTGAGTCTTGTGGGACGCCACTTGTAACTGGTTTGGAGTCTGACATGGCTCCAGCTATTCTAACCATGTGGGTTCTGTCCTTGAGCCAGTTTGCATCCCATCTAGTGACATAGGGGTTTATATTTAAGCTGATGAGCTTATCTATAATCTCCGAGTGGGGTATTGTATCAAAGGCTTTTGCGAGGTCCAGGTAGGCTGTGTGGACCACCTTCTCCTTGTCAATGGCCTTGGTGACTGTTTCAAAGAAATCAACCAGGTTCAAGAGGCAGGATCTGCCCTTAACAAAGCCGAACTGGGTAGGATCCAGTGTCTGCAGGTCCCCAATATCTTTATTTAGAAGGTCCATGATGATCCTTTCCATAGCTTTGCAGACCAAGCTAGTGAGACTTATGGGGCCATAGTTTCCAGAATCCGTTGAGGCACCACCTTTGTGGAGAGTGACCACTGTTGCTGTACGCCACTCTTTGGGTACATATCCTGTAGTAAGGCTGAGATTGAACAGTAGTTTTAGGTTTGGGTTTAGCTCTTCTTGGAGTTCATGTTGGTTGCAGCCCGGGACACCGTCTGGTCGCATTGATGCTGTGTTTCTTGCTTTGGAGAGGGCAGCTCTTACCTGAGCATCTGAGATGTAGGGGGGCAGCACTCTGCTGGGATAGATATTAGCCCTTTTGGTGGGGATGGGAGGGGGAGTTTGTGCTGAACCTGTCAGCTTGGATGTTGGCAATGTCTGTGGGTTTGGTGTATTTTTTGTCATTTTGGACTAATTCTGAGCATATCTGGGAATTCCCACCCAGGTTCCTAACATAACTAAAGAAAGCCTTGTGATTATCCTTAGTATCCTGTGCAATTTTTCTCTTGAAGCTGGACTTAGACGATTTTATGAGTGCCCATAGTTTTTTTGCTAATACTGATCAGAGATGCCTTCCCTTTTTGGGATTTTGCTCTATCATGTAGTAGCTTCCTCCTTCTATTGTATAGTTTGTTTATGGCTGGGGTCCACCAGACAGGACATCTGCCTTTGGAGGATTGGGTCTTGGTTTTATTTGGGATTGCATGATCCATGCATTCCTGAAGGTGTTCATAGAATGCGTTTATAAAGGATTTTGTGGTCTGGGCCGTATAATCCACAGACCTGGGTGTTTTGAAGGATTCCACTTTGGTTTTGAGGAGTGTGAAATTTGCTTTAGAGAAGTTTTTCACTGTGGTTTTCTGAGCATGGGGTGGGGTTGGGATGTGAATATCCAGTGAGATTAGTTTATGGTCTGATCTTACCAGTGAGGGATACACTTCTGGTCTGGAGCATAGAGTCCCCATGTTGGTGATGATCAGGTCCAGTATGTTTTCCCCTCTTGTGGGAGTGGTAACAAGTTGTTCCATAGCATTTGAGTTTATAAATTCTAGGAACCTTTGGGCTAGGGTGTTGGAGCTAGAGTAATGCTCCCAGTCTATGGTTGGGTAGTTGAAGTCACCCAATATAATGGTGTTTGGAGAGACCTTCATATTTTCCAGTGTTCTCAGGAAGGCGAGTGGGGTTCCTGGGTTTGGGAGTGGTCTGTAGCAGGCTATAAACTGGAAGGCAGTTTTACCCACTGTTAGTTGCACATGGATAGTCTCTGATGCTTCGTGCTGTGCCACCAACCTGGAGGTGTGGGTATCTTTGAATATTGATACTCCCCCTCCTTTTGTGGTTCAGTCCAAGTTTTGGGGCCGAAAAGCATGGTATGAGGTATAACCTGGTAGTGCTGGAGTGCTCTCGAGAGCCTTGACCCAGGTTTCTGTTACTGCACAGATATCGATGTTCTCCATGCTAAGGAGAGTTTCGAAAAGGCATCTTGAGGTTTAGACTTCTGGCGTTGAGTAGCATTACTCTTAGTTTCTTATCGCTTGTGATACCTATGGAGGTGGGTTTGTCTTTTGAGCCTTGCCTAAAAAAGGCACTATGGGGGTAGCAAGAGCCTTTGCCAATATTTGAAAGCCCAGGGGTGACAGGTGCAAGCCGTCCCTAGCGAAGCATCATGGCTTGTCGAGCATGTCATCCCAGGCTGACAGGCATTGGATCCCCTTTGAATGACACCAATACTTAAGCCAATTGTTGAAATTGATAATCTTGTCTTCATACTGTGGCATCATTCTTGGTGAGGGTAAGATGCTACTCAAGGTCAGGGTCATACCGGCCTGGGCTACATGCTCAGAGAGCTCCTCTATGTCTTTTCATGTAGTCCAGGGAGGTACGTCTCAGGTCATTCACACCAGCATGGACAATGACTGAGTCATATTTGTACTTGCCTTGGAGTGACCTGAGTGCTTGTGTTATGTGGCAGATCCTAGCACCCGACAGGCAGCTCACCATGACCTTCTCCTTATTCCGCCTGGTGAGTGGGACGTCAGTGTGCCTGATGATAGAGTCACCTATTACAAGTGTATCAGGTGTGTTGTTTAGCCTTAAGGGCTGTGACTGTTTGGCACACTGGCTTTCTGAGCTATGTGTTGCACGTGTTTTGTTTTGGGGTAGCGGTTGCTTGGGTGTCTGCTTTGGAGGTCTCTGTTGCTTAGGCAGATTTTTATTTAGAGCCTCCAAGTATTTTTTTTGTGTGTTTATGTGTTTGGTTTGCTGTCGTAGTAGGTCTATGTGAGACTGGAATTGTAGTGAGTGTGGTTTCCTTCTCCTCCTGACTGGTTACTCCAGTACTGAGTTGAGAGAGCTTAGCCTCCAGTTTGGCTATATGGTTGCATCTCTCACATGTGTTGGAATTTGTTGGGAGGAGGAGAGGGTTGTCTGTGTACATGAGGCAGTTGTAATATTGCCTCAAGATTCCCAGATTCACCAGCTGGACTGGAGAGGAGATTGGCGACTGACCTTTGGACATGCTAGAATAGTATTGGGAATTTCTTTATAATTGAAAAAAATGGCCAATGGGGAGCAAGGTACTCCAGGGGGAGTTTGTGAGGGTGTAGTGCATTTAATTTTTTAGTGCTGACTTATATAATTGCTTTAGTGAGCAAGTGCCAGGTAACTTAAATGCAAAAATGACAAACAGTAACTTTCTTTCAAGTCAAACAAGGAAATAAGTACATTAAGCAATGCAGATATCACTAGGGATCCACAAAAGTGCTGAAAAGCTGCGTTTTAGGTGGAATTAGTTTTTCAGGGAAATAACAAGCATACAAACAAAACTAGATTCAGCAGGCCTGGATCTAGTCTATGCTACAGCAAACAAGGTGTACCAATTACAGTAAGAAATAGTTCAAATATGCAGGCACTATAAGGCTTTAACCAGAAATTCCCAGCTCAGAAGGGCAGAGTCCAGCCTCTTCTCCCACAAGAGTGCAGACCATGAACCTTCTTAATGTAAAATAACTGGCTTGAAGCCCAGGTGCTTAAACCAGAACTAATACACTTTTAGAATAGCAGACTTAGAAGTATGTAAGCTACCTGTCCTGCCACAACAGTGCAGCCCACAAACCTTCCTAATGTAAAACAACTGGTCTAAAGCCCAAGTGCTTAAACTAAAAGGCTTAGAATAATTTACACCAAGCAGTAATAAATACAATTGAGTACATTTAAGATGATGCAAAAGCAAAATAAAGTAGGAAAAAACACAAATACAGTAAAAGCAGATACATTTTTTTTTTTTTTTTTTTTTTTTTTTTAGTGGAAAGAGAGAAAGGAGTAGCCGAAACTAAGCTGATTAGCCTTCTCAAATGTTCTCCCTGTACTGGGTAGAATGAGGTAATGACACTAGACTGGGAGGAGGGTCCCAGATCAAATTTACACTAGGGGTGGGCAACTGCAAAGCCACCAACTATAAAAACACTATACCAGCAGGGAGGGAGGGTAGGGAAACAAACTGCAGAAATGTTTCACAGCTGAAAAGCAGCAGTGAGCATTTAAATAAAAGTTTTAAACAGCTAAATGAGCCTCTAGAAAAAAGAGTTTACTGTAACCAGTTATCAGAAACAAACAACCCAACAGATGCTTAATAAAGGTGGACAATTTCCAGTTAATACCTCACACACAGTACACAAAGTGCTATAAATAACAAAGAAATAAAGAACAAAATAAACAAAAAACAGGATACTTAATGTTATATATTATAGCTCTGAGTTTCCTCAGTGTCCTTCCTTCGATAAGTTCACTGTGAAATGGCAGAGCATTCACAACTGAACTTCTTGGGTAACAGAAAGTTGAAACCTGAGACAGCTTTTAAGAAAGAAATCTCAAAAGAACCAATGAGGTGCTTAGTCTAAGCTGTAGTCCAGGTGACCTCAGTCAGCCAATGACCTCAAACAATTCTCTCACAGAAATGCCTGATGGCTTTGGCCAAACCAATGTCTCTGAATATGTGCTCAGACACACAGCCTCCACAAACACTAGGCCCAAATACAAGCCTGAATATGGAAATGCTACAAATATCCCCACTACTTAGAACAAACTGCAGGAATGTTTCACAGCTGAAAAGCAGCAGTGAGCCTTTAAATGAAAGTTTTAAACAGCTAAAGGAGCCTCTAGAAAAAAGAGTTTACTGTAACCAGTTATCAGAAACAAACAACCCAACAGATGCTTAATAAAGGTGGACAATTTCCAGTTAATACCTCACACACAGTACACAAAGTGCTATAAATAACAAAGAAATAAAGAACAAAATAAACAAAAAACAGGATACTTAATGTTATATATTATAGCTCCGAGTTTCCTCAGTATCCTTCCTTCGATCAGTTCACCGTAGAGTGCAATACTAGGCTGTTGTCCGTAGGGAATACAGAAGGCTAGCCACAGTGTATTTGGCGTCTGCCTCTGTAGTACAGTAGGCCACTGTGCCTCTGCAAAGTTAATGCATATATATGCTCTCCCCCTTACTGATGGATAGTAACAGATGTACATACCTCTTCATAAATAATGATGTCAGCAAACTATACATATGTCAGGAGCACAAATGCTACCTAGAAATTTGAATAGCATACTCAGCTACTGTGTCTCTCACAAGTGTCATAATCTAATTAGGTAGGGGTTTGAATCTTGCAAGTGCTCAGTGTGTATGTGTGACTGTGGGGGGGGGAGTAGTGTGTTTGCAAGTCTGTGTGTAAGAGAAATGTCCCTTTTGGCAACTAGTACAACACACCACATGCTGCATATTCCACTGTCTAAACACTGATGATGTCAGCATCCTATAAGTAAAGCAGGAGAAATCAACCCTCTCAGTAATGCAAATAGCACTCTCTGCTACTGCGTCTCTCACAAGTGTCGTAACCTAGTTAGGTAGGGGTTTGAATCATGCTCAGTGTGTATGTGTGGGGGGGAGTAGTGTGTGTGCAATTCTATGTGTAAGAGAAATGTCCCTTTTGGCAACTAGTGCAACACACCACATGCTGCATATTCCACTGTCTAAACACTGATGATGTCAGCACCCTATAAGTACAGCAGGAGAAAGCAAGCTTCCCAATATTGCAAATAGCACGCTCTGCTACTGTGTCTCTCACAAGTGTCATAACACAGTTAGGTAGGGGTTTGTATCCTACAAACGCCATGTGTGTTTTTGTCACACAGTTTGTCCATGTGTGTGGGGTGTTGTTCCCAATATTGCACGACATAGATTATATCAGTAATGTCAATGCACACATGATGTATGTGTGTGCCACATACACATATGTACCTGTGACCTTCAATAGTTCCCATGTGTGAAGCCTGCCTCATGTGAATACATGGAATTTGCATTAGACAACTGTATGACTGTGGTGTTCTGTGCAGGGGCTGCATGTGGTATGTGAATATACAGTGTGAGTTGTATATGGTGTCATCCTACCAGCGAAAGATACACGACAGGTCTGGAGCATATAGTCCACATGTTGTTGATGAACAGGTGCAGCATGTTTTCACCTCTTGTGGGAGTGGTAACAAGTTGTTCCATAGCAATTCAGTGAATGAATGCTAGGAACCTTTCAGCCAGGGTCTTGGAGCTAGAGTAATGCTCACACTCTATGTATGGGTAGTTGCAGTCCACCCATATAATGGTGTTTGTAGAGACCATCAAATTCCCAGTGTTGTCAGGAAGGCCAAGTGGGTTTCCTGGGTATGGGAGGGTGGTGTGTGCCAGGCTATGAACCTGAAGGCAGTCTAACCCACTATTAGTTGCACATGGATAGGCTCTGATGCTTTGTGCTCTGCCACCAACCTGGAGGTGTGTGTATCTGTGGTGCGTTTGGATACATCCCCGCTGTTCTGGTTTGGTGCATGTTTAGGGGACGACAAGCATAGTATGAGGTATGACCTGGCAGTGATGGGGTGCACCTGGGAGCCTTGTACCAGGAGTCTGTTACTTCATGGATATTGCTGTTCTCCATGATACGGACAGTTTCCACTGCATGCATCTTGAGGTTTACACTGCTGGCATTGAGTAGCATTACTATTAGTGTCCTATCCCCTGTGATACCTGTGTAGGTGGCTATGTCATTTGATCCTTACATAAAAAGGCACTATGTGTGTAGCAAGAGCATCTGCCAATATACAACGGCCCATGGGTGACAGGTGCAAGCTGTCCTTAGCAAATCAACGTGGCTTGTCTAGCATGTAATCCCATGCTGACAGGCATTGGATCCCCTTTGAATGTCACCGAAACATAAGGCAATTGTAGAAATTGATCATCCTGTCTACATATTGTGGCAGCATTCTTGGTGAGGGTAAGATGCTACTCAAGGTCAGGGTCATACCAGCCTGTGCCACATGCTCAGAGAGCCCCTCTATGTCCCCTATCATGTAGTCCAGGGAGGAACATCACAGGTCATTCACACTGGCACGGACAATGACTGAGTCATATTTGGACATGCCTTGAAGTGACCTGTATGCTTGTGTTATGTGGTGGATCATAGTGCCTGATGGGCATCTCACCATGACCTTCTCCTTGTTCAGCCTGGTAGTAAATATACCATTAACCACAAAATTACCTGCAACACTAAATCCGTGGTGTACCTTGCGTTCTGTAATTGTTGCCCTGCATTTTATGTTGGTAAGACGGACCGTAGATTACGGGACCGTGTTTACCAACATAATTATGCAATTAAAAACAAAAAGGGTGACAATGCTCTTTCCAAACATATCATAAAACACACTGGACATAGTTTTACCTATATGGGTATTGATTGTGTAAATGTAGGTATAAGAGGTGGACCACAACCTCTTTTACTTGAGATCAGAGAATTGGAATGGCAATTACGCCTTAATGCCTTTTCTTATCCAGGGCTAAACGAAGCATGTAATATCCTGGCAGTATTGAAATATAAAAGCTACTTAAGGTAATATTTTTTCTTTATCTTCTTATGCCCTTTATGTCTTTTTTTGGCTAGCACCCTTTAGAGTAAAATTAAGAAAGGGTACTTGTGTGCACACAGTATTAAGTGCTCAAACACCCTAACCTGTGCAGGATTATCTAACTAGCATTGTCATGTAGCATTTTTCACGGTCATTCAAAAATATTCAAAAATATTTAAAACTACGGCGAGGCTGATTCTTTGTATATTAAATAAGAGTGGATTTGTGTTTATGAATAGTTTCATCAACGGTTTTACTAATAGTCCATCAATAGTTTTTCAAGAGGTTTATTAAAAACTTTAAGGTATTAAAAAACCTTATTATAAAGTTTAAGTTTTATTATTGTTCTTTTTAACGGATTTGTGTATATACACACAAACAGTTTTATTAATTTGTCAAATTGAACCATTTTATGTGACTGTGTACTTCAGTACACTTTTACACGAATTGTAAATAATCATTTTATATATATAAAAAAGTGTACTTAAAACATAGTAAAAAGAACGTACACTTGAAAGGAAATGACATCATTTCCTTTCTACATGTTTAAATTGAGTGTGCTTGGTGTTTTCATTGTCTGATGAAGCTTCTTTTGTTATGGAAGCGAAAACGTTTTTATATTAAAGTGCGTTAACAAAGAACTAACGAGGAAGTATCTTTTTACCAATTGCGTTTAGCAATATTTTGGAATTTATTCTTGATACATTCCTGTGTTGACCGGTGGGGTCCTGGTGCCGTACGCTACTTGTTTTGGACTTGTTCAGCCTGGTGAGCAGGACCTCAGTGTATCCGATGATAGAGGTACCTATTACAACTGTAGCAGGTGTGTTGTTAAGCCATATGGGCTGTGACTGATTGGTACACAGGCTTTGTGAGCTATGTGTTGCATGTGCTCTGTTCTGGCGTAACGTTTGCTTGTGTGTCTGCTTCGCAGGTGTCTGCTGCTCAGGCAGGATGCTATTCTGAGATTCCAAGAATGTTCCTGTGTGTTTCTGTGTTTGGATTGCTGTCATGGCAGGTCTATGTGAGACTGGTATTGTATTCATTGTAGTATCCCACTCCACCTGACAGGGTATGCCAGTACTGAGTTAAGAGAGCTTAGCCCCCAGTTTGGCTATGTGGTTGCATCTCTCACATGTGTTGTAAGTTTATGGGAAGGGGAGAGGGTTGTCTGTGTACATGAGGCAGCTGTAACATTGCCACATGACTCACAGATTCACCAACTGGACCAGAGAAGAGATTGACAGGTGACCTTTTCACATGCTACCATAGTATTGTGAATCCCATACTAATTAACAACACATAGGGCCAATGGGGAACAAGGTACTCAATGTGAGTATGTGAGGGTGTAGTGCTCATGATTTGTTAGTGCTGGCATATATAAATGCTTTCGTGAGCAAATGCCAGGTAAGTCATATGCAATGTGTTACAGGCAACTTACATGCAAACAAGACAAACAGTGACGTTCTGTCAAGTGAGACACGGACATCAGTACAGCAAGCAATACAGATGTCACTAGGGATCGACAGAGGCACTGTAAATCTGCATTGCAGGGGGAATCAGTGTTTCAGGGACATAACAAGCAAACATGCATACAAACAAAGCTACAGTCAGCAGGCCTGAATCTAGACTATGCTACAACAAACAAGGTGTATGACTTCCAGTAGGTAACAGTGCATATATGCAGGCACTATAAGCCTGTACCCAGAAAGTCACAGGTCAGACGGGCTGGGTACAGCCCCACCTCCCACAAGTGTACAGACCATGTACCTTCGTAATGTAGAATAACTGGCCTGAAACCCAAGTGCTCATACCTGAACTAATACACATTTCGAATAACAGACACTGAGCCCTCACTCAGCAGTTCCAAACTTAGTAGGATGTATACTACCTGTCCTGGCACCACAGTATCCTTGACATGTATGGAGACTCTCCCTCCTGTCATAATTAGTTCTGTGTTTTGGGGCTGTCATGCATGGTACGAGGTGTGAACTTGTAGTGCTAGGGTGCTCTTGTGAGTCTTGAACCTGTTGTGTATTACTGCACAGATATCAACATCCTCAAACATCCTCATTGCAGAGTCGAGTGTGGACAGCATGCAACTTGCAGCTGACATGTCCATCCTTGAGTATCAATACTTACATTTTCATATCCCCTGTGTTACCTATATAGGTGGCCTTCTGTTGACAGCCTCACCACCAGTATGCAAAGATGTGCAGACATTACACTATGGTAATTACTATGGGTGTACAAAACAATACAATGACATTCATACTGTAAGTGTATCAGGCATGCTGGGATATACCCACAATTATATCATTACACTGTACTATTGACAACATGATACTATTACTACACTTCTATGTAGTCACCCTGTGCATCAGCACCATGTTAATCTGTTCCTGCAGCGATGTTACAGATTGCAGGAGGTGGCACAGTTTCATCATATGCACAGGGTGTGTACTTGGTATGCCTGAATCTGCCACTGATACAACCAATTTACATGTCTGTGTGTGTGTTGGTGATGGACAGCAGTACAAGATGGGGCAATGTTGATGCAGTGTGTGCGTGTATGCGGTAGCCCTAGCTGTTATCAATTCGCATGTATGTATGCATGCACACAGTTCCACCTCATGGCTGCCATATGCAGGTGTTTATGGACAGCCACAGACTGTACCTGCCAGGTCATACAGATCACTGTCTCTGGCCACGGACACGGTATCTGTGCCTGGCAGGGGTGCTACGGACCGTATCAGGTACTAAGCCAGACTGGGTACTGTCATCAGAAGCAGGTGGTTAGTGACTGGAAACAGGTCCCTGTTGGGACTGTCTAGAGCCATGTGCACGTGGTCTCCTGGGGCAGTCTTATGACAGCACAGACCAAGCATTGCTGGGGCTGCTGCTGGCACTATGGGAGTGGCCACGGGCCTGTTGTTGTCTGCGACAGCTGCCAGCTGCTGCTGTTGCTGGCATATGCCCACGTCGACGCCTCAACCATCCACCATTGCCCTGGCTCATGGACATGTAGTTGTGGAACAGATCTAATGTGTTCCCCCAACGTCTGTCAATGACCTCGGTGAAATTACGGATGGCAGCCGCAAAATCACGCATACTGTCATTCATAGCTGTGCGACATGCTCTCAGCTCCCTCAGACCCTGTCTGGTGTACTGTTCCATACGTGACTGTGCCTGCATTACAGCCCGAAACATAGCTGAGGTTGAAAGCCCTCTGTGAGCACGTCTGACAGGGGTGGTGCACCCACGGATGCTCCCACGACAACCCCTGGACATCTGCCTGTGTGGTACCATGTCAGGACCCTGGCCATGGCTGCTGTGTGGGGATGCATGTGCCACCGATACCACATTACCCTGGTCAATGCCCACTGTATCCTGTCCATCACCTAGGGACATTGGTGACAAAGGATGTATTGGCAGGATGACTGTGCGCATTGATGGGGTCGACGGCTGTGTACTGTCAATTGGCTGACCAACGATGGACCCTGGCACACCTCCCTGTGCCATTACACAGGTATCATCATTATCACTATCCACGGCAGCTGATTCAGGTTCCCTGCTGCACAACACCAGAGCAGCATCAGAACCTGTGGGAGTAAGACAGGAAACACAGTTTACAATGTGTACACAATGTCACCACTGAATCACACATGCACACATGCACACATGCACACATGCGCACATGCACACATGCACACAAGGGCACATGCACACATGCACACAGGGCACATGCACACATGCACACATGCACACAGGGCACATGCACACATGCACACATGCACACAGGTGCACATGCACACATGCGCACTCCTCAGTATATGAGATATCAACACACAGAGGCAAACACACCTGCAATGAAACACATAGCACTACTGCTTCAGCCTATTATTACTATTAGTATCGAGAGTATTGAAGGTATTGTTATTACACACTCACCAGCATGGACAGGCTGCCTTGCTGTTACACCAGAGGGACCTGCAGAAATGAGACATTTATTGTCAGTGGGCACAACTGTGCCATTGATACTGTGAGTATGATACAGTTCAGTAGTACTACAGTTGGCTTCCACAGGTCTACTGCTGATATTGGGAATATCACTCTTGCACAATAATTACCAAGATAACAACTACAAACCGAGGACACACCTCACACATGCATAAACTAACAGTGTACAGAACAGTCAACTATACATATGGCATGTTACATGCACACTCCGAGTCCTGCTGCTGGGTGGCTCCAGCCTCCATCATTACGCATGTATGTTGCTGCTGTTGTTGCTGTTGGGCTGGAGCCACAACACTTAGGAGAAGTCCCTTCAGTCTGGTGAGGGGGGATGTATAGCTGCCCCACCACCTGTGGCAAGCGGTTGCCTGTGGATATCCAACGCACGCTGATGGACATTTCTAATTAAATCACTGCAGTGATGGCGTACCTGCTCATATGTCCGGTTATGTGTGCCTATGTCATTTACCCGATGGACCAGGTCTTGCCACAGTGCAACCCTCTCCTGCTGGATCGGGCTGGTGCGGGAAAAGAGTATTGTGAAATCCCGCACCAGACTCTGGTGTATCTCCTCATCCTCCACAGCGGAGTACACAGGGTTTCGCTGTTGAACCATAGCCCTGAAAAGGAAAGGAAAAATATGTCAGCAATATATGTCAGCAAAATATGGCACACATAATACACATAATACTCAACTGTAGTGATATAACTTAACCACCATATATAGCATCTGTCTGTCTATTGGGGGATACACATGTAAATGACCAGATATCAGTGCTCAGCCGACAACTGTGCAACAGTACCTGGCACACTCCATACAACAGACTAGTATACTCCAGCAGTCAGCACACTGGTTCGGGTCCAATGCACAACATCACACTGGGGGTTTGTATCAAGGTACTGTATGGGGAACATTATCAACCCGTGCATTGCATGCAATGCACATTACATATTTCACTGGTAATGCACACTACTCTTACTTGCCATAACCCTACCTACACCACAGTCACATACAGAGTAACACAGCACAACATATGGCAATGTAGTATGTTTTGATCGCAATACCTCACACTCCACACATCTGTGGCCTCACACCAATCTGTCGCTGGCTCACGGGGACACACACTACCATGACAGACAAACAGTCATGGTGAGCAATCACACCAGTACATAACATGCACCCAGTCACTGGCACACTCATTCCACCTCACATATTTGGTTTGCAATGGGTTCGTAGGTGTGCACTGTGTCTTAGGTAGGTAGTATGCTATTGGCCCTAGGCCTACAGCAGCATACTGTTATGCTACCCTGCCCCTTGTGACACATGTGATGTGATCGTACCTGCTCCTGTCAAGCAGTTACACAGGGTGACTCATATGGCATATTACCTATCTGCATAACATTCAGCGGGGGTATGTCTCACATCTACTCATGGGGAGCCTTGCTTTTTAATGCTGTGTGGTTTACTCCAGGGTATGTCTTATCTGTGGGTAGGGACCTGTACCTCCACCATGTGCTCTTTACTGCGGTGACAAGGACGACAGACATAGGTAATTTGGGTTGTGGATGTTGTGAGGTGTTACCATGGTTGTTGGACAACTGTCATGGGTGTGACTTAACTGTGTATATCCAGCAGTGGTAACCTCTATGTAGGTAGTCTGGGTGCGCTCTGTGGTCTTGTCAGTCACTCTGCATAGGTAATGTGTTTGAGTGCATTGACACAGTTACTTATGTATGACTGTGTCCTTCTCCATATCTGTAGCTGTCATGGGAGGTACATACCGTGTAGGACATTGTGGGGTGTAGAGGGGTACAGTGACCTACATGTCCATAGCTGACACACCATGTCTGCTGACACATACCATGTACAGGTATTACAGGACTAGTGTGCCATTGTGTATATCAATTGGGAGCCTATTGTACACTTGTTGCCCCTGTTCCCCCCTGACACATGCAGTGGTGGGCAGGCATGCACATATGTGGTGGTTACTGGTGTCATTGTTTTGGAATGGGGTATGGTACTCCAGTATCCACACTGGTGTTCGCTCCATGCCTTTGTCACCAGGCACCTGTTGCAATACATCTGCACACATGTGCCTCACTCAGTGTATATATATATATATATATATATATATATATATATCTATATATATATACATATATATATATATATATATATATATATATATATATATATATATATATATATATATATATCTATAGGTTCATAGGTTCATAGGTTTATACTAGGCTATCTGCCCTAAGGCATTTATAAGCCTAGCCCCTTATATGAAAAAATACTGTGCCCATTAGTTTGTTGTGCCTCTGTCCAGCAGTGACACAGAGATGATTCCCGGGATAAGCCTATGATCTCCCATCCACAGGTCAAGATTTCTCTTGAACAGAGCCAGTGAGGTGCTCTGCCTCACATGGATCGGGATTTTATTCCACAGCATAGGGAGTCTCTGAGTGATAAATCTATCCCTCCGGCACGTCCTATTTATATCCGTGCTAAGGTTTAAGTCGCTTGCTCTAGTGGTTTTGGTGGATTTGGATTTTTTGAGGTGGAGCATGTCCATTAATTCTGGGTTGGACATGGCCTTGTATGTCAGGCACATGTCACCTCTGAGCAGACGGTATGCAACTGAATAGAGCTGGAGTTTCTTCAATCTGGCAGCATATGACAGATTTTGGAGTCCCTTTATCCTTTCGGTGAGGAACCTTTGGGGCCTCTCCAATTGCTGCAGATGTCGGGTGAGATACATCCCGAATGGGGCATTGTACTCGATCATTGGTCTGATAAGTGAAGAGTACAGGGGAACAATGACCTCACTAGATCTGGATGTGAATCCCTTCATGATCAGGTGGGCAATGTAGAAGGTCTTTCTAACCACTTTAGCAACGTGAGTGTCAAAAAAAAAGGCCACTGTCAACCTGGGTCCCCAGGTCCCTGATAACCTCTTCTGTGCTTAGTGGATTGCCACCTATATGGTAGCTTGGAGTTACCTTGTTTTTCCTGAAGGGTATGACTATACATTTTTTGGCGTTTAACTTCAGGCCATGGCTCTGGCACCAGCTATCTGTTTCCGTGAGTCCCTTCTGAAGGATATCCATGTCCGATGCACTTTCCACTATGGCGCCCAGTTTGCAGTCGTCTGCAAACTTTGTCAGCCAAAGTCCTCCCATGTTGGCCTGTACTTCTGAGAAGTAGATGCCGAACAATAGGGGGCCAAGGACCGAGCCCTGTGGGACACCACTTGTGACCCGGCTTGGAGTCTGACATAGCGCCAGCAACTCTAACCCTGTGGGTTCTGTCCTTAAGCCAGTTTGCAACCCATCTTGTGACATATATATATATATATATATATATATATATATATATATATATATATATATATATATATATATATATATATATATATGTATGTATGTATGTATATATATATATATATATATATATATATATATATATATATATATATATGTATAGATATAGATATATAGATATAGATATGGGGAGAGAGGGAGAGAAAGAGAGAGAGAGAGAGACAGAGGGAGAGAGAGAGAGGGGTGGACAGAGAGAGAGAGATAGTAATATACAGACATATCTGTAGACAGTCAGATCTGTCTGTATATGTATGTATCTACATATATCTATATATGTATGTGTGTATTACATATATGTGTAGGTACATATTCTATCATTCTCGATGTCTATGTAGTAACTGAAACCTGGTTCAAGGCTCCTGTGAGCACCCCTGCGCTACCAGGCTATACCTCGTATCATGCTTTTCGGCCACAAAACTCAGGCCAAACCAATAAGGGAGGGGGAGTGTCCATATTCATCATGGACACCCACACCTCCAGGTTAGTGGCAACACATGAAGCATCAGAGACCATCCAGGTGCAACTAACTGTAGGCAAAACTGCTATACAACTGGTAGCATGTTACAGACCACCCTCCCAATCTCAGTAACCCCATTTAGCCTTCCTGAAGACATTGGGGGATATGAATGTCTCACCAAACACCACCATATTGGGAGACTTCAACTACCCTAACATAGACTGGGCACATTATTCTAGCCCAAACACCCTAGCCAAAAAGTTTCTGGAATTCATAAATTCAAATGCAATGGAACAGCTAGTCACCTCTCCCACAAGGGGAGATAATATACTAGACCTGATCATCACAAACATGGGGACAATGTGCTCCACACCAGAAGTATACCCCTCACTAGTGAGATCTGACTACAAACTAATCACCCTGGATATACATATCCCACCTCCACCCCCAACACAGAAGACTACAGTGAAAACCTTCTCAAAAGCCGACATTACACTTCTTAAAACTGGGATGGTATCCGTTAAGCCCACTGAGCCAGTGGAAACCACATCCCACAATGCAGAATCCTTCACTAATGCTTTCTACGGACATCTCCAAGAATGCATGGATCATGCAATCCCAAATAAAACCGAGACCCTCTCCACCAAGGGCAGGCATCCTTTCTGGTGGAACCCAGCCATAAACAAATTGTATAACAAAAGAAGATAGCTACTGCACGACAGAGCAAAATCCCATAAAGAGAAGGCATCTGTGATCAGCACTAGTAGAAAGCCACGTTCTCTCATAAAAACATCCAAGGCCAACTTTGAGTGAAACATCACTATGGACACTAAAGATAACCACAAGGCCTTCTTCTGCTATGTTAGAAACCTGGGAAGACACCCTCAGATATGTTCAGAGTTGGTTCACAATGACAAAAAATACACTGAACCCACAGATATTGCCAACATTCTGGCAGACAGGTTCAGTGCAAATTTCTCCCCTCCCTCACACCCAAAAGAAGAAATATGTATCTCAGCTGAATGTAACCTCCCTGTCATCTCAGATGTCCAGGTGAGAACCGCCCTCAGCAAAGCTAAAAACACAGCATCAATGGGACCTGATGGTATCCTGGGTTGTGTGCTACGTGGACTCCAAGAGGAGCTAAACCTGCACATAAAACTGCTATTTAACCGTAGCCTTACTACAGGATATGTACCTGAACACTGGCGTACAGCAACAGTAGTCCCACTCCACAAAGGAGGCACCTCTACAGACCCTGGTAACTACCGCCCCATAAGCTTAACCAGCCTGGCCTGCAAAGTTATGGAAAGAATCATTATAGAACTCATAAACAGAGACATTGGGGACTTACAGACACTTGATCCTACCCAGTTCAGCTTTGTAAAGGGCAGATCCTGCCTTTTGAATCTGGTTGACTTTTTCAAAACAGTCACTGGAGCCATTGACAAGGGCAAAGCAGTCCATACAGCCTACCTGGACTTGGCTAAAGCTTTCGAAACAATACCTCACTCCAGCATCATAGACAAGCTCAACAGCTGAAATGTAAATCCATATGTCACAAGATGGGTTGCAAACTAGCTAAAGGATAGAACCCATAAATTCAAAATCGCTGGAGCCATGTCAAACTCAAAGCCAGTCACAAGTGGTGTCCCACAGGGCTCTTTCCTGGGACCCCTCTTGTTCGGCATTTATTTCTCAGATGTGGAAGCAGACATGGGAGGGTTGTGGCTGACAATGTTCGCAGATGACTGCAAACTAGGCGCCATAGTCGATACACCAGCTGACACATACATCCTACAGAAAGGCCTCACTGAAATGGACAACTGGTGCCGGAGTCATGGCCTTAAACTAAATGCCAAATAATGTATAGTCATCCCCTTTGGAAAAAACAAAGTACCCACAAATTATCACATAGACAGTAACCCACTGAGTACAGAAGAAGTAATCAGAGACCTGGGGACCCAAGTCGATAGTGACCTCTCATTTGACACCCATGTTGCCAAAGTGGTTAGAAAGACTTTCTACCTTGCCCACCTTATCATGAAGGGATTCACATCCAGATCAAAGGAGGTCATTGTACCCCTATACTCCTCCCTTATAAGGCCCATGAATGAGTACTATGCCCCATTTGGTATGTACCTCACCCGGCACTTGCAACAGCTAGAGAGACCCCAAAAGTACCTCACCAAGAGGATCAAGTGTCTCCAACATATGTCATATGCTGTCAGACTAAAGAAACTCCAGCTCTATTCAGTAGCATACCGCCTACTTAGAGGTGATCTGTGCCTGATGTACAAGGCCACGTCCAATCAGGAACTGAATGACATGCTCCACCTCAAAACTCCAAATCCATCAGAACCACGAGAGCTAAATATTTAAACCTCAGCACAAATATGAATAGGACATGCTGGAGGGACAGATTCATAACTCAGAGGCTTCCCATACTCTGGAACAGAATCCCAGTTCATGTTAGGCAGAGCCCCTCACTGACTCTCTTCAAGAGAAATCTTGACGAGTGGATGGGAGATCGTAGGTTTACCCCAGGGGTCATCTCTGTGTCACTACTAGACAGAGGCACAGTAAACTAATTCTATTATGTAAGGGGGTCTTCACTGTGTCACTACTAGACAGAGGCACAGTATTCTAAATCTATTTTGTACACTTTTGTACCATTACATGGGGTGGCAAAAGCCAAATCACTATGGCTAGGCTTATAAATGCCCCAGGGCAGATAGCCTAGTACTAAACTATGAAACTATATATGTCTATGTATTTCTACATCCCTCTCTATCTATGTATACATATATGCATATTATATATACACACATATATATATATATATATATATATATATATATATATATGTATATATATGTATATATATATATGTATATATATATATATATATATATATATATATATATATATATATATATATATATATATATATACATACATATCTCGATATACATACGTATACACATGATATATATATAAATATATATATATATATATATATATATATATATATATATAATCCTTTTTAGTTACACATATTAGTTACCGTCCCATTAGCTTGACAAGCCTTATCTGCAAAGCCATGGACAGGATCATAATGGAACTCATAAATAAAGACATAGGGAACTTGCAGACTTTGGATCCAACCCAGTTTGGCTTTGTCAAAGGCAGATCATGCCTTTTAAACTTGGTTGACTTTTTCGAAGCAGTCACCAAGGCCATTGATGAGGGAAAGGCAGTCCATACAGCCTACCTCGACCTGGCAAAGGCCTTCGACACAATACGCCACTCAGGTGTCATCGAAAAACTCATCAGCTTGAATGTAAACCCATACATCACAAGATGGGTTGCAAACTGGCTAAGTGACAGAACCCACAGGGTCAGAGTTGCTGGAGCCATGTCAGACTCAAAGCCTGTCACAAGTGGTGTCCCACAGGGCTCAGTCCTGGGTCCACTCCTGTTCGGCATCTACTTTTCTGAAGTACAAGCAAACACAGGAGGGTTATGGCTGACAAAGTTTGCAGATGACTGCAAACTGGGCGCCATAGTCAAAAACACATCTGACACAGATATCCTTCAGAAGGGCCTCACAGAAATGGATAACTGGTGCCAGAGCCATGGCCTAAAGTTAAACACCAAGAAATGCATAGTCATACCCTTCGGGAAAAACAAGGTTACCCCTAGCTACCATATAGGTGGCAATCCACTGAGCACAGAAGAAGTCATCAGGGATCTGGGGACCCAGGTTGACAGTAGCCTTTCGTTTGACACTCATGTTGCTAAAGTAGTTAGGAAAACCTTCTACATTGCCCACCTGATCATGAAGGGATTCACATCTAGATCAAAGGAGGTCATCGTCCCCCTGTACTCATCACTCATTAGACTTATGATTGAGTACAATGCCCCATTCGGAATGTATCTGACCTGACACCTGCAGCAGCTGGAAAGGCCCCAAAAGTTCCTCACTAAAAGGATAAAGGGTCTCAAAAATATATCTTATGCTGCCCGACTGAAAGAACTCCAGCTCTATTCAGTCTCATACCGCTTGCTCAGAGGTGACCTGTGCCTGACATATAAGGCCATGTCAAACCCAGATTTGATGAATATGCTTCACCTCAAAAAATCCAGATCCCTCAGAACCACAAGGACGGGAGACTTAAATCTTGACACGGTTATTAATAGAACATGCTGGAGAGACAGATTCATCACTCAGAGACTCCCTATGCCGTGGAACAAAATCCCAGTGCATGTGAGGCAGAGCACCTCGCTGGCCTTGTTCAAGAGGAATCTTGACCAATGGATTGGAGATCACAGATATACCCCAGGGATTACTTCAGTGTCACTGCTTGACAGAGGCACAGCAAAATAATAGGTATAGTTTTATTCAAACTAAAGGGGTGGCGAAAGCCACATAACTATGGGCTAGGCTTATAAATGCCCTTGGGCAGATAGCCTAGTATGAACCTATGAACCTATGAATATGTATACACACACACTAACGTACTGATGAAAATCCATTACTGTACAACCTACATCGTACATTGCACTACAACCTACATTGGTATGTACACACAGCTACCTTCACATACATATGTATGTACAGCCTTCAGTGACAGTTGCAGTATGTCCCCTGCCCTATGCACATCTTCATATACATAGATACAGACCAATAACACATATGGAGGGTTCACAGTATGTAGACTATTATATTAGTACTTTACATTACCTGTGTTAGTTGCAGCTGTTTGCGTTGGCTTTCAGATAGTTGGCCTGCTGTCAACTTGTTTGTTTTGTTGTTATATTATTTTTTATTTTCTTTCTTTCTCTTTCTCTTTCTCTTTCTCTTTCTCTTTCTCTCTCTCTCTCTCTCTGTCTCTACCTCCAGAGGGTGCAATGAAAGTATTGCATGTGTGGACTTGGAGTACAGGATGCTTTTGTAGGTATCTGCACATGTCCATGTGATGGCCTCTGCACCAATTGTTAGCCAGCATTTACTAATTGCATGCAGCCTGTTGTGTAGTGATTGCAGTTATCACTGTGATTTCAGGACAGTGCTATAAAAAGGTTTGTTAGGTAGGCGTAGCCCTTTCAGATTATCAGGGTGGGGACCATGCTGGTATGCTGTGGACACTGTTCTGTGAGTGTAAGGGTTGGTATGTCTGTCATATTTCAGGCTGTGTTGTAGGCACTGCAATGCATGTTGTACTGTAACCTGAGTATTCCTTCCTCCAGTTTCCTCTTCTCAGTGTGTATGTAAACTGACACCTATGACTAGTAATACTGTGTATATGGGTGTGTGTGCTTTCCTAGGGAATTGTGGTGTAACTGGTATATATCAGTGGCTCTTGCAATTTGTTGCTATGGCTTCAATATTTGCCCTTTACATTCACTCCTTGTATGCCTGCTAGGTGTCTTTCCTGTAATGTGTTGCTATGGCTTTCCTATTTTCCTTTTACATTCACAGCTTGTAATGCTTGCTATATCTGTTTGAGCAGCAATTCCCTATGTGTTTGTTGTGGTAGGGTGGTACGGCATGCAGTGTGGTCTGGCCATGGTGTGGGCCTTGACACTTAGAAGGGTATTTGATAATGCTGCTGAGTAGGCCTCAGATACTCTCAGGTGTATATTTTATCAGCCTCATGGAATGGTACATATCGGTGGGATTCACCCATGAAATATTCTGATATTCTGCAGTTGTGACTGTGGGTTATTTTGAGCATATGTATTGCTACACCTTTTGTGACTTGCATGTGGTGCATACTTTCAGTAATTCATAGTTACCATTGCATGTGTTGTAACACCTCTCTGCCTACTGTTAGTACATTTCACAGGGAGTCAGTGGGGCACAGTTGACATTTGTTTTCAAATCAGGGACATCCCTGTAACTCAGTCACAGTTGCTATGTCTGGGCTCTTAACTATTCAACTATGGCATTGTTTATCCTGCTCTGAGTATGTGTGTGGCTTGCCAGTTGCTACTGTGACATTATTACCTACTAGCTACCAACTAGCATGGCTGTTTCTCTTCACACAGTAATATTTTACAAATCCACTAGATTTGACAGTAAATATACATGACATGCTTTGTGTACTAGACTTGCTATATTCCCTTTACATTCATTCCTACTATTTCATGATATATTTCTTTCAGCACAATGTTCTTGTATAACAGTCATGGCTTAGTGGTAAGTCATGCAGACTACTGTTTCCAAGGTCCTGGGTTCGAGACTGACAGAGGAATTTTATTTTGCTGCTGAGCAAACTACAGGCCTTGTCATTCAAAGTGACTAAGGCACTTTTAAGCAGTTGTAAGTGGGTTAGCGCTGGTTTGCGCAGAGCTCACGCATGCGCGCTGTCACTTAACTTCGCGCACACACGCTTAGCTAAGCGCACACAAGCGCACACCCGCTTACTACTGCTTAAAAGTGCTTACTCTCGCGCACACCCATGCTAATTTCTTTGAAAGAAAAGAAAATGGGGAGATAGGAAAGTGGTGAAAAAGGGGGCACAAAGAGGGTAGGACAGTAGGAAAACAAACTCAGGATTTGCAGGATGGATGTAGGGAAGGCCCATAGCTGCACATTTCTTTATCAGCAACAGCTGTGCATATGTTTGTAATTTGGTGTGAAATTTGAAACATTCCACCCCTGAGAGAGGGGTGAGGACAAAAATATTTGTTGTACAGCCAGTTGTAATTGACAGTTTACATGTCCAGCAGACATGTGTACGAAATGGGCAGCTATGTATGAGGTGTAATTTTTTTGTGGGTACAGAGTGCCTTTTTTTTTTTCAGGTGAGAGTGAAATGTCAGGTACAGGAAGTAGGTATAGCTGGGAAAGTAGGTAGGGGAGGTTAACAGACAAGACAAACAATACGCATACAGGGGTGGTGTATGACACATGTGGGGGGGCTACACAATTGACGGGGATGGGTGTTTGGATATCGAGCCTATGAGCCCACAGATGGCAACAGTAGAACTGAGATCCCCACCCATGGGCAGTTGCCACTGTGCCTTCACTGCCCAGGATGGGGCGGTGCTGGGGGCTGTGTAGGATGGGCAGCAGGTGTGCCCATGAGTTGTGCCACCCATGCCTCAAGCTGGTGTAGGGGCCCAAGCACAGAATGCCTGATCTCCCTACGCACCACAGTCTGGACACTATGGAGGGTGAGTGGATATTCTCCTCCGGCCACGCTTGCAGAGGGGGGACAAGCCCCATCCCCAGCAGCGCTTCCACCCGCAGGTGGCACAGGGCCACTGGAGGAACGTCCGGCCTGGGCATTACTGACAGGTGCACTCGCCAGCTGAGGTGGCAGAGGTGGGTCCTCTGGAAGCCGCCTTCCCTGTCGTCCTATGTTTTGCATTATTTTATGACAGTTTGGGTTAGTACCATACAATACCATTCACAATTAGTTGTAACAGCATGCATTAGTATTCCCATTAACCAAACACCCATAAATTCAAGCCATTGAACAGCAAGCATAACACATGCATAATTTGAACAACAATACACAATCCAACAACATGCATGGATGATTGATGGCAACAGGCCATCAGGTTTGGATGTATGAACAGGGCACATGCATCAATGTACATGCAAATATGTATGAACCAACAGAACAAATGTCCAAGGGAGTTAATTGTGAATACACATACCCATTTCATGTGGAATGGATTATTTGTGGTTATAGGGTAGGGTGAAGAAATATTTCATTAACAACTTCAAATACCTATACATATGCTGTACATTTCTACTAGCTGCAGATATATACACCCTACAGGTCTGACTACAGTTTCCTATGTGTAAACTTACACATGTTGGTGATGGGAATGTTACTGCTACATTAATATACATTGCATTTTTATTCATACACATTTATATCTGGCTCTGTTCAGATACAGCATCCTGCTACATTTGATTTATATGGCTCTAGACAACTGTGGATGTTTGGTATTTCATACAACCATACTATCTGCATATTGCAAAGGTACAGCAACATATCCAAATTGTGGGACACACATTCCAGCTTCAGTACTTTATTGCACACATTTCACTCTTTGGTTGTGCCTGTCACATTCATTTCATTCTATACTGACTGCAGTATACTTTATTCAGGAGTTATTGCAACTGTAGTGGTGGATTCATACCTCTTTCTCACACTCTCACTTGTTTTATTTTTACAATTCAGGATGGTACTTAATTCTAGGCTTTATTGACATGTTTTACTTGGTTACAACAATCCTTTCCAACAGTCTCACTTGTGTCATGTTTCAGATTTTAAACGGGGATATATTTCACACATGTGTTTTACTCAGCTTGTGTAGCTATAATTTACAGCCTGCTGCAGGTTATGTACTATTACATTACAGGTGGAACATCTTTATTTCAGACTTGTTTCATTTTTATTTTTGGATTACAGGCTGCATCACACTTATGTAATCACACAGTATTTGCAGAATCTCCCTTACACTGTCAATTGCACTTTTTATTAATAAGTGACTACACTGCACTCTTTTCAAGCTGTCATACTTATATTTTTTAACAGTTACAGAGAGAGAATTACTAACCTGCCTGGTGGCGCAACCACACAAGCCTATTGGCATAGGCTCAATGATTCATGGAACAGACACCTGCAGCTGTAATATAAATGAAGTAATATTGGAATACACATCTCCATAATATCAGCTAGGTTAATTTCTGACATAAATAATTACATGTAACTTACTCAGTAGTGGGGCATTGGGCATTTGCCAGGCCTCCTGGATCCACCGGTTCAGTTGGTCCTGCTTCCATCTCTTCAGGTCCGCATGGTGGTGACAGACCTGTTCACCAGTCTTTGGTATTCCTGTGGCACTGGTGATATCATGTGCCAACCGGTCCCACGCCTCAGCCTTGTATGCTCCCCACAGGACCTGGCCCTGCATGAATTGGGCCTCATGGTCATGGATGAGGAGCAAAACCATATATTTGGACTCCTCAATGCCCCACCTCTGTGCTCGGAAGCAACTACCCTTTCCTACACCTGCCATCCTGACTGCAAATCGATTCCACAATCAGTTATGCTGTGTATGCCATTTTTCCCACACTTATCTGTGATTGGCCATTTTGGAAATGTATCAGCTTCACAAAACCTGCTTTGTCATGCTTCCCTTTTCATTCATTCCTATATATATGCTAATACTGCATTTCTAAGAGCAACTGTCATGGCTTAGTGGTTCATTACTTTGATTATGGTGCACGGTATCCTGCGTTCGAGCCTGGCCATTGCTTTGTTTTTTTTTATGACTGTCTACACAAACTAGGAGGTGTGTCTGTGTAAAGGCAGTTTTTATACAGCTTGCTCAACGTTGCCCGCTGGTTATCTTGTTGGCACGGTGTGCAGCTCCGCGCAAATGGGTTATGCTGGTTTACGTGTCATTTGGCTGTCAGCACACATATTACACTCAGCTCAGCTACAGGCACACAGTTTCAGCGTGTTACAACACTGCTCAACCCCGGGCACTCATTTTACACCGGTTAAACCACTGCTCACCTACGGGCAGTTATACTCAGCTTGTTAGAGCATAGCTCAGCAATAGGCACTTCTGGCATTTTATTTATTTTTATTATCTCACATTTCTTCAAAATACATGGCCCATTTCATTACATTTTACATAAAATATAATTTTATATATGTACATATATGTCAGGGAATTGTTTCATGTTTCTTCCACTAGAAATAAAAATTGATGCTGTGGGGGCTTGAACCATGACTGCCTCGTCTTCAGATGACGTCTCTACCACTACGCTATTGCTTCTTGGCTTACTTTGCATATTTAGATCTTATATGCTTTTCCACTGACTGCTAACTGTGGCTAAGTGATTGGCATGCCTGAGCAAACGAGCGCAATTATGGGCAAACATCTTTAGAACTTATAAAATAAATATAACATGTTCATTCTTACTTTTATGATTATAGTATATGGGGCCATGTGATGTGTTGTGTTTGTTGACATTTACGCGGAATCTCTCCTGGGAGTTTACTTTCAGGACTGTTCCTCTTCTCGGTGCGTGTCCATTTGCAGGACTTGCCCTGCGGACACGCCCCCTACTTTCTTACACAGACCGTGTTAGCCTTGGGTGTGAGTCAGCATGCCCTCATGAATATGCATAAGATGCTGATGTCATGCCGTTTAACTGCAGTCTCCGTGTAAGACTTGTAACTTTTACACGGAGGCTTCGTGAATCCTGCCCATCATGTTGTATTGTGTACTACTACTAATACTACAAACATCATGGTTTATTGTGTAATACTACTACTACAAATATCATATTGTATTATGGAATACTACTACTTCAGATATCATAATTTATTGTGTAATACTACTACTGCAGAAATCATATTGTATTGTGTAATACTACTACTACATACATCATATTGTATTGTGTATTACCACTACTACATACATCATGTTGTATTTTGTAATACTACTACTACAAACATCATATTGTATTGTGTAATACTGCTGCTACAAACATCATATTGTATTGTGTAATACTACTACTACAAACATCATGTTGTATTGTGTAATACTACTAATACAGACATCATATTGTATTGTGTAATACTTATACAGATATGATACTACAGATATGCTATTGTATGGTGTAATACCACTACTACAGACATCATGTTGTATTTTGTAATACTACTACTACAAACATCATATTGTATTGTGTTATACTGCTGCTACAAACATCACATTGTATTGTGTAATACTACTACTACAAACATCATTTTGTATTGTGTAATACTACTAATACAGACATCATATTGCATTGTGTAATACTACTATTAAAACATCATATTGCATTGTGTAATACTACTACAGACATCATAATGTATTGTGCAATACCAGTACTACAAACATCATATAGTACTTTGTAATACTACTACTACATACATCATATTGTATTGTGTAATACAACTAATACAGAGACCATATTGTTTTGTGTAATGCTACTACAGTCATCATATTGGATTGTGTGATACTACTGCTACAAACACCATATTGTATTGTGTAATACTACTTCTACTACTACTACAAAAATGATGTTGTATTGTGTAATGCTACTACTACAAACATTATATTGTATTGTGTGATACTATTTCTACATACATCATAGTGTATTGTGTAATACTACTACTAAAGACATCATATTGTATTGTGTAATACTACTACTACAAACATCATATTGTATTGTGTAATACTACTACTACAGACATCATATATTATTGTGTAATACCACTGCTAAAAACATCATATAGTTTTGTGTAATACTACTACTGCAGACATCATATTGTATTGTGTAATACTGCTACTACAGACATCATATTGTGATGTGTAATACTACTACTACAGACATCATATTGCATTCTGTAATACTACTACAAACATCATGTTGTATTGTGTAATACTACTACTACAAACATCTTTTTGTATTTTGTAATACTTCTACTACTACAGACATCATATTTTATTGTGTAATAGTACTACTACAAACATCATGTTGTAGTCTGTAATAGTACTACTACAAACATGATGTTGTATTGTGTAATACAACTACTACAAACATCATATTGTATTGTGTAATACTTCTACTACAAACATCATTTTGTATTGTGTAATACTACTACTACAGACATCATATTGTACTGTGTAAAAGTAATACTACAAAAATCATATTGTATTGTGTAATACAACAACTACAAAAATTATATTGTATTGTGTAATACCAGTACTACAGACATCATATTGTATTGTGTAATACTACTACTAGAAACATCATATTCTATTGTGTAATACTACTACTACTACTACAATCAACATGTTGTATTGTGTAATACCAATACTACAGACATCATATTATATTGTGTAATACCACTGCTACATATATCATATTGTGTTGTGTAATACCACTACTACAGACAACATGCTGTATTATTTAATATTCCTACTACAGAAATCATATTGTATTGTGTAATACTACTACTACTACATACATCATATTGTATTGTATACTACTACTACTACTACAAACATCATATTGTATTGTGTAATACTACTACTAAAACATTTTATTGTATTGTGTAATACTGCTACTACAGACATCATTTTGTATTGAGTAGTACCACTACCACAACAACGTATTGTATTGTGCAATACCACTAATACAGACATTGGTTGTAATGTGTAATACCACTACTACAGACATCATATTTTATTTTGTAATGCCACTACTACAGACATCATGTTGTATTGTATAATACTACTACTACAGACATCATATTCTATTGTGTAATACTACTACTGCAGACATCATGCTGTATTGTGTAATACTACTAATACTACAAACATCATGGTTTATTGTGTAATACTACTACTACAAATATCATATTGTATTTTGTAATACCACTATTACATACATCATATTGTATTGTGTATTACCACTACTACAGACATCATTGTGTTATACTACTATTACAGACATCATATTGTATTGTATAATACTACTACAGATATGATATTGTATGGTGTAATACTACTACTACAGACACCATATTGTATTGTGTAGTACAACTACTACAGACATCATGTTGCATTTTGTAATACTACTACTACAAACATCATATTGTATTGTGTAATACTGCTGCTACAAACATCATATTGTATTGTGTAATACTACTACTACAAACGTCATGTTGTATTGTGTAATACTACTAATACAGACATCATATTGCATTGTGTAATACTACTACTACAAACATCATATTGTATTGCGTAATACTACTACTACAGACATCATATTGTATTGTGTAATACCAGTACTACAAACATCATATAGTACGTTTTAATACTACTACTACATACATCACATTGTAATGTATAATACAACTAATACAGAGATCATATTGTTTTGTGTAATACTACTACAGTCATCATATTGTATTGTGTAATACAACTACTACAAACATCATATTGTATTGTGTAATACAACTACTACTACTACAAAAATCATGTTGTATTGTGTAATACTACAACTACAAACATCATATTGTATTGTGTAATACTATTTCTACAGACACCGTAGTGTATTGTGTAATACTACTACCAAAGACATCATAGTGTATTGTGTAATATTACTAGTAGAAACATCATATTTTATTGTGTAATACTCCTACTAAAGACATCATATTGTATTGTGTAATACCACTACTAAAAACATCATATACTTTTGTGTAATACTACTACTGCAGACATCATATTGTATTGTGTAATACCGCTACTACAGACATCATATTGTGATGCGTAATACTACTACTACAGACATCATATTGCATTCTGTAATACTACTACAAACATCATGTTGTACTGTGTAATACTACCTCTACAAATATGATGTTGTATTGTGTAATAGAACTACTGCAAACATCATATTGTATTGTGTAATACTACTACTACTACAAAACACATATTCTATTGTGTAATACTACTACTACAAACTACATGCTGTATTGTGTAATATCACTACTACAGACATCACATTGTATTGTGTAATACCACTACTGCATATATCATATTGTATTGTGTTATACTACTACTACAGGCATCATATTGTATTGTGTAAAACTACTACTACCGACATCATATTGCTTTGTGTAATACCACTACTACAGACAACATGTATTATTTAATATTCCTACTACAGAAATCATATTGTATTGTGTAATACTTCTACTACAGACATCATGTTGTATTGTGTAATACCACTACTACAGACATTATATTGTATTGTGTAATACCACTACTACAGACATCATATTGTATTGTGCAATACTACTACAGCAAACATAATGTACTGTGTAATACCACTACTACAGACATCATATTGCATTGTGTAATAGTACTACTACAGACATAATTTTGTATTGTGTAGTACTACTACTTCTACAGACATCATATTGTATTTTGTAATTCTACTACTACTAGAGACATCATATTGTATTGAGTAATACTGCTACTACAAACATCATGTTTTATTGTGTAATACTGCTACTACAAACAACATATTGTATTGTGTAATACCACTACTACAAACATCATATTGTATTGTGTATGACCACTTCTGCAGACATCATATTGTATTGTGTAATACTACGACTGCAGGCATCATATTGTATTGTGTAATACTACTACTACAGACATCATATTGTATTGTATAATACTACTACTAGTAGTACTACTACTAAAAAAAAAAAAAAAAGTGTACTTACTTTTCTTCTTACTTTACTATATCCCTACTCTCTGTACATTTTGTAGTATTCTCCATGTATGTCATGTGCTACAATATTTTGTTTATTTCCTAACTACTGCATGTTTATATCTTATAACTTTGTCACTAGTAACAATGTCTTAATTTTATCTAATTTTACCTAATTACTTTACATGTATTTCTTTAATGGGATTTTATTTAGTATCATTATAATTGTTAATTTCGGAGCTTATCTCCCCGGGCCTCTACTGAAAATGGACATATATCCAGCTAGACTAGCCCGGTCAACAAATGTAAAATAAAATAAATAAAATAAAATAAAATAAATACTACAGACATCATATTGTATTGTGTAATATTACTACTGCAAACATCATGTTGTAGTCTATAATACTACTACTACAAACATCATGTTGTATTTTGTAATACTATTACTACAGACATCATATTGTATTTTGTAATACCACTTCTACAAATATCATATTATATTGTGTAATACTTCTACTAACAACATCTTATTGTGTTTTGTAATACTACTTCTACAAACATGATGTTGTCTTGTGTAGTACTACTACAACAGACATCATATTGTACATTGTAATACTACTATTACTACAGACATCATATTGTATTGTGTAATACTACTACTACAAACATCATATTGTATTGCATAATACTACTACTAAAACATTTTATTGCATTGTGTAATACTGCTACTACAGACATTATTTTGTATTGTGTAGTACAACTACTACAGACAACAAATATCATATTGTATTATGGAATACTACTACTTCAGACATCATAATTTATTGTGTAATACTACTACTACAGACATCATATTGTATTGTGTAATACTAATACTACTACATACATCATATTGTATTGTGTATTACCACTACTACAGACATCATGTTGTATTTTGTAATACTACTACTACAAACATCATATTGTATTGTGTAATACTGCTACAAACATCATATTGTATTGTGTAATACTACTACTACAAACAGCATATTGTAGTGTGTAATACTACTAATACAGATATCATATTGTATTGTATAATACTTATACAGATATGATACTACAGATATAATACTGTATGGTGTAATACTACTACTACTACAGACATCATATTTTATTGTGTAATACCACTACTACAGACATCATGTTGTATTATTTAATACTACTACTACAAACATCATATTGTATTGTGTAATACTGCTGCTACAAACATCATATTGTATTGTGTAATACTACTACTACAAACATCATGTTGTATTGTGTAATACTACTAATACAGACATCATATTGCATTGTGTAATTCTACTACTACAAACATCATATTGTATTGTGTAATACTACTACTACAGACATCATATTGTATTGTGTAATACCAGTACTACAAACATCATATAGTACTGTGTAATACTACTACGACAGATATCATGTTGTAATGTGTAATACAACTAATACAGAGATCATATTGGTTTGTGTAATACTACTTAGGCATCAGATTGGATTGTGTAATACTACTGCTACAAACATCATATTGTATTGTGTAATACTACTACTATTACTACTACAAAAATCATCTTGTATTGTGTAATACTACTACTACAAACATCATATTGTATTGTGTAATACTTTTTCTACATACATCATATTGTATTGTGTAATACTACCACTACAGACATCATATATTATTGTGAAATACCACTACTAAAAACATCATATAGTTTTGTGTAATACTACTACTGCAGACATCATATTGTATTGTGTAATACTGCTACTACAGACATTATATTGTGATGTGTAATACTACTACTACAGACATCATATTGCATTCTGTAATACTACTACAAACATCATGTTGTATATTTTAATACTACTACTACAAACATTTTTTTGTATTTTGTAATACTTCTACTACTACAGACATCATATTTTATTGTGTAATAGTACTACTACAAACATCATGTTGTATTCTGTAATACTACTACTACAAACATACTCAAAACAACTCTCACTTTAACATCACGGCAAAAGACAACACCACTATATACCCAACTGAACACACCAAATTGCTAGGAGTGGAAATAGACAATAAACTAAAATTTGACATTCACATATCCATGACTATAAAAAAAGACCACAAAAAACTAGGAGCGTTATACAGAAATAAGCAATTTCTCACCAAAGCAGCAAAGATTTCAATAGCAAATTCCCACCTTATCTCCACCCTACTTTATGCCTCCAATATATACCAACCTAAGGCAATGTGATCTAAACAAGCTAGAGACCTGCTACAACAAAATCCCCAAATTCACCACAGGGGCATCCTACCGTAGTCACCACTGTCTCTCACTTGCTGAACTGGGCTGGCTTGAACTCCCTCACCTCCTTCAGTGGTATCAACTCTCACTCACCCACAAACTAGTAAACCATCCACTAAATGTCCCATCCCTCCAGAATCTACTCCAACCCTATCGCACCACCAGACCACTAAGATCCAACAGCAAAAATCACTTGCAGATCACTAAGGCCAATAACTCTGCTGGTGAAGCACTATTTTCTTGTGCCATAGCCAAATTATGAAACTCACTCCCACCCACAATTACCTCCATACCATCATGCACCCACTTCAAAACTTTACTAAAAGCGCAAATAAAAACATTCTGGCTATGCCCTTGCAACTCCCACTCTAATATCATCCACCCCATCCAACCACTACCTTTCTTTCCACTCCACTAACTACCTTGATTATAGCAAGCTCAGATGCTCATAAGCCAGTACTTATTATACAGCACAAACTGCTTCTTCTTGTAACATTTGTTAATGTCTGGTATGCACTTCACAGATAAAGATTCTAGTTGTCTACTGATGTACTATGTTTTTCATCTGGAAATATGTTATAAGTAATTGCTATGTAAATTGTTATTCACTAAGTAATCCAATGTATATACTGTCTGTTTATTTTAACTGTGGAGATTTTCTCCACGGCCCTCCGCTGATAAAGGGCCTATGTCCAGTCGGACACTCCCGGTCAACAAATTTAAATAAATAAATAAAATAAATAAATGTTGTATTGTGTAATACAACTATTACAAACATCATATTGTATTGTGTAATACTACTACTACAAACATCATATTGTATTGTGTAATACTACTACTACAGACATCATATTGTACTGTGTAATACTTATACTACATAAATCCTATTGTATTGTGTAATACAATTACTACAAAAATCATATTGTATTGTGTAATACCAGTACTACAGACACCATATTGTATTGTGTAATACTACTACTACAAACATCATATTCTATTGTGTAATACTACTACGAAAAAAAAAACATGTTTTATTGTGTAATACCACTACTACAGACATCATTTTGCATTGTGTAATGCCAATACTGCAGACATCATATTATATTGTGTAATACCACTACTACATATATCATATTGTGTTGTGTAATACTACTACTACATATTTCATATTGTATTGTGTAATACTACTACTACAGACATCATATTGTATTGTATACTACTACTACTACAAACATCATATTCTATTGTGTAATACTACTACTACATTTATCATATTGTGTTGTGTAATACTACTACTACAAATATATCGTATTGTGTAATACCACAACTTCAGCAAACATATTGTATTGCATAATACTAGTACTACAGACATCGTATTGTAATGTGTAATACCACTACTACAGATATCATATTGTATTGTGTAATACCACTACTACAGACATCATATTGTATTTTGTAATACCTCTACTGCAGACATCATGTTGTATTGTGTAATACTACTACCACAGACATCATATTGTAATGTGCAATACTACTACTACAAACAGCATGTTGTGTTGTGCAATACTAGTACTTCAAATATCATGTTGTATTGTGTAATAGTATTACTAAAAATATCATATTGTATTGTGTAATACAACTATTACAGACAACATGTTGTATTGTGTAATACTACTACAAACATCATATTGTATTGTGTAATAATACTACTACTACAAACATCACATTGCATTGTGTAATACTACTTCTACAAACACCATATTGTTTGGTATAATACTACTAAAAACATCATGTATTGTGTAATACGGCTACTACAGACATCATATTGTATTGTTTAATACCACTACTACAGACATCATATTGTATTCTGTAATACTACTAATACAGACAACATATTGTATTGTGTAATACCACTTCTAACGACATCACATTGAATTGTGTAATACTACTACTACAAACATCATATTGTATTGTGTAATACTACTGCTAGAAGCATCAAATTGTATTGTGTAATACTGCTACTACAGACATCATATTGTATTGTGTAATACTACTACTACAAACATCATGTTGTATTGTGTAATACTACTACTACTAGAGACATATTTTATTGTGTAATAGTACTACTACAAATATCACGTTGTATTGTGTAATACTACTACTACAAACATCATGTTGTATTGTGTAATATAACTACTACAAACATAATATTGTACTGTGTAATACTACTACTATAAACATGATATTGTATTGTGTAATACCACTACTGCAGACATCATATTACATTGTGTAGTACTACAACTACAGACATCATATTGTATTGTGCACTACCATTGCTACAAAAATCATATTTTATTCTGTAATACCACTACTACAGACATCATATTGTATTGTGTAATACTACTACTACAAACATCATATTGTATTGTGTTATACTACTACTACAGATAGCATATTGTGTTGTGTAATACCACTACTACAGACATCATATTGCATTGTGTAATACCAATACTACAGACATTATATTGTATTGTAAAACAAAAAGACAGCTTGGAAACACCAAAGCAAATTCTCTCTCAGTTTAATTCTCTTTCAGTTTAATGAAGTGCTTTTCGTCTTGTACATGTGGCAAGACTTCATCAGAAACTGAACAAACTTCAATACAAACAATATACACAAACCCTTTTGATCACATGACACTTCTAATTAAAATCTTGTGTCTTAAAGGCATATCCACATTATTGCTACTTAAAACATTTTTTAAAAATAAATATGACTGACAATTTTTTAGAACATCTCAACCCTTCCCTTCCTTCAGAATTTTTACTTGCAATGGTAATAGAAATATATATACAAACATACATGTACTAACAATACTATATCTCAAATTATTGTGTTGACTCTCAAAATATAATATTACTTAGTTAACTAAGAAGTCAGAATCTTACATATCTGAGTCAAAAGAAGTCAGATATCACAAATATGAACGCATTTTAGAAAAGCTCCACATTTAGTAAACATTACATTGAACTCTAGGATGATGATATATTGCAGGATACACATAGGGCAGGATTCACGAAGACTTGCATGGAGTGTAAGAGACGTGTAACACTCCATGCAAGCCTCGCGATCCAGGAACAGCCCTAAACTCCGTGTAAGAGACCAGCTAAAACGTCTCTTACACGGACTGGGCATGGATATGCTAAATACCTCACTTGCAGCCAAAAGGTATGCAAATGAGGTATATTATCGATCCACGAAGCAGAAACCAGCCCGTGTAAGAGACGTTTTAGCTGCAGAAATGTACTCAGTTGACAACTGAGTACATTTCTGCAAAAATCACAATGGAGCCATGTCAGCTCCAAATAAAGGGTGCATATGTGTCAGGCAGCATGCCAATGGCCAAATATGTGGCCATTGGCAAGGTAACCCGATGCAAAAATTATAAAAATATATATATTTTTTTGGCGATCCGGCGATCGCCGATGTTTAAACGCAGCGCAGCCCCAAGCAAACGGGCTGCGCTGTATAAAACATAAAAATGAAGGTTATAAACCCACAAATGTGGGTTTTATGCAATACATGGAATGACAATGCAGGGACCAGCAGACCAAAAACAACATGGCCACCATGTAGTGGTTGCTAAGGGGGGAAGCTGAGTCTAAGACATGTAACTAAGCATTAGTAGGCAACCTCATGTAAATGAGGGTTAGGATACTGAATCCCACAGTCACATAGCAAATGAGCACAGTCTGAGTAGTGTAAGAGATACATAAGGGGGAGGAATAGAGTAGGAGATAGGTGACATCACAGGGGGGAATGGTAGAATGAAATGCAGTTCATTGGAGGTCAGTGTAACATGACAGATGACAGACACAGATCAGGGAAAGAGGAGTGCCGCAAGATACGCATGGGAAAGTCAAGAAATGGAAGGTGTACACTGTTACTTATACACAGATCAGGGAAAGAGGACTGCCGCAAGATAAGCATGGGAAAGTCAAGAAATGTAAGGTGTACACTGTTACTTATACACAGATCAGGGAAAGAGGAGTGCCGCAAGATAAACATGGGAAAGTCAAGAAATGGAAGGTGTGCACTGTTACTTATACACAGATCAGGGAAAGAGGAGTGCCGCAAGATAAGCATGGGAAAGTCAAGAAATGGAAGGTGTACGCTGTTACTTATACACAGATCAGGGAAAGAGGAGTGCCACAAGATAAGCATGGGAAAGTCAAGAAATGGAAGGTGTACACTGTTACTTACACCAAAGTTTCTTGCTGGGCATGCATGCGCACGTGTGCGCGCCATGAAGCATGAGTAGGGCAGTGTGCATGCGTGTAAGGCAGACTGAGCATGTGGGAGCATGTTGGTAGATGTTTAACACTGTTTGTGCTGGTGTGCATGTGTTTAAGGCAGACTGAGCATGTAGGAGCCTGTTGGCAGACCTGTAACACTGTTTTAACCCGAATGGGCAGATCCTGAACTGTGTAAGCATGTGTGCGCATGTGTAAGCCACTGTGAGCGTGTTTCTGCTGGTATGCATGCTGCTCCCCCCAAGGAAACCGAAAGGAAAAAGGAAGCAACAGAATTAGTAAAAAGCTAGCAGGGAATACTGCTGGAGCTAGCAGGTGAAAACAATTAGAAGCAGGCAATTACACAGGCAGAATAGTAGGCCAGCCCAGCACTTAAAACTCTGCAAACAGCAGTGCAGGATGTTTCTCTCAAGAGACACTGCAAGACAGGAGTAAGCTATTAGAAGTGAAAACTGAAAAAGCTGAACTCAGAGCAGAAATGCTAGGGGCTGCCATAGCTGTCATAAGGAGACATAGGCGACTTGCTGAGGGTGGTGACAATGCAGATGGTGCCAGACAACCCACGGTGAGGGGACAGAGAAGAGTGTACAGGCCCAGGGTCACCTACCATGGGTTACATGAACTGGAGATAGTAGAGCGCTATAGAGTGGACAGAGAGCTCCTGTTGCAAATAGTTGAGCTGTGCAGGCCACGCTTCACACACAGAATCAACAGAGGGGAACCCATCCCAGTGGAAACCAAGGTATGTGTTGGCCTAAGAATAGTAGCAACAGGTACCTTCCAAAGACCAACTGGTGATATGATGGGGATATCACAGGCATCAGCCTCCAGGGTACTGCACCAGTTTCTGGATGCCATGTCAGCACATGTCGGTGATCATGTATATTTCCCCAATGCCCGTGAGGTATTGGCCAGCAATATGCGTCTCTTCCAGCAAATAGTGGAATACCCTGAGGTAGTGGGTGCAATAGACTGCACGCACATATGCATCAAAGCACGAGCCGGTGAGCGGGGTAGGGCCTACATTAACCGCAAGGGCTTCCCCTCCATCAACAGACAGGTTGGGTGTGATGCCCAGGGCATAATAATGAATGTGTGTGCTGGCTTCCCTGGGAGATACCATGATTCCCACATCTGGCATTTGATGCAGGTGTACCAGACATTTGCCAATGGGGGCATCCCACATGGACACCTAGTGGGGGATGCAGGTTATGCACTGGAGCCGTGGCTGATGACACCCATCAGAAATGCACACACACCTGAACAGGAACACCATAATGAGGCACACGCACAAACACGTAATGTAATAGAGCGTGTGTTTGGGCTGCTCAAGCCATGGTTCCGGTGTCTGGGCACATCTGGTGGAGCCTTGCAGTACACACCAACTACATGTACCCAAATTGTCATGGTATGTGCTATGCTACATAATATGATCTTGTGAAAACAGCTGCAGCAGGACCAGCATAGGGCCGTGCCAAACAGCCCCCCACCAATTCCAAGGTCATCACAGGCAGAGCGTGACTCAGAGGAGGAACAACCTGAGCCTGCCCCAGTAGGCAGAAGGAGGTGTGCCCAGTATGCCCTGGCCTTGGCAAAGAGGCAACGTATAGCACATACACTGGATCAGTAGGAACCCTGGGAATGATACCCCCTCTGACTCACTCAAATAATAACAGGGATGCCTAAAATGACATGACCTGCTCACAAACATGTACAGGGAATGTAATGTGCACATCCGACAGAGGCAGCCCTGCAGCACCACCTGAGGCATGAATGCCATATGTTAAGTAATGTAACACCATGTACTATATGCACACCTGAGGACCCTGACTAACATCCACCCTTACCAAGCATGAAGCCACAAAATGACGATGGGATGATCAATTGCAATAACTGGCTGAAGTAATGCAGTTAGTCAAAGGGGAGCCAATGTGTTTCAGCCTGGGAAGACATGCGGAGAATGACATGATGCACCACCTGCTAGGGGTGGTGTGAACCTATCAGTCCAGGCCCCAAAGATACTGGCAAAGGCTGTCAGTACCCACAGAATGCCCTGAATAGGTAAGTCTCAAAACACAAACCCACCTTCATAGGTACCACAAGGGATAGGAACCTAGATGTAATGCTACCCAATGCCAGAAGTCTAAACAGCAAGATGTGTGCAGTGTAAACGCACACAATATGGAGAATGTTGATATCAGTCCTGTAATAGAAAACTGGGTCAAGGCTCACATCAGCACCCTAACACTACCAGGTCACACCTCATACTGTGCTGTACAGCCGCAAAACATGGAATAAGCTACAAAAGGAGGGTGGCTAGCAATACATGTCAAGGATAACCACACCCCCATGTTAGTACCACAACAAGAAGCAGCATGGATTAGCCATGGTCAAATACCAATGGCTAAAACCGCCTCCCAGTATATAGCCTGCTGCAGACTACTGTCCTAATACCAGGAACTGCACCTGGCCTATGTTGGAATACATGAATATATCAAACCCCCCCAAACCACATTATATTGCTTGACTGAAAATACCCAGACATACACTGGGAGCATTATACTAGCACCAACACAGCAGGAGAAAAGTTCCCAGAATCCATAAACCAAAATGCCCAGGAACAACATACTACTCCCACAAGACAGATAAGCATACTGGATGTGATAATCAGCAACATGTGTACTGGATGGCAAGGTGAGAAGTGTATCCCTCACTGGTAAGACCAAACCATAGAGTAATCACACTGGATATACACATCCTGACCACAGTCCCTGGCCAGAAAACCACAGTGAAAAACATGTGTAAAGCATAGGTTGCACCCCTCCAAACCGATGTGGAATCCACAAAAGGCCCTGTGCAAGTGCAGAATATGGAACACACCGCAGAACATGTTATACAGGAATTCCATGAACACAGCCAGGAATGCTTGGAGTATGCAATCACAAATAACAACAAGACACAATGCCATACATGCAGGCATCTGGCATGATGGACTCCAGCCATTACCAAACCATGCAAGAGAATGAGGAAGCTACTACATGATAGAGAAAACATAAAAAGGGAAGTAATCACTGATCAGTAGTATGGCAATAATATATGTCCACACATACAATCCACTAAGGCCAGCCACAACAAGTAGAATCTGTGAATCCAGAGGCAATGTGACACCTGGCCCAAGTACACAGACAACCCACAACACCCCCCAATAAATACAAATATATGTGAGAGATGCAACCATGTATCTAAACCAGAGGCTGAGCTCCCCCAACTCAGTGCTGTCAAAACTAGTCAGGAGGAGAAGGTAACCACATACACCACAAACCCAGTCCCACATAGACCTATCACAACTGTAAACCAAACACATAAACACAGAAAAACATTCCCAGAGGCCCTAATTACAAACACACCACACCAACAGAGGCCTCCAAAGCAGATCCCAAGCAACTACAACCTCCAAACATAGCACATGCAACACATAGTACACAAAGCTGGTGTGCCAAACAGTTACAGGCCAGAAGGAGAAACAACATGCCTGATACAGTTGTAATAGGTGTCTGTATAGGCAGACACACTGCTGTCCCACTCACCAGACTGAACAAGGGAATAGGTACACTAAGCTGCCTGTAGGCTGCCACAATATGCCACATAACACAAGTACGTAGGTCACCACAAAGCAAGCAGAAATATGATGCACTCATTGTCCATGCTGGTGTGAATGACCTGAGATGTACCTCCCTGGACTACATGAAAAGAGACATGGATGAGCTCTCTGAGTATGTACCCCAGGCCGGTATGACACTGGCCGTTTGCAGCATCCAACCCTCACCAAGAATGATGCCACAGTACAAACACAGAATTATCAGCTTTAACAGGTGGCACAGTTACAGCTGTCAATCTAAGAGGGTCTAATGTCTGTCTGCTTGAGATGTCATGCATGACAAGCCATACTGCTGTTCCAGGGATGGCTTGCACCTGTTACCCCTGGGCGTCTGGATACTGGATAAGGCCTTTTCCACCTCCATAGAGCCGTACGTAGGCAAGGCCAAAAAGACTAACCCACCAACCTAGAAAACATAAGTGGTAAGAAACATATGGGTAATGCTGACCAATGCCAGATATGTAAACTGCAATATGCATGCCCCTGAGGCACTTCCCAGTATGGAGAACATCGATGTCTGTGCAGTGACAGAAGCCTGCTGCAAGCCTACTGATAGCACAGCAGCACTACCAGGTTATACCACATATCATGCATTATGGCCCCAACACCTGAACCAAAACATCAAAGGAGGGGGAGTATCCATATGCAGCACAGACACCCATATGGTCAGGTAACTGACAATGCACGAAGCAGTGGAGACCACCCATGTGCACCTAAGTGTAGTCAATACTGCTGTACAGTCTGTAGCATGCGACAGACCACACTCTCACACACAAGAACCCCACCCAGACACCTTGAAGACACTGGACAGTATGAATGTCCCATCAAATACCAGACAAGGTACTCACAAATTACCACATAGGTGGTAAACCATTATGTATGCAAGGAGTAATCAGGGACCTAGGGACACAAGTCGACAGTAACCTGTCATGTGACACTCACAATGCCAATGTGGCTAGGAAGACTGTCGATATTGGACACCGTATCATGAAAGGATTCACATCTACATCAACAGAGGTCACTGTGCCCCTGTACTGTTCCCTTATCAGACCCATAATCTAGTACAATGACTCATATGGGATGTACCATACCTGACACCTGCAGCAGTTCGAAAGATCTCAAAGGTACCCCACCAAGAGGATAAAGGGTGTCAAATATATGTCATATGCTGCCTGGCTGTAGACACCCCAGCTGAATGCAGTCACAGACTGCCTACACAGAGGCATTGTATGTCTGTTGTACAAGGCCATGTCCAACACAGAAGTAATGGACATGCTCTACCACAGGAAATCAAAGCCATTGGAGCTGTGAGAGTGACAGATGTCAGCCTCAACACATAATGAAATAGGATGTGCTGGAGGGACAGATACATAACCCAGAGGCTCCCCACACCCAGAAACAGGATCCCAATCCATGTTAGGCAGAGCCCCTCACTGACACCCCTCAACAGGAATATTGCCAAGTGGATGGATGATCATACATGTACACTGGGGCTCTTCACTCTGTCATGTCCAGACAGAGGCACAGTAAAGAAAATCATAAATGGCCATAATAGTCACATAGCAAGGGGCGGTGAAAGACACACACACTCTGGCTTGGCTTACTAATGCCCTAGGGTGGATAGCCTAGTATGAACCCATGAACATATGAAGATACAAATTGTACAGGACACTAAGGATTATCACAAGGCTGACTTAACTGATGGTAGGAACCATGTTGGGAATCCACAGATATGCTCCGAATCACACAGATATTACAAACAACATACCAAACACACACACACATATATTGCCAACATACAACCTGACAGGTGCAGTGCACCCCCCCCCCCCAGAATGCAAAATATCTATCCCAGCAGACTGCTGGTCCCCTGACATTGCAGATGCTGAGGTAACAGCCATCATCTGCAAAGCAAAACACACAGCAGCAAAGTTATGTGATGGTGTCCTGGGGTGAGGCCAACATGGACTCCAAGAATAATGGAATGCCAAATCACACTACTGCCCAATGTCAGCCTTACCACAGGATATGTACCCAAAGAGCAGTGTACAACAACAGTGGTCCTTCACAACAAAGGTGTTGCCTGAATGGATACTACAAACTACCACCCCAGGATCCTGACAAGCTTGGTCTGCACAGCTATGGAAAGGATCAGTATGTACTGCAGACATAAAGCTATCGTGGACCTACTGATACCGGACCCTACACAGTGTGGCTGTCGTAACTGCAGATCCTGCCCCTAAACATGTTTGACCCATTTGAAATAGTCATTAAGGTCATTGAAGAGGGCAATGTGGTCCACACAGCGTAGCTGGACTGTGCATATGCTTCCAGACAATACCCTACGAGTTCTGTATGGATATGTTCACCAACTTAAATATATACCCCTATGTCAGTAGAGGGGTTGCAAACCAGACCAAGGACAGAAATGACATGGTCAGACATGCTGCATCCATGTCAGACTACAAAGCAGATATGAGTGGCATCCCACAAGGCTTGGTCCTGGGACCCCCCCCCCATTCCGTATATATGCCCCATAGGTACAGGCCAACATGGAAGGACTGTGACTAAACATGTATGCAGAGGAGTACAAACAGCCCACCATATCCGACCCCCAGCTGACACAAGCAACCCACAAAAGGGCCACCTAGAAACAGACAACTGGAGCCATAGCCATGTCAGCAAGCTAATTGCAGAACTATGCATAGACAACCACCGTGGATATACAGTAAGTGCCCACAAATTACCACACAGGTGTTAACCCATTACGTACCTAACATGTAATGAGAGACCTGGGGACACGAGGTGATAGATAAACTGCACTGGATAAACATGTGGCTGTAGTGTTCGCAGAAACATATCATATACCCACCCAATCATGAAAGTTGTCAGATGTAGATAAGGGGAGGTCACTGTGGCTCTGCAGTCATCCTTCATCAGCGTCACAATTGACTACAATAGCCCCTGTGGGATATACCTCAGCAGACACCTCCATCAACTGTAAAGTCCACAACAGTACCCCACCAGGAGTATCAAAGAGCATGAACAGATGCCATATGTTGCCTGAGTAAACAAACTGCAGCTCCACACACTGCCATACTGCCCAGCCAGAGGCAAGCTGTGCCTGATGTATGAAGCCATGTCCAAGCTGGAATCAATGAACATGCTGCACCTTGTACAATCTGAATGGCAGTGACCTATGCACATGAGAGACCTGAACCCCAACACTGACATACATAGGACAAGCTGTAGAGAATGATCCATAACACAGAAGGCACCCCCCACTCTTGAGGGAACTCCCAGTACAGGTTAGCAAGAGAGTCACCTATCGACACCCCTCAAGAGGAATCCCGATGAGTGGATGGGAGATGGTAGTTTAACCCTGGGTACCACTGTTATGTCAGAGGTAGACGGAGGCACAGTATACTAACCATGACATATGTCATGGCAAACTACAGTTACAATGTGTGTCGAAGGACAAACACATTCTGTGACTAGCATCAGAAATGGCCTAGGGAGCATTGCTAGTGTTTGCCAATGTCCACCTATGTTGTGGAATACACTAACAATGTTAGACAAGCCTGGTGTAGGTAGTCCATATCTGAACATAATGCAACATGGTCATATGTGCACAACTGGCCCCTACACAGTCTGTTGTGCTCACTATGAAGATGTCAAGCAGTGATAGGACTAAAGCCCAGGATACTGTCCACCACAGTGAAAGTACTGAACCAGTACACTATACGGTACTACAGTGTTAGGTTATTATGAAAGGATGTTGACAACTGTATGCAAAGTATCCCATGCAATCCCTGCAAGCACAGTATAATCCCTGTTGTGGCAGACACGAAGCAGTTGGCCAGTTAGTACACAACATGGCACCCAACACACAACCATAAACGTGACATATTGTTGAAGTTCACACACACCCAAATATGTGGTGGACTTCAGAGTTCAACATATGGAAAGCTCACACTGGGCATGCTCCCACACTTTGATAAATGAGGCATATGTCAGACAACATGCCATGGAAAGGCTGAACTGGGCATGCTCACACACTTAGGCCATATCTCCGTTTAGCAGTTGGCCACACATATCTGGTATCTGTACATGTCATTCCAGGAACCAACCACAACATAGCAATCTGCCCAGTGCACACAGTAAATGACTACAGAGACATAAGTGATATAGTGGATCACCCTCATATTCAAACATCTTCCACAGATACACAAGTTGTTCATAGGAACAGGGAATGCTATGGCAATAAAGACCTGCAAACAGTATAACAGCACAACAAATATTGTGCATCTGACAATTGAACATATGGGTGTAGAGGTCAATACTTGGCTTGTTGCCCTAGGGAATTACAGCTTAGCCAGAGTGTGCTTGGCATCTGCATCCCCAGTACAGTAGGCTACTGTGCCACTGTAAAGTAGGTCACATAAGGCAACGTGTGAGGCTAGTGAGCTGTGCCTGTGTCATACAGGGGCACAATGGAGATCCCAGGGTTTGAATGTGCTAAGCCACAGCCATGTTGTTGGTGTGCGCTGGAAGAGGGTTGCTGAGGACCTCTAACAGTAAGTGGCCATCAATAACAGACTGAGGGGAGCCCTATCTGCATTGTCTGGACAATTCCACTTTCAACACTGTGTTGTGATGATTATGTGGGAATGAAGTGTCGTGCCAGTACTGTTCACAGATGTCCTCTTTCTGTGGTCTACAGCTCTGCAATGTTATAGCTCACTCTGTCTGTTGGATGGCTCATATATGGCTGGTGTACACCTGACAGGTGTATTGTTGTGGAGTAGGCATGGGCATATGTGGGATAGCATGATCAATGCAAACCTTACACATGTTCATAGAATGCAATTGTCAAGGATTATGCAGAGTGGACAGTATAGTCCCCCAGCATGGGTCCTTTGAAGTCGTCCACCCCAGTCTTCACAAGTGTAGAGTCTGATTGTGCTAAATACAGTTTGTTTGCAGTGACAACCTTGCCTGGGGGACAACCTTACCTGGGGGGATGGGATATGGATGTCCAGGGAAAGGTGGGTATGGTCAGATATCAACAATGGTGGTCTACCTCTGGTGTGGAACAGTGAGTACCCATGTTGCAGATGGACAGGTGCAATACGTATTCACCCATGTGGCTGTGGTGAGTGGTTCTGCCATAGCACATGGACCCACAAATTGTAGTGGCTGTAGGGTAAAGTGGTAGAGGCCTGAGTAGTTCTCACACACAATATGCCTGTACCTGATGTTAACAACTGGAATGGTGTATGTGAACACCTGCATATCCCGGCACTGTTCCCAGGGAAGCAAAGTGTGTGTCCTAGATGTGGGAGTGGTGTTCTGGACTGGTTGTGTTGTGTATTACAGGTCCTGTGGTCACAAAGCATGGTATAGAACATAACCTGCCAGTGCGATGTGCATATCTGACCCTGACGTAGGTGGCTGCAAATGCATATATATGCTATCCCCCACCTGGCAGGTAGTACTAGATGTACATACCTCTGTAGAAATAAAGATGTCAGCACCCTATAAATACTTCAGGTGCAGACCAGATGCCCAGTAATTCGGTTAGCGTGCTCTGCTAATGCGCCTCTCTCAAGTGTCATAATAGGTAGGTAGGAGTTTGAGCCATGAAAATGCTCAGTGTGTGTGTGTGTGTGTGTGTGTGTGTGTGTGTGTGTGTGTGTGTGTGTGTGTGTGTGTGTGTGTGTGGAGGGGGGTTAGTGTGTGTGCAAGTCTGGGTGAGGGAGATGTCCCTTTTGGCAACTGTAAAAGCACTCTACAGGATGTACATTCCCCTATCTAAGCACGGATGATGTCAGCACCCTATAAGTACAGCAGGAGAAAAGAAACCTCCCAATAATTCAAATAACGTGGTCTGTTAATGCATCTGTCATGAGTGTCAGAACATAGTTAGGTGGGGATTTGAATCCTGCAACTGCCCAGTGTGTGTGGAGGAGGGTTAGTGTGTGTGCATGTCTGTGTGAGGGAGATGTCCCTTTTGGCAACTGTGAAAGCACTCTACAGGATGCACATTCCCCAATCTAAGCACTGATGATGTCAGCACCCTATAAGTACAGCAGGAGAAGGGACACCTTCCACTAATTCGAATAGCACACTCTGCTAATGCGTCACTTTCACGTGTCATAACATAGTTAGGTAGGAGTTTAAAACCTGCAAATGACAAGTGTGTGTGTTTGGATGTGGGGAGTTTGTGTGTGTGCAATTCTGTATGAAAGACGTGCTTTTTTGCAATCAGGAGATCACACTACATGACGCACATTACCCTTTCCAAACACCGATGATGTCAGCACCCTATACATACAGCTGGAAAAGGGACACCTCCCAGTAAGCCGAATAGCGCACTCCGCTAAAACATCTTTCTCAAGTATCATAACATAGTTAGGTGGGGGTTTGAAACCTGCAAGTGTGTGTGTGTGGATGTGGGGAGTTTGTGTGTGTGTAATTCTGTATGAAAAACATGCTCCTTTTGACAATCAGGAGATCACACTACATGATGCACATTACCCTTTCCAAACATTGATGATGTCAGCACCCTATAAGTACAGCTGGAGAGAGGGACCTCCTAGTAATCCGAATAGTGCGCTTCACTAATGCGTCTCTCTCATGTGTCGTGACATAGTTAGGTAGGGGTATGAATCCTGCAAGTGTGTGTGTGTGGGGGTAGTAGGGTGTGTGTAATTGCAAGTGTGAGAGAATAGATCCTTTTGACAAATACTACAATACACCAGATGCTGCATATTCCCCCAGTAAACACAAGGGATGTCACCACACTATCAGCACAGCCAAACAGGGCTACTCGGCCAGTAATGCCAATAGTGCGCTCCGCTACTAGGTCTATTACCATTGTCAGAGTACAGATAGGTATGTTTTTGAAACCCACAACTGCCACGTGTGGTTGTGTCACACATTATGACCTTCTGTGGGTCTTTGTGCATAACAATGCATGCCATTGCCTAAACCAGCAATGGCAATGCACACATGATGTATGTGTGTGACACATACATATAAATACCTGTGACCTGCAGTAGTTACCATGTCTGACACGTGCCTCGAGTGGATAAATGGTATTCGCAATGCATAACAATATGACTGTATCTTACTGTGCAGGGGCCGCACGCGGTATGTGTCTATACAGTGTGGGTGTATATGGTAAAATACCTACAGCAGGGGATACACATCTGGTCTGGGCCATATAGTCTACATGTAGTCGATGTACAGGTGCTGCATGTTCCCACCTGTTGTGGGAGTGGTAACATGTTATTCCACTGCAATTCAGTGACCACATGCTGGGAACCTTTCAACTAGTGTGTTGTAGCTACATTAATGCTCACGCACAATGTTTGGCTGGATGCAGTCCAGCCATATAAAGACATTTCTTGAGACTGTCATATTGCCAGTGTTGTTATGGAGGATAGGTGGGTTTCCTGTGTATGGGAGGGTTGTGTGTGCCAGGCTATGAACCAAAAGGCAGTCCGACACACTGTTAGCTGCACATGAATAGGCCCTGATGCTTTGTGCTGTGCCAACAACCTGGAGTTGTGTGTATCTGTGGTGCCTTGGGATACCACCCCCCCTGTCCATGTGTGTTACATGTGTAGGGGATGACAGGCATGGTATGAGGTATAACCTGGCAGTGATGGGTTGCACCTGTGAGCCGTGAATCATGAGTCTGGTACTCCACAGACATTGCAGTTCACCATGCTGAGGACAGTGTCCAGTGCATGCATCTTGCGGTGTACACTGCTGGTGTTGTGTAGCATCACTGTTAGTGTCCTATCCTGTGTGATACCCATGAGGTGGCTATGTAATCCATGTCCTGCAGCATAAGGCACTATGTGTGTATCAAGGGGCTTCACCAATATACAATGGCCCATGGGTGTCACGTGCAAGCTGGCCCTCGCAAATCATTGTGGCTTCCCTAGCATGTAAGCACACATTGACAGCCAGTGGATACCCTATGAATGACATTGGAGATTGAGCAGAATGCAGACATAGAACACCCTTCCTACATATAGTGGTAGCATGCCTGGTGAGGGTATGATGGCAACCAAGATCAGGCTCATACTGGCCCATGCCACATGCTGAGAGATCCCTTCTATGTTCCCTATCATGTAGTCCAGGGAGGTATGTCTCAGGTCATCCATAGTGGCATGGTCAATGACTGAGTCATATGTGTCCATGCCTCTGACTGACCTGTATGCATGTGTTTTGTGGTGGACCATAGTGCCCCACAGGCATATCACTGTGACCTTCACCATGTACAGCCTGTTGAGTGGGACCCCACTGCAGCGGCCAAGAGAGGTACCTGACACATCTGTAGCAGGTGCGTTGTGTAGCCCCACAGGCTGTGAGTGTGTGGCACATGGGATGTGTGTGCCATGTGTGGCATGTGCTCTGTTCTGATGTAACGTATGCCTGTGTGCCAGCTGCGGAGGTGTGTGATGCTCAGGCAGGATGTTATTCTGAGTCTCCAAGTATGCCCCAGTGTGTTCAGATTGCTGTCAGTGCGGGTCTATGTCTGACTGGTATTGTAGTCACTGTAGTATGTCATGCCACCTGACAGGTTATGGCATTACTGTGTTCGGAGTGCTCAGTCCCCAGATTGGCTATGTGGTGGCATCCCACACATGTGTTGCACGTTCCTGGCCAGGGGTGAGGGTTGACTGCATACATGTGGCAGCTGTGACATTGCCACATGACTCACATAAACCACAACTGGACCATAGAGGTGATTCACAGGTTACCTTTGCACATGCTACCATAGTAGTGTGATTGCCATGGTGATTACCAACACATAGGGCCAATGGGGAACAACATACTGAAGGTGTGTATGTGTGGGTGTACTGCTACTGATTTCATAGCACTGGCATATATGACTGCACATGTGGATAAATGCCAGGTAAGACATGCGCAATGTGTCACAGGTAATGTACATGCCAACAGGACAGACAGTGATGTTCTGTCATGTGTAAACTTGACATACATATAGTACGCTATGCAGATGTCACTAGGAGTCCACAGAAGCACTGTAATTCTGCATTGCAGGTGGAAGCAGTGTTCCAGGGAACCCCTAGAGTACATGCATGCAAACAAAGCTACAGTAAGCAGGGCTGGAAGTAGTCCATTGTACAACAAAGAAGGGTAACACTAACAGTAGGTAACAGTGCAAATATGTAGGCACTATCAACATGTACCCAGGAATGCACAGCTCAGATGTCCATGGTAGAACCGATATTATGTCATAGTTAATTGTGATTTGGATTACATTGGTACTGCACACATATCAACATGCGCAAACATCCACATTGCAGAGTCGTTGTGGGCAACTTGCCACCATTACTGTACATGTGCATCATTGCGTATCACTACTTGCATTAGCTTCCCCCCTGTGCTACCCATGTATGTGGCTATCTGTTGACATCCTTACCACCGGTATGCAATAATGTGCAGCTGTTACACTTTGGTACGTATTATGGGTGTAGATAACAATTCAGGACAGTCATACGGTTACTGCATCAGGCATGTTAGGATATACACACAGTCATATCAGCACACTGTACTATTACCAACATGATACTACTAATACACTTCTATGTAGTCACCCTGTGAGTCAGCAATATGTTTACCTGTTCCTGCACTGATGTTGGAGATTGCAGGAGGTGGCACAGCTTCATTATATGCACAGGGTGTGAATTGGGTATGCCTGAGTCTGCCACTGATACCACCAATTGACATGTCTGTGTATGTGTGTTGGTGAGGGACAGCAGTACAGGGTGGGGCACTGTTGGTGCAGTGTGTGCATGTATGTGGTAGCCCTAGGTGTTAACATTTCGCATGTGTGTATGCACGCACACAGTTCCACCTCATGGCTGTCATATACAGGAGTTTGTGGACAGCCACAGACTGCACCTGGCAGGTCATACAGATCAGTGTCTGTGGGCACAGACACGGTACCTGTGGCTGGCAGGGGTGCTATGGACAGTATCCATTACTAAGCCAGACTGGGTACTGTCATCAGAAGCGGGAGTGTGTTGACTGGACACAGGTCCCTGTTGGGACTTTCCAGAGCCATGTGCACGTGGTCTCCTGGGGCGTTCTGATGACAGCACAGACCCAGCATTGCTGGGGCTGCTGCTGGCACTATGGGGTCATCCACAGGCCTGTTGTCATCTGCGTCAAATGCCAGCTGCTGCTATTGCTGGCATATGGCCACATCAACGCCGCAACCACCCACCATTGCCCTGGCTCATGGACATGTGGTTGTGGAACTGCTGTAATATGTCCCCACAATGTCTGTCTATGACATCGGTGAAATTACGGATAGCATCCGCAATGTCACGCATACTGTCAGTCATGGCTGTGTGACATGCTCTCAGCTCCCTCAGACCCTGCCTGGTGTACCTTTCCATACGTGTCTGTGCCTGCATGACAGCCCGGAACATAGCTGAGGTTTTACAGACCTATTTGGGCACGTCTGCCCAAGGCAGTACGCCCATGGATGCTCCCACAAGAACCCATGGGCAACTGTCTGTGTGGTACCATCGCAGGACCCTGCCCATGGCTGCTGTGTGGGGAAGCATGTGCCACAGATACCACATTACCCTGGTCAATGCCCACTGTATCCTGTCCATCACCTAGGGACATATGATGTACTGGCAGGATGACTGTGTGCAATGACGGGGTTGACAGCTGTGTACTGTCAATTGGCTGACCAATGGCAGACCCTGACACACCTTCCTGTGCCATTGCACAGATATCATCATTATCAGTACCTGTGGCACCAGATTCAGGTTCCCTGCTGCAGGACACCAGAGCAGCACCAGAACCTGTGGGAGGTAGACAGGAAACACAGTTTACAGTGTCCACACAATGTTACTAGTGATGCACTTATGCACATATGCACACATGCACACGTGGACACATGCACACATGCACACATGCATACATGCACACATGGACACAGGCACACATGCATACATGCACACATGCACATATGCACACTTGCACACTTGCACACATGCACACATGCACACATGCACACATGCACACATGCACATGTGGACACAGGCACACATGCACACATGCACACATGCACACATGCACACATGCACACGTGGACACAGGCACACATGCACACATGCACACCCCGCAGTATACACACAGAGCACTACTGAGCTACGCTAGTATTACTAGCACTATCAGGACTATTATAGGTATTGTTAAAACACACTCACCAGCATGGATGGCCTGCCTTGCTGTAACACCAGAGGGACCTGCAAAAATGAGGAGATTAATGTCAGTGGGCACAGCTGTGCCATTGATACTGCATATGATACAGTGCAGTAGTACACCAGTTGCCTTTCACACGTCAGCTGCTGATATTGCCAATATCATACCTGCACAATTACATACTATGTTGACAGCTACATACTACAGACACACCTTACACATGCATAAACTAACAGTGTACAGAACAGTCAAGTGTACATATGGCATATTACCTGCACGCTCCATGTCGTGCTGCTGTGTGGATCCAGCCTCCATCATGATGCAGGTGTATTGCTGTTGCTGTTCCGGGGCTGGAGCCACAACACTTAGGGGTAGCCCCTCCAGTCTGCTGAGGGGGGATGTGTGGCCACCCCACCTCCTGTAGCAACATGTTGCCTGTGGATAGCCAACGCACACTGATGGACATTTCTGATTAAATCACTGCAGTGATGTCGTATCTGCTCATATGTCCTATTATGCATGCCAATGTCATTTACCCTACGGACAAGGTCTTGCCAGAGTGCAGCCCTCTCCTGCTGATTCTGGCTGGTGCGGGAAAACAGTATGTCATAATCCCACACCAGGCTCTGGTGTATCTCCTCATCTTCTGCTGCAGAGTAGGTGGGATTACGCTGACACGCCATGTCCCTGGGAGAGAACACAAACAGGATATCAGCAGACTATGTCAGCAATATATGGCACACATACTATACATGATACTCAACTGTAGTGATATACTACTACACCCATATGTAGCATGTGTGTGTCTCTTGGTGGATACACAAGTACATGGCCAGATATCAGTGCTCAGCCAACACCTGTGCAACAATACCTGCCACATTCCATACAACATAGTAGCATGCCCCATCGGTCAGCACACTGAGACAGGTCCAATGCACCACCTCACTCTGGGGGTTCATACCAAGGTACTGTATGTGGAATGCCATCCACTAGTGTGATCTGGACACAAGTTACTCTGCCTGGATATACATATCCCACCACCACCACCACCAGCACAGTAGACTACTTTGATATGTATGTGATTAGACAGTTATTCACTTGTTAGGACTGTGATGGCATCCATGCAGCCCACTGGGCAAGTGAAAGCCACAACCCACACTGCTGACCCCTTTGCGAATGCTTCCCACGAACATCCCAAAGATTGCATGGAACATGCACACACATTTCTTACCCAGACCCTATGCACAAAGGTTAGGCATCCTGTCCGGTGGACCCCAGCCAAAGGCAGATTGTATAACAATAGAAGGAGGCTACTGCAGGACAGAGCAGATTCACATTCAGGGAAGGCATCTGTGGTCAGCACTGGTAATAAGCTATGGTCTCTCATAACAACATCCACGGCCTACTCTGGAAGGGAAATGGCCACGAACACTATAGATAACCAGAAGGCCTTCTTCAGTTTTGTTACACATATGGACCAAATGCCTCAGATATGCTCTGAGTTAATACACACCTACTTGACATTCACTGAACACACAGATATTGGCAACATTCTTGCAGACACGTTTGGTGCATGTATCCCCCCCCCTCCTCCCCCACAAGTAGAAATACTTATCACAGCTGAATGTAACCTCCCTATCATCTCACATGACCAGGTGAGGGCTGCTCTCAGCAAAGCAGAACACACAGCATCAATGTGACCTGATGGTATCCCTGGATGTGTGCTATGTGAACTCCAAGAGGACATACAACTGCATATAAGACTAATATTTAACCTTGGCCATACTACAGGATATGTACCTGAACACTGGCATACAGCAACAGTGGTCCCACTCCACTAAGGAGGCACCTCTACTGACCCTGGGAACTACCGCACCATAAGCTTAACCAGCCTGGTCTGCAAAGCTATGGAATGATTCAGTATGGGACGCATATACAGCAATAATGGGTACCTGCAGACACTTGTTCCTGGCCAGTTTGCCTTTGTGATGGGCTGATCCTGCCTCTTGAACCTGGTTGACCTTTCAAAACAGTCACTACATCCATTGATGAGGGCAACGCAATCCATACAGCCTACCTGGACTTGCCTAAGGCCTTCAACACAGTACTCCACTCAGGCATCATATACAAGCTCATTAGCTTACATGTTACTACATATGTCACATGATGGGTTGCGCACTGGTTGACATACAGAATCCATAATATTGATATTGCAGGAGCCATGTCAGACTCAATGCCAGTCACATGTGGTATCCCACAGGCCTCTGTCCTGACCTCCCCCTGTTTTTTTTTTTTTTTTCTCAGATGTAAAAGCGTGTGTGTGTTGTGGGATGACAAGAAGGTGACTGATAACTACTAAGCGCCATAGTCGTTACACCAGCTGACACACACATCCTACAGACAGGCCTCACTGCAATGGAAAACTGCTGCCAGGATCATGGCCTAACACTGAATGACATGTAATGTATAGTCATCCCCTTTTGGTGGAACTACGTGCACACAACATATCACATGGACATACCTATAGATACAGACCTATGACACATATGGGGGGGGGTTCACAGTATGCAGACTATTAACCTGTTACTTTACATTACCTGTGTTTGTTGCAGCTGGTTGCATTACCGCTACTAATGCTTCCTGCTGCTGCTGGCACGGCTTGCTACTGTCACTGCTGACAGCTTAGACTCAGTGTGTGTACTGTGTGCTGTTGTTGTTTGTGTTGTTTTTTTTTTTCTCTCTCTCTCTGTCTGTCTGTCTCTCTCTTTCTCTCTCTGTCTGCCTCCATACAATGCAATGAACGTATTGCATGTGTGGAGTGTAAGTACAGGATGTTTTTGTAGGTATCTGCATAAGTCCATGTGATGGCCTCTGCACCAATTGTAAGCCAGCATTTGCTAATTGCATGCAGCCAGTTGATTGCAGTTCTCACTGTGATTTCAGGACAGTGCTATAAAAGGGTATGTGAGATAGGTGCTGCCCTTTCAGATTGTAAGGGTGGGGACCATGCTGGTATGCTGTGGGCACTGTTCTGTGAGTGTAAAGGTTAGTATCCCTCTCATGATTCAGGCTGTGTTGTAGATTCACATTTCTCCATTCCTCTCTCCTGTTTCCTGTAGTACGTGTGTATGCACACTGACACCTACAACTATATATGTATATATATATATATATATATATATATATATATATATATATATATATACATATGTACATTAACTGACATTATTATGTACTAGCTACCAACTAGCATGGCTGTTTCTGTTCACACACTACTATTATGGTAATCCACTAGTTTTGACAGTAAGTATAAATGACATGCTTTGTGTACTACACATCCTATATTCCCTTTACATTCATTCCTACTATTACATGATATATTTATTTTAGCACAATGTTCTTCTATAAGAGTCATGGCTTAGTGGTGGGTCATGCAGACTACTGTTTCCAAAGTCCTCGGTTTGGGACTGACAGTGGGATTTTAATTTGCTTTTGAACTGACAGCAGGACCTGTCAATCACAGTGACTAATTCACTTTTAAGCAGTTGTAACTGGGTTAGCGCTGGCTTGTGCGGAGCTCCCGCATGCGCACTGGCGTTCAGCACTGCGCAGTCCTGCTTACAACCGCTTAAAAGTGCTTACTCGTGTGCACACCCGTGCAATTTTCTTTGAAAGAAATGAAAATGGGGAGACAGAAAAGTGGTGAAAAAGGGGTCACAAAGAGGGTAAGACAGTAGGGAAACAAGCTTGGGTTTTGCAGGAGGGATGTAGGTAAGGCCCAGAGCTGTCCATTTCTTCATCAGCAACAACTGTGCATATGTATGTAATTTGGTGTGACATTTGAAACCTTCCACCCCTGAGAGAGGTGTCAGGACAACAATAATACTTGTTGTACAGCCAATTGTAATTGATAGTTTCCATGTCCAGCAGACATGTGTGCGGAGTGGGCAGCTATGTATGGGGCATAACTTTTTTGTGGGTACAGAGTGCCCTTTTTTTTTTTTTTTTTCAGGTGAGAGTGGTATGTTAGGTGAAGGAAGTTGGTATAGCTGGGGGGTAGGTTGGGTAGGTCAACAGACAAGACAAACAAGACGCATACAGGGGTGGTGTATGACACGTGTGGGGGGGGTTACACAATTGACGGGGATGGATGTTTGGATATCCAGAGCCCATGAGTCCACAGATGGCAGCAGTGTAACTGATATCCCCACCCATGGGCAGTTGCCACTGTTCCTTCACTGCCCAGGACAGGGCTGTGCTGGGGGCTGTGTAGGCCAGGCAACAGGCATGCCCGTAAGTTGTGCCACCTGTGCCTCAAGCTGGCGTAGGTGCCCAAGAACAGAGTCCCGGATCTCCCTACGCACCACAGTCCGGACGCTACGGAGGGTGAGTGGTGGTTCTCCTCCAGCCACGCTTGCAGAGGGGGGACGAGCCCCATCCCCTGCAGAGCTTCCACCCACAGGTGGCACAGGGCCACCGGAGGAGGGTCCAGACTGGGCACTAGTGCCAGGTGCACTCGCCAGCTGAGGTGGGAGAGGTGGGTCCGCTGGAACCTGCCTTCCCTGTCATCCTATGTTTTGCATTATGTCATGACAGTTTGGGTTAGTAACATACAATACCATTTGCAATTAGTTGTAACAGCATGCATTAGTATTCCCATTAACCAAACACCCAGATATTCACACCAGTGAACAACGAGCATAACACATGCATAATCTGAACAGCAATACACAGTCCAAAAACATGCAGGGTTGATTGATGGCAACAGGCCATCAGGTTTGGATGTATGAACAGGGCAGATGGATCAACGGACATGCAAATATTTATGACCCAACAGAACAAATGTCCAAGGGTGTTAATTGTGATTGCACATACCATTTTCACGTGGAATGGGTTATATGTGGTTATAGGGTGGGGTGAAGAAAATAATATTGACATCTTCGCATACCAATACATACGCTGTACATTTCTAATAGCTGCAGATATATACACACTACTGTTCTAACTACAGTTTCCTATATGATAACTACTTCAATTTGGCGATAGGACTGTTACTGTTACATCAATATACATTTTATTGTTCTTCATACACATTCATATCTGGCTTTGTTCAGCTATATCATCCTGCTACATTTGCTTTATATAGCTATAGACAACTGTGGATGTTTGGTATGTCAGACAATCATACTATCTGCATATTGCAGACTGAGAGCAACATATTTTGGGATACACATTCCAGCTGCAGCAACACTTTGAACACATTTTGCTGTTTGGTTCTGCTTCTCACATTCATTTCATTCTGTACTGACTGCAGTATACTTTATTTAGGGGTTATTACTACTTTATTGGTGGATTCATAACTCTTTCTCACATTCTCTCACTTGTTTTCATTTTACTATTCAGGATGGTACTTACTTCTAGGCTTTATTGACATGTTTTACCTGTAGTTATTACAATCCTTTCCAGCAGTCTCACTTCTGTCATGTTTCAGTATTTCAACAGGGGTATATTTCACACGTGATTTGCTCATCTTCTGCAGCTGTACTTTTCAGCCTGCTGCAGGTGGTGTACTATTATATTACAGGTGGGGCATCTTTATTTCATACTTTATTTCAGACATTTTCATTTTTCTGTTTGGATTACAGACTGCAACACACTTGTGTAATCAAGCAATACTTGCAAACACTCTTACACTGTTACTTGCACATTTTATTACTTAGTGACTACACTGCACTCTTTTGCTAAATGTCATACTTTTCTATTTCTTTACAGTTACTGGGAGAAGATTACTGACCTGTCTGGTGGCGCAACCACACCAGCCTATCACCATAGGCTCTGCGGTTCGCAGAACGGACACCTGCAGCTGTAATATAAATGAAGTAATATTGGAATACACATCTCCATAATATCAGCTAGTTTAATTTCTTACATAAATAATTACATGAAACTTACTCAGTAGTGGGGCGTTGGGCATTTGCCTGGCCTCCTGGATCCAAAGGTTCAATTGGTCCTGCTTGTATCTCTTCAGGTCCGCATGATGGTGACGAACCTGCTCACTAGTCCTTGGAATCCCTGTGGCACTGGTGAGATCATGAGCCAACCGGTCCCACGCCTCAGCCCTATATGCTCCCCACAGGACCTGGCCCTGCATGAGTTGGGCCTCATGATTGTGGACTAGGAGCCAGACCATGTATCTGGACTCCTCAATGTCCCACCTCTGTGCTTGAAAGCAACTACCCTCTCCTACTCCTGACATTCTGGCTGCAAGTTAGTTCTACAATTGTTTATGCTCTGTATTCCCGCCTATGGGGCTTATATATGCCGTTTTTCCCGCACATATCTGTGATTGGCCATTGTCATGCTCCACTTTGTATTCATTCCTATATATTTGCTATTACTACATTTCTAGATACTGCTGTCATGGCTTAGTGGGTCAGTACCTTGACTATGGTGCATAGTAGCATGGGTTCAAACTTGGCCACTGCTTTTTATTTTTTATGACTGTCTAGACAGGCTGGGGGTGTGTCTGTGTAAAGGAAGTTTTGATACAGCTTGCTCAATGTTGCCCGTCGGTTAGCTTGTTGGCATGGTGCGCAGCTCCACGCAAACAGGGTACGCTGGTTTACGCTTCATTTGGCTGTTAGCACGCATATTACGCTCAGCTCAGCTAGGGGCACACAGTTCCAGCATGTTAAACCACTGCTCACCTACGGCCACTCATTTTACACCTGTTAAACTACTGCTCACTTACGGGCACTCATTTTACACCTGTTAAACCACTGCTCACCTACAGGCAGATGCACTCACCTGGTTAAACTGTAGCTCAGCTATAGGCACATCTCGCATTTTTTATTGTTTTGTTATCTCACATTTCTTCAAAATAAATGGACTATCTCATTACATTTTACATAAACTATGAATTTATATGTGTGCATATCTGTCAGGGACTTGTTTCGTGCTTATTTTACTAAAAATAAAAATTGATGTTGTGGAGGCTCGAACCATGAATGCCTGCTCTTCAGCTGATGTCTCTATCGCTACACTATTGCTTCTTGGCTTACTTTGCATATTTAGTTCTTATATCCTTTTCCACTGACTGCTAACTGTGGCTAAGCTACGGGCACCCCTCGCAAACGAGCGCACTCACGGGCAAAATCTTTCCAATTAAAAAAAAATATATAACATGTTCATTTATATATTTTATGTTCATAGTCTATGGGGGCATGTGTTGGGTTGTGTTTATTCACATTTCCATGGCCTCTCTTGTGGGTGTTTACTTTGGGCAATTTTACTCTTCTGGGGGCGTGTCCGCTTGCAGGGCTCACCCTACTGACATGCCCCCTACTGTCTTCCACGGACCGTGTGAGCCTTAGGTGTGATTCAGCATGCCCTCATGCATATTCATGACATGCTGACATCACACCGTTTAACTGCAGCCTCCGTGTAAGCCATGTATCTCTTACACGGAGGCTTAGTGAATCCTGCCCATTGTCTCATTCAAACCCGGGTAAAACATTGCCCCACTGCGTATTTGCCAACTTAACTCGAGTTGCTCAAGTAAAAGTGTAAGCGCCCCCCCCCCTGACTATCATCAACAACTGAATCAATTGCTTTGAACAAAAATGAATGTTGTGGATAGGAAATAATGTGTCTAGCCAGTGCATTTTCTCTAAGTGTCTTTATTTTATATAGATGTTCATATACTCGTTCTTTTAACCTTCTATCCATTTTACCTATGTAAAACGCTGCACAGTATTGACACTGAGCTACATAAACCACAAACTTGAACTGACAAGTGTACTTCAATTTGATTTTAAAACTGATATTTTTAACTTCAGTGTCTTGTCCTGTACTCATATATTTAGAGTAGTTACACATTTTGCATTTGTACATGCCACACTTCCACCGTGGGGTGTGTTTTTATGTTGTAGTAATTCCTTTAAATTAGTCCCCCTCTTGTAAATAATCCAGGGTTTTCTTTTGACCTTGTAAGAAAGGTGATGATTTCTTCTAATTATTTCCCAATTTTTGTTCAAAATTGACATTATTTCCCATGCATTATTACTATAAGATGTTATTAAACTTAAATTCCATACTTCTTTTTCTTGTAATTCTCTGCCACTTATTATAACACTTTGTAGACCAATGGACAAAATGGGTTTATACAACCCCTGTTCTCTCTTATATTTTACTTCTTCCAGTAGACACTCAAAAAAGTCTATTGGGTAACCTCTCCTGACAAACATTGACCTCAAATTATTACATTCATCCATGAAATCCTGGTCCAACATGACCATACGGGCAGCTCTCATGAGTTGGCCCTTCACCACTGATTTCTTTTGGTGCCATGGATGGCAACTGCTAAAATGTAATAAAGAGTTTGAATATGTGGCCTTTCTATAAATTTTCACTACATATGTATTCCTTTCCATATCTTTACTAAGATCCACATCCAAGTATGAAATCCTGGACATTTCAAATACATAAGTAAAGGAAAGGAAATCTGTAGTGTTGTTAAGATAATCTACTAGTTTACTAGCTGCTTCCTTATTTCCTTCAAAACTGATAAAAATATCATCCAAAAACCGTGTGTAGAACTGGATGTACTGTTTCACTTCTTGTTTACCAAAGATAAATTCTTGTTCCCATGAGGCCATTACCAAATTGGCATAACTTGCCCCACAGGGTGACCCCATAGCTACAACGGTCTTTTGAACATATAACTTATCATTACATAAAATGAAATTATTATACAAGATTATGTCAAGCATTTCCTCTATTAAAGCCACCTCATCAGAAGCTACTGCTTTAGCTCTCCGGTAACTACTGACTTGTTTGATGCCTTCCACATGGGGGATAGAAGAGTATAAATCTACCACATCCACTGTTAGAAAATTGAAGTAAGCATTGAATTCTAAATTCTTGATTTGTGACAAGAACGACCAAGAAACTTTACATATATATTTCTCTGAGTTACATACTTCTTCAACTTTTGGTCTACCCATTTTGCCCAAGGGTAAGTTATACTTGCCCTAGCATTCACCAAAGGTTGCATAGGTGGATTATTAACATTTTTTTGTAACTTAGGGATACCATACAAACAGGTATCCTTGGGGAAGGCATAGATAAATATCTAAACAAGTCAGTAGTAATCCTGGTTTCTAACAACATTTCATATAAATGAGACTTTATTTTACTATATGCTTGATTTAACTCATTATATGAAACCAACTGATATGTGGGACTTCGGACTATTTGATCCATTTTATTGACATAGTCCTCCACATTCATAACAACAAGCCCCCCTCCCTTATCTGGGGCCATAATACGGACTGGGTCTTCTTGAATTAGTTGTAATAAATACAGTTGTTCACTAGTAACATTTACAGATGAACATTCATCCATTTATTCTGCTTATGATTACTACCCAACCCTAAAACATTATATAAATCCAATTCACAAATGAGTTCAAAACATTGTAAAGTTGGGTGTAAAGGGGGACAAAAAATACTTGAAGGATGTAATGCACTACACTGAATCATAATATTGTCAACAAAAAGCATAGACAAATTGAGTTTATGCACAAATCATTTTAAATCAATTAAAGTTTTAACTAAGTCTGCTTTTCTTGTGGGGACAAAAGTGTATCCCTTGGCTAATAGTTCCACCAGTGGTTGATCTATAGTAACATCAAAAAAATTGTAAATTTTAAAATCTTTATTATTATTCATAAAGATGTTCCTTACTCTAAAATCTGCAGCATTAGTTGTCTGGGAAGCTGGTGCAATAAGAGGTGGTATCATCTCCTGCGTTTCCAATTCTTCCTTTTGTAGTTGTTGGAATGAGATTTCTTGTTCTTTGATCTCAAATTGTATTGGTTGGCTTGATGCTGAAAATTTTGGGCATTAGCTGATATATTATTAACAATTGTCTGTTGGGGTAACATAGGTCCCTCACCTGATGGAAGTGCACTACTATCATTTGAGGCAGATAGACCATGTATTGATTCATTTCTGTTTGTGGTGTTACACAAAAATACATTCATAGCAGCATGGCTGGATTTTGCTACTTGTGAACTTGGGGGTTGGGGGTAAGCATTCCCCTCACCATATGCTTTACGGTCTATAGCTAGTTTTTTTTACATGTGATTAAAAGGGTATGTATATATTGTTTGTGTTGAAGTTTGTTCAGTTTCTGATGAAGTCTTGCCACATGTGCAAGATGAAAAGTGCTTCATTAAACTGAAAGAGAATTAAACTGAGAAAGAATTTGCTTTGGTGTTTCCAAGCTGTCTTTTTGTTTTTCGCTAGTTTGTCTTACTTTGGTTCCTGTCTGTTGGAGATCATATTGTATTGTGTAATACCACTACTACATGCATCATATTGTAATGCTACTACTACAGAAATCATATTGTATTGTGTAATACTATTACTACAGACATCATGTTGTATAATACTGCTACTACATACATCATATTGTATTGTGTAATACCACTACTACTACAGACATCACATTTTATTGTATACTACTACTACTACTACAGACATCATATTGTATTGTGTAATACTACTACTACAATTATCACATTGTATTGTGTAATACTACTATTACTACTAACATCATATTGTATTGTGTAATACCACTACTACAGACATCATATTGTATTGTGTAATACTACTACTACTACAGACATCATATTGTATTGTGTAATACTACTACTACAGACATCATGTTGTATTATGTAATACTACTACTACAGACATCATATTGTATTATGTAATACTACTACTACAGACATCATATTGTATTGTGTAATACCACTACTACTACAGACATCATATTGTATTGTATACTACTACTACTACAGACATCATATTGTATTGTGTAATACTACTACTACAATTATCATATTGTATTGTGTAATACTACTATTACTGCTAACATCATATTGAATTGTGTAGTACCACTACTACAGACATCATATTGTATTGTGTAATACTACTACTACAGACATCGTATTGCATTGTGTGATACCACTACTACAGACATCATATTGCATTATGTACTACCACTACTACAGACATCATATTGTATTGTGTAATACATCTACTACAGACATCATGTTGTATTGTGTAATACTACTACTACTACAGACATCACATTTTATTGTATACTACTACTACTACTACCGACATCATATTGTATTGTGTAATACTACTACTACAATTATCATATTGTATTGTGTAATACTACTATTACTACTAACATCATATTGTATTGTGTAATACCACTACTACAGACATCATATTGTATTGTGTAATACTGCTACTACTACAGACATCATATTGTATTGTGTAATACTACTACTACAGACATCATGTTGTATTATGTAATACTACTATTACAGACATCATATTGTATTGTGTAATACTACTACTACTACAGACATCATATTGTATTGTGTACTACTACTACTACTACAGACATCATATTGTATTGTGTAATACTACTACTACAATTATCATATTGTATTGTGTAATACTACTATTACTACTAACATCATATTGTATTGCGTAATACCACTACTACAGACATCATATTGTATTGTGTAATACTACTACTACAGACATCATATTGCATTGTGTGATACCACTACTACAGACATCATATTGCATTGTGTACTACCACTACTACAGACATCATATTGTATTGTGTAATATCTCTACTACAGACATCATGTTGTATTGTGTAATACTACTACTATAGACATTTTATTGTACTGTGTAATACTACTACTACAAACAGCATGTTGTATTGTGTAATATTAGTACTACAAACATTATGTTGTATAGTGTAATGCTATTACTAAAAATATAATATTGTATTGTGTAATACTACTACTACAGACATCAGATTGTATTGTGCCATACTACTACTACTACTACTACAGACATCATGTTGTATTGTGTAATACTACTACTACAAACATCATATTTTATTGTATATTATCACTACTACAGACATCATATTGTATTGTGTAATACTACTACTACAGACATCATATTGTATTGTGTAATACAACTATTACAGACATCATGTTAAATTCTGTAATACTGCTACTATAAACATCATGTATTGTGTAATACTACTACTACAGACATCATATTGCATTGTGTAATACTACTACAGACATCATGGTGTATTGTGTAATACTACTGCTACAAACATCATATTGTATTGTGTAATACCACTACTACAAACATCATATTGTATTCTGTAATACTGCTACTACTACAGCCATCATATTGTATTGTGTAATTCTACTACTACTAGAGACATCATATTGTATTGTGTAATACTGCTACTACAAACATCATGTTGTATTGTTTAATACTGCTGCTACAGGCATTATATTATATTGTGTAATACTACGACTACATGCATCATATTGTATTGTGTAATACTATTACTACAGACATCATATTGTATTGTGTAATATTACTACTACAAACATCATGTTGTATTGTGTAATACCACTACTATAAACATCATATTGTGTTGTGATTACCGCTACTACATACATCATATTGTATTGTGTAATACTACTACTACAAACATCATATTGACTAAAAACATCATGTTGTATTGTGTAATATTACTACTACAGACATCATATTGTATTGTGTAATACCACTACTATAAACATCATATTGTGTTGTGATTACCGCTACTACATACATCATAGTGTATTGTGTAATACTACTACTACTATAAACATCATATTGTGTTGTGATTACCACTACTACATACATCATAGTGTATTGTGTAATACCACTACTACAAACATCATATTGTACTGTGTAATACTACTACTGCAAACATCATATTGTTCATGGTGATGAATCTGTCCCTCCAGCACGCTCTATATATAACCGTGTCAGGTTTGGGGTCTCCTGCCCCTGTGGTTTCTGGGGATTTGACATGGCCTTATATGTCAGGCTAGGTCACCTCTGTTCAGTCGGGCAGCATAAGACATATTTTTGAGACCTTATCCTTTTGGTGAGGAAACTTGGGCCTTTTTCCCTGCAGCAGCAGTCTGTGTCTATACATTCCACAATTTCAGCACTCAATCATATCAATCATGAGTCTAATGGTGATGAGTACAGGGGACGTGACCCTCCTTGATCTAGATCATGATCAGGTGGGCGATATAGAAGGTTTTTCTAACTACTTTAGCAAGCAACATGTCAAATCGAAAAGGCTACTACTGTCTTGTCCCCCCAGATCACTGATGTTTTCCCACCTATATGGTAGCTAGGGGTAACCTTTTTTTTCCGGGTATGACAATGCATTTTTTTTTTTTAACTATTGTGTAATACTACTAATACAGACATCATATTGCATTGTGTAATTCTACTACTACATACATCATAGTGTATTGTGTAATACTACTACTATAAACATGATATTGTATTGTGTAATACTACCACTACTAAAAACATCATGTTGCATTGTGTAATATTACTACTACAAACATCATGTTGTATTGTGTAATACTACTACTACTACAAACATCATTGTGTAATACTACTCTAGATGTTTACCTGTTACAGCTTAATGTGGAGCTTTTCTCCCCAGGCCTCCTCTGAAAATGGACTCCAAGTCTGGTCAGACCTTCCTGATAAACAAATGTTAAATAAAATAAATAAATAAATAAATAATATCCCAAACAAAATCGTCTCTACAGCTGCTTTACCTGCTGCCTTATGTAAATCACCTACTCATCTTTACAATAAAGCATAATAAACCTAACTCAACAATCATCTGTGCTGATAAAAGCATAAATAAATTAAAATGTTGCTCTTTTCCAACTATTTACTTCCCCAAAACTCATCTGCTATTCAGACAAATGTACTAGGTTGAAAAATATTCTCCAACTTTATAAATCAAGTAGAAAGATGAGATCCACTTGCAAAATGGTATTAACTGTTGCAAAAGTTAACAGCTCAGCTAATGACTCTTTGTACTTCTCCTTCCTAGACAAAATTCAGAACTCCCTTTGTTTCACTCTAAGACACATATCAAGCAATGACAATTTTAAAGCTCAAACAAGGGAATAGTTAAAAGATACCTATATCTGTACTAGCACAACTCCAGGATGATATATGTTCTGCTCCTTACTTTCTCCTGTTCTTTCCAAATACTTTATCCTTAGTTACTGATCCAAAATACCCTCCTTGTCCTTCATTTTCCCTCTGTTTCCTTCTGCCTATCCCAAAACATTGTATCTTACCTCTTAATACTGATTCTTAATTTCTTCCTTTTCTCTCCTTCTACAAAGTCCATTTCCAAATATGTTTTTAGTTGCTGGAGGAGTTCTCGGTAATTATCTTGAGTCTAGAGAGGAAATGTTTTTTTTTTAAGACTATGAAAACATCACACCTTTAGAGCCTTCATCACAAGTGATAGGCCTGAAAGTGTGGAAGGCATTGAATGCCTTCAGTGATGGAGTGCTCTAATTGGTTTTGAAACCTTTCTCTGTAACAATGCACATATCAATGTTTTCCATGGTAAAACACTATTTATAAGGTAGGCACTTCAGTTTGGCAACATATGTCTAAGGAGACAAACTGATGATACAAACTTGTACTTTTAGGCACTATCCATTCAGTCCCTTTCAGTATACACTACTCAGTAGGCTTAGCTTAGCCAACAGAAATGCTGACAAGGTGTCAAGGACCTGTAATCTATTGCTACATTGGTTTTGTAAAGGGAAGGGTTTATTTGTAAGATGTTGCCAGGAAAATCTGTAACGTCTTTAAAATGTGTACAGTATGTCTGCAGCCTTGAACTTTTCTTTTAAAGACAGCTTGTACCATGAATGTGTGGACTGTGAAAAACTAAGGTATTAGGTAGTTGCTTAGATCTGCAAAAGCAATTGGGCTACAATTTATTTATTTTATTTTTTTCTAATGATAATAAACCTTTCTTTTCATATACTTTTTGGCTAGAGTGCCTCTTTTGCCTTAGAAATACATAATCATGGCAGATTTTCCATTTCTGCCTTCAAGTATTACACCTGTGGTAAGACAATGAATGAATCTCTGTCTCAGAGCTGTCACAGTTTTCCTTCTGTGTATTCAGGTATACCAGTGGCTGCCATACTGACTCCAAAAATGCTTTATTCTCCCTGCCCTCTTATATGGCACAAAGAGTAACGCCTACTGATTTTAAATGCTCACAGTGGAATGAACACAGTAGTGGGAAGTATAGGGGGCAAGTAACAAAAGGCTATGGTGGTAAACATTAGCAGCAACATTATGTATATTTTAATTAGGGTGGGCAACCAGATATGGAAGTTGATATCTTTCTTTATAGACTAATGTAGCATTTTGATGTAGTTATATGATAGCAATATCTGTAACTTTTTTCATGGAGGCATTTCCCCACCCTTTTGTCACATTTAAAGAATACATCCATTTCTTTACAATTAAATGAAAACATGCTAGGAAGATGCATATATGTTAAAAACATAACTGCAGCATAGAAGAAAAATGTAGTGTCACAGAAGCTGCACTATGTATATCAATGTTCTATTCCTTTCCTGTTCATAGGTTCATTGGTAGGTACTTGGCTATCGGCCCAAGGGCCTATGTAAGCCTAGCCAGCAAGGTTCCCTGGCTTGCGCTACCCAAGAAAGTTATTTTCCTGTGCCACTGTCCAGCAGAGACACAGACGTGATCCCCGGGGTATATTTCCTATTTCCCATCAACTCATCAAGATTTTTCTTGAACAGTGCTAATGAAGAACTTTGCTTAACATAGATGGGTAGCTTGCTCCAGAGTATAGCAAGTCTCTGGGACAGGAATCTATTCCTCCAGCATGCCCTGTTTATTGTGGTTACAAGGTTTAGATCCCTAGAGCGTGTAGCTTGGAGGGATTGGGATTTCTTTAGGTGTAGCATATCCAACAGCTTTGGGTTTGACATAGCTTTATATGTCAGGCATGGATCACCTCGGAGTAGGTGATATGCTACGGAGTAAAGCTGGAGTTTTTTGAGGCATTCAGTGTAGGGCATTTGTTTGAGGCCAGTAATCCTCTTTTTGAGGTACTTCTGTGGCCTTTCCAGCTGCTGCAGATGTCTTGTGAGGTACACTCCAAAAGGGGCGTTTTGTTATTAAAAACTAGATGACTTAATCTGTCACTTCATTTTAACAACGTTTGTGTAACCAAGCATAATTTGTGCAAGGACTATAGCCAAATCCACCACAAATGTTCATTTACTATTGGTTGTGTGGATGGCAGCCCTACATAACTGAACTGTTGCTGAAAAGTGTTTAAAATACATTGCCACTGCTGGATGATCTATTACCTCCCAACACACACACACACACACACACACACACACACACACACACACACACACACACACACACACACACACACACACTCTCACTCACACACAGACACACACACACACACACACACACACACACACGTACACACACTCACACACACTCTCTCGCTCGCGCGCGTACGCACACACACAAACACACACACACACACACACACACACAAACACACACACACACACACACACACACACACACACACACACAAACACACACACACACTACCTCTGCTGCTATATGGATGTGAGATTATTTTTAACTACTTGCAAGAAAAGCATCATATTTCAAGAATAACATCAGTGTTTCTGCACAAGAATGTACCTCTCAACCTTTTAGCACAAGAATTCTGGAAAAAGCACAAAATCAGAGACAGATTTTATATATTATTTTTTACACTTAGAACTTAGAAAAGTATGAAACATTAATCAGTGACTTCTTTGGTCAGTGATTTGACAGAAAGCCACTAACTAGATCAGGAATAGCCCAACGATATGAGGCAACAATATGGACTGTCTCTGAAATTCTCGATATTTGACAGGTGTGCTCAGAAAAACTCTATACCTGGTATAATCTCAGATGAGGGTAAATAAGTGACTATAAAAACTTGGATTTTAGCAGATACCACTAGTTATGGATTTGCAGGTGGAAAGTCTGGTATCTAGTAATACATCTGCCATGGGGACTAATTTACTTAACATATTGGATGGATAGATGGATAATCAGTGTCAATTATTACTGTGTTAGAAAAAAGAAAATATATCGCTTGGTGGCTGAGCTTCTGTTTATCAAAAGAGATGGCTTACACCACTCCACCTACACCTTTTGTTTCCTGTAACTGTTTAAATGTCATAGAATTTGTCTCTCTGGACACTAGACTTTAACTCTTGTACCACCCTGAGAGTGTAACCAAGATTTATTGCAAAGGGGATTCAAAACAGTAAAGAATGCTTTCTATTGCTAAGTTTGTTTTAATTTCTTTTCTGCAGCATAATCCATGAATGCTACCATCTGATGTAGCTTCAATAACCTAGGTGACAGTTGATGTAGACTTGACAAGCCAATCTGTGTCCTTTCTGCTCCTTGTCAAGAAGACAAAAACCCACATGTTTTAAAAATCTGCAATAGGAAGAGACATAGTGTGATGTCTGGGATGGCAAGGATCAGAATAACCATGGTGGAAAAGTGCAGTAGAGTGATTTAAGTTATGTTTTTTTTTTGTTTGTTTTTTAATTCATTTCTTTAATTCTGGCAAGCAACCAGATATGAAGAGTGGATGCTTTTTGTGTTTTTTTTCCTCAAAATTAATGGAGTACTTCACTGTGACTGTTGAGCAGCTATGTTTGAAACAGTTCAAAATACATTATTGCAGCTTGTATTTTACTGCATTTATATTTTATTTTACTATATTTGGACATTGAAGATGTAGACAGACAACACAGCAGCTATATTTTGGGGGTGGTTTGTGGATCAAAATGACTGTTGTCATCTGTTTATTATTCAGACTTTGTATGGGTAATAAAATTTATGTGATGCAAGTCAAAATACTTTGGCAATATTTGTGTGAAGAACTGTAAAAAAAGATTAATGTTGCCATTATTTTCTAATGATTACAACTCTGAGGTGTACACAGCCATCAAAGTAGCTATAACTGTTGAAATGGCGGAGGCTACCTGTGGATGAATTGAGTTAATAACCATTTTGTTGTTTATTCAGTTTGAACAGTTTTTGATTTGGCTGTGCAGGGCTACGTAGCATGTTTTAAGTATGTTATAAAGCTTTACTCTGAGAAACAAGATTGAAATAAATAATAATTATTATTGTTGTTGTTGTTGTTATTTATTTATTTGTTTTTTATATCCTGACATCTGAGATGTACCTACTCAAAAAAGTGTCTATGATTGCTGGGAAATAAGGGTGTGTGTGGATGCTGAGTTATCCAGTCATTCTGCCATTGCAGGATTGATATGTATTTATGTGAAGTAAGTTAGAATATCTTACTGTTGTAATGTTATATCACAATCAGATACATGTGAAGTGCACACAGTCAATAAAGTATCTGTAACTGATGGGAATAGAGGTCATCTCTTTATAAACATGGCTTATCCCTGCTGTTGTTTAATGAATTACCTATATTTTCATCTACTTTCAACCAGTCAAACATCAGCATTGTACACAGTAAGTGGGTATATGTGGGATCAGAGCAGGATGCATGTTAATGAAACTGTTCATTGGCACACTGGTATGGCAACTAGCCATCTAACAGTACCTGGTTCTCTGATTGTTGCTTCCCTTGTGTGGAGTCTATATATCCCCTGATTCTCTCTGTGTGTTTCCCCAGATTGTCTGGATTTTCCAATACTTCAAGACATGGCATAGATGAATTGGTATTTCTCAAATTTGCCCTTAGGTAAGCATGCAGTGTTCAATCTTCTGATAGGCCTGGCTTGTCACAGACAATGTGTGTCTGTGTGTGTGTGTGTGTGTGTGTGTGTGTGTGTGTGTGTGTGTGTGTGTGTGTGTGTCTGTAAACATAGCTCTCAACCTTCCATCACCAAATTGTGGAACACTACCTCTCATAGTGTGGAACAAGTGGGCAAAATGTGGGACACCTATTAACAGCATACTAACATCTTCAATTATGAGGCTCATAGAATGGTTAAATTATGCTGTTTTATGCTAATAAAAGACTCTTTTGATGAATGAATATGATTCAGTATTGTTTTTCATAAATATAATTAAAACAATTTCTAACACTGAATGTGTAGCAAAACTTTACAATATGGAACATGGGCTTTTTAAGACCCAAAATGAGGAATGTTCCTTTTAATGAGATACATTTGAGAAGCACCACAGAATTTAAAAAAAAATGTTAACAGATACATCTCATGGACAGGGATGGGGCTGTATTGCTTAAACACTTGATATCCTTAAAGGGTGATTTGCATATATCCCATGAGGCCTCTGATGCAAGAGGTTTAAATTATCACACAGTTAGAAGTCTAGCTTTGCTAGATTTTTCTTTTTGTGTTTTTTAACCAGTTGGTTACCTCTGTGACCTTTTTACTCTTTGTTTTAGTTGGATAGTTGGGATATTTTGCAGACACCTAATGTTTATGGATATCAGCTGGGTATGACAACCCTGTGTTTCCAAAGGTAAAACATTCCTCTTATGCTGTGCTGATGATGTTATATGAATGTAGAAGCATACATGTCCACAGCTAGAGGGATTTTGCTTTTAATGGTCTGAACTTGTCCTTAAATAGACTTGAAAATGAAAGTGAAAGAAAAAGTCATGGACATTCAGAATTGCCATTTAGCTGAAACACCTGGTATCTTTATAGGATGATTTGTATATATCCCTGAGGCCTCTGATGCTAGAGGTTTAAGGTCTCACACAGTTTGAAGTCTAGTTTTGCTAAAAATTTTTTTGTGTGTTTTTTAACCAGTTGGTTGTCTGTGTGACCTTTTTACTCTTTGTTTTAGTTTGTTAATTGAAAAATAGGCACACCCAAGAAATTCAAGATGGTTGAGAGGTATCACACACACACACACACACACACACACACACACACACACACACACACACACACACACACACACACACTCATCACTCCTGATCGTGGACATGGTAAATGCAGGCATGGTGGCTGTGATTGCCATCATGCCTGCAATTAAGCAATAGAGACATGCATATAGAGCTGAATGGTCTTGTGGAGCACCACCTCCTGCATGATGAAAGTGGTACTGAAGACAGTCTCACTGCCGGTGATTTCCCACAAACAGATGCAGCTGTTCTCCTTGAGAACTTTTGACAGTCCTCAGGCAGCTCTGCATTATGTGCAGACACATTAACGCAGTTCATTAACCTAAAATGTTTCTGAATCACATTGCATTGGGTAGACATTACTGTTCCCCATTAAATTCAATACCTCAGCATGCTGAGGTATTGAATTCAATGGATCCTACCCCTCAGGATGATTTCATGCTGGAGAGTAGGTGGAATGTTACTTTATGAGTGCTGAGGGTAGAATGGTAAAGGTTGTCTCCATTGTACTCTGATGATTCCGAATCTGGCCCTATGTTTTCATGACTGGATGCTGTTAGTCTGTACAGTAGTATATTACACATTTATACTGTAAAAGCACTGAACTACTTTATTAAATAAGAATACCAATTTAAAGTATGAGATAATTGACACAAGTTATTCATAAAAATAATAATTTAGGAGTTTGATATTTATTACCATTTAAAAAGTACTGAAATGGGTGCCCATTTGCTCCTCTATACACCAATTTATTCATGGGAAAATGGCAAAACAAATGCTTGTACATTCTTATTTAAAAAAAAAATGTTATGGAAAGAGAGCTACCTAGGGCAAGATGAAGGAGGAAGCTGCCCCAGTAGTAAAATGTAAGGGGACATGATTAGTAGATCTGGTCACTCAATAATGCAGTACCAGCAGCCGGAATTTTTACCTAGAAGCTATATCAAAGCTGCAGTACAAAAACTGTTACTGGATAACTCGTTAACAAATCATGAAAATGTGTTATATTATATCCTAGCAATAGTGTTTTTTGTGACAATTATAAAACTTAGGTAGTACATGCAGCCAGCTGATTACACTGAAAAAAACATAAATTACATCTTGATTCAGCAGTGCTATAAATGCTATAGAACGAGACCAAAACAAGACCAGACCTACTGTATGCATTGCTAAGGTTGGGTCTGCACTAAAGATGGCAGTGCAGACCAGAAAACAGCAGGAGCAGGGCATGAAATGGCTTTGTGTCAACTCCCATTTCTGCTTGCTGGCATCTGAAATAACTCACTATTTTGATCACAGCCTCTTCCTTTAAACAGTGAATACATAAGAATGCCAACCACATCCCCAGTGCTTTATTGGCTTTCAAAGCCACACAACACATTGTGCATGTGTTTTTTTAATGTTACTTTGACTAGTAATCTCCATGCACTACAAAGAATTATGATGAGATCTCCGATCTTAACAAGGATGTATGTGTTCTCAACATGGATGCCAAGATTCTCCTCATAAGTGTTGCTCTTGTGATGAATTTCTTGTCATCTATGTCTCAAATACATAATATATTTGTAGTGCACCGAGTGCAATGATCATGCTCTAATATTTCAAAAAAGGCAAACTAGTTAAGCACCTGAGTGGCATGTGACCTGACCTTAACAAATGTTAAGCACTCCCTGTTTATGTTGTTAAGGCTGGATCTAATACCAGGCAGTAAATCTGGCTGTACTGACTAGCAAATGACAGAAGCAGAGCAAAAGATTTGTTTCTGCCTGCTGTTTGTACCCTTAACATTTCCCTAACTTTCTGTAAAAAAACTTACAAAGTTTTTAGAATAACAGGATGTCTTCGCCTAAATAATGTGAAGGATATGAACTCTAAAAATCCAAATACATGTCATTTAGTCTTATCAGTCCTCAGTGGTTTGCCTGAAAAACAAAGATTTTGTGAGGACCAAACCAAAAATTTGAAGCAATAATTTGAGTGAAAATCTAAAGAGTAGAGATGCAAGGTAAGTGCAAACATGACTGAGTGTTACACTGCTGTTCAGCTTTAAAAGTCAACAATACTTCATGTTCTTTTCCCTATAACTGTTAGCACATTAAGCAGATAAAGCTCCATGCACTACTGCACTACAAAGAATTATGATCATGTCACCAATCATAACCCTGAATTAATTGATCTTGACATGAATGCCAAGATTCATCTTGAGAGAGACATCTTGAACACATGATAACCAGGTTATAATCAATGAGCCGCTCCTAATCCTCTGTGTTATGATCAGCGACCCAATCCTAATCCTCTATAACATGCAACAGGACAGAAAGAGTATTTGATGCAGAATATAATTTGCTACACATGAATTGGTTTCTTATGTCTAGCATTACTAGGAAAACTTATTACAAAATGATTATTATAATTCTGATTTAGCTTGGACACCGATAATTTCTTACAAAAGAGGCTGTAATCTACATAGGTTCCATGGTTCATAGGTAGATACTAGGCTAACAACCACCAGGGCATTTATAAGACTAGCCATGCAATGCAACCCGATTGCATCCCCTTCTAACATGTGCATCTTAATTGGCATATATGTTTGTTAGGAGGTCGATATACAATTATGTGGGGGGGGGGTATGTTACTTAGGGAATGTGTACTGTTGGCCTCTGTCTATAAGAGACATGGATGCCAGCTCAGATGTGAGATTGTGATTTCCCATTAAATGGTCAAGGTTACATTTGAATAGAGTTTGGGATGGACTCTGCTTCACATAGATGGAGAGCCTATTCAAGAATATGTGAACTATTCGAGTTATGTATTTTATCTCACCAGCATGTTCTATTTATGTCGCAACCAAAGTTCAAATCCCTGGATCTAGAGTTTCTGGTGCTGTTTATTTTGTGTATGTGAAAAAGCCCCATCATGGCTGGATCTAAGTATGCTTTAAATGCCAAACAGAGGTCACCTATCAACAACTTGGAGAGAATGAGTATAGACAGAGGACTCTAAGGTGACCTGTATAGGACAGTATGTTAATACCTTGGTTTCTCTTGGTGTAGAATCTCTGTGGGTGTCCAAACTGATGCATATATTTAGTTTGTTACATGCCATAGGGGGCATTATAGTCAATGATGGATCTGATAAGGGATGAGTAGAGTGGTACTATAGCTTCCTTAGACCTGGATGCCATACCCATACTTATAATCTGGGTGACATAGAATTATGTTTCTTACAAACTTGGCTATGTGTTAGTTCCTAAAATACATAAGAACTTGTCTGATCCTCCTATGCAGCCTATAGTTAGTGGTAGTACCTCTATCTCCCAACCTATGGCCATGTATATAGATCAGAAAGGTAAGGCACTTGTTCAAGCAGAGAATTACATCATTAAGGACTCATGGGACTTTTTGTATAAATTAAGGAACATACGTTATACCCAACAATTGGCTTTTGTCACTATAGATGTGGTTAATCTGTTTAATGTGATACCTCAGGATGAAGGATTGGAATTGTTCCACAATTTTTTGTTGGAAGCTAAAGCTTTTAGTAACAATGAAATTAATGTTTTGGACACATTGATGGAAATGGTGTTAAGAAATAATTTTGTATTTATTGACGGAAAGTTCTTTCAACAAAAGAAGTGGGTAGCTATGGGGGCAAGTTGTGCCCCTGTATTTGCTAATATTGTTCTTTTACAATGGGAAAAATGCTATTTGTTTAATAGGAGTGAATTACCTGGTTGGTAAATATATACTAGGTTTTAGGACAATATTTTTATAGCATGGGACTTAAATGAAAATGAAACTAAAGACTTTTTGGAATATTTACATTCTACTACATCTTTTCTTAAATTTACATATTCCTATAGTATAACAGAAATTAGTTATTTGGATGTACTAATTACCAAGGATGAGAATCAGAGGGTTATACAAAGTAACATCTATAGGAAAAATACCTATTCTAATAGTCTTCTTCACTACGACAGCTGCCACCCGGTTTATCAAAAAAAAGGTAATTGTTAAAGGGCAATACATTAGGTTAGCCCATATGATTACTGACAATGGAATTTTTGAAAGGGAGTGTAACACATTAAAAACATGTTTGTTTCTAGAAGCTACCCTGAAACTGTTATTCACAAAGTTCAGGATGAAATTTACCTGAGTAGGAATAGGGGGTCCATTAAACCTATTATGTATGAAACTGAATATATATACACTGACCACACTAATAGTAATAGGGACACTTGCAAGTGTTCTTTCATTACTACCTATACAATGGATTTTCCGATGGTTAGGCAGATTATCACCAATAGTTGGGCCTTTCTTCAGGGTTTTGAAGGTGTAAAAGACATAATGGGTGAGAGACCAAGTTTTGTTAATAGGCGCGCTAGATGCCTAAAGAGTTTTTTAGAAGTTGATGACAGAGGCAAAGAGTTTTACAGTACAAGAGGAAATGGCACTTTCAAATGTGGCAGCTGTAGTCAATGCTTTTGTATAATGAAAGTGATCAGGTTAAGGTTAATAGCATCAAAATAAGAATAAATTAATTTTAATTGTAAAACGGAATTGGTGATTTATTTAGCTATTAGCCAAAAGTGTCCAAGTTTTTATGTTGGAAAGACTGTTCGTCAATTTAAGGAGAGAATATATGAACATTTGAATGATATAAAAAATAGGAAGATGAGTAATTCTCTTTATGGTCATTTGAAGAATTTTCCTGATCATGTTTTTTTGTTTGTTGGTTTGGACACGGTTGTTAAGCAGCATTGGGGTGGACCATGGTGTGACTTAATAGAATATAAAGAGTTACTATGGCAACTCAAGTTAAACGCCATGGCCCTCATCTGGACTTAATGAATCCATTTCCATAGCCAGTGTTTTAAGGTTAAAATCTTATTATATATGAAACTTGTTTAATGTGGTTTTACAATAGAAGTAAAGAATTTTAGATTTACAATTAATATTTACATTGTTTAATATATTTATTTAAACAATATTATAATTTTGATGTAAATATAGTTATACAATTTTAATACATATATATTTATTAGGGGTAATGTGTTAGGACTTTATGAATTAATTAGATCAGGTGATTAAATGTTCCTATTTAAAGGGAATCAGGTTGTTAGAGTTTGGATTTTGATGAAGTTGTGTTATAGTCTTATGAAAACATTCAATCCTGTTCTATTAAAGTTTTTCAAGAAGGGTATTTATGTGGCTTATTTTCCAGTGAACCTGTACTTTGTATAGTGTACAGGGTCCTGGGTGCAAGACCTGCAAAGGCTGTTTATATTTTCCCTGCTAGACAGGGGTCCATGGAAGTAAATATTGTGGGAAGAAATATCCAGGGAATTGTTATGGCTAGGCTTGTATAGGCCCTAGGGCCGATAGCCTAGTACCAACCTATGAACCTATGAACTAGCCAGATCAACAAAGGATAAATAAATACAATAAATGACTAAAAAAAAAGACAGAGAGAAGAAGTAGAAAAGTGTGATTAGCTAGCTTGATGATGTCATGAATTTAGCTTTATTTAACTTATTTTAACCAGTGGGTTCAGATTCTTTGAAGGCTTATGCAAAGGCCATTGAATAGTGTGATGCATTAATAGAGGCCTTGCTTCATACTTAGTGGTCATGTACTCTTATTGCTATAGTGACTTGCATCACCACTCCAATCAGCTTAACTGCTTAACTATGGGGATGCAAAAGTTAGAGCCAGCTAGAGAAAGTTGTACTGTAAGCATTCTCCTTGTCCTTTTACAACTACACCAATATACTATTTTTGCTGCTTTGTTTTTTAGCTGCTGAACAACAGAAGAAGAAAACAGAAGGATGCCATAGGAAAGAATTGTGACTCTCTCAATGACTTAGTGCATTTTACAATGTATGTACCACATGTATGTGCTGATGTGGTCTCTTTTTGCTTTCTCATTATGCAGTAGGTCCAGATGTAGTAGTGGCAGGAGAGTGGTGGTTATCACTTCAGCCTGTGCCTTTCGATAACTCTAATGCTACTTCATCAGTGGTCACCAGTCCTGCATCTCAGCAAGAGATGAAAGACTCCCTGTTGATGAAGACTGGGAAAGGTCATTGGTAGACCACCACTCAGGATGAGAACAGATTCCTGCTCTTATAATGGCCTGTAGGGATTCCCTATGGAATCCAAAATCAGTTGTGTAGGCTGTTGCTATCTGAGGTGCACTGATAACTGATTGAATCACATGACTGCCAGGACCCAACCATCAGGCCATAAGAGACACATCCTATACATTACATCAACTTCATCCTTTGATGTTACAGTGTTTATTGCATAAGAACTAAACAGAATTCAGAGTGAAGCACTGTTAACTATAGTGACCAAGAGATAAGTATAGTAACATGTATTGCTACTTAGAATATAAGGACCCTGAACAGTTATTGAAACTAAGTTGTAGGATTAACTAACAAGCTTGTTTTAAACCAATTTAAACAACAGAAGCTGCCATGTGACTTCAATGCACAGTATCATCAGTGATGTTAAAGTCCCAAAGAGCTAGAATAATGACAACAGAATTATTTAATAATTCAGATGACTTTTACCAAAGCCAGATGCAAAATCTGGAAGTAGGAAGCAAAGACATCAATGTCTATTTATTTATGTTTATTTATTTGCATTTGTTAACTGGGATAGTCCACTGGGCCATGTCGATCAATTTTCGGTGGAGGCCCGGGGAGAAAAGCTCCACAAGAAAATTACATTACATTACTTTCACATATACATAAGTTTACATTACATTTCTATTAATAGACAATATTCAGTCCAAAGTATTAGGTAGCATTAGTAGAATAGGAAATCATATTATTCACATTTAAACAAGACTGACAGAGAAAATGCTCATTAGGTAGTCATGTTTCTAGTGATTCTTTTGTAAAAGAAAAGAAAAGAAAAGGAGGGAGTAAAAGGATAGAAAACAAAATTGAAGGAGGTGCTTTAGGTAGGAGCTTGAGAGGGACATTCCCATTTGGAGGACAGGTGGGAGAAGAGCTGAGTTTTGAAGTTATTATGGTTAGGCATGTCTACGCCAAATGCTCAAAGGCTAAAAATTCTGATAAAGCATCCTGACTTCAGAGGTATTCCAGTAAAGCCAAAGCAAACATCTGGAACTAACAAGGAACTCTGGTACTAAGGGATACATGATACAAACAATAAGGAGCAGCAGAACTTAACAGAACCACAGAACCAACATTAAAACCTCAAATAAGAACACCAAACATCCAATAGCACTTGGAGAAACTCAACAATCATCTGATTCAACAAAATCAAGCTATTCAAATAGGTTAATTGGTCCAACATCTGCAGATCCCACAAAGCATATAACTTTATCACAATCCACATAAACAAATAGAATACTTTAACTGTCAACAATTTCATTGGAGGCAGTTGCCCTTTCCTACCTCTGGACATGCATAATCTACTTGGACTGGATTATTGATGAGACTGATATCTCTGTGCATTGTCTTCTGGGCAGGAGTGGTTTCTGTTGTGTACACTGCCCTGTCCTTTCCAGTCCCTATCCATGCATTGTCCTGCCTTGACCGTCACTTCCCATACCTTACATTATTGTCCAGACCTCCCCATCACCAAGTAGCTACAATGTATCTATCTGTGCCTATCCACTGTTGTCCACTCTAATTGTATTGATATTATCTATGACTTTCTCTGCATTTTGTGGTAATATGTCTGCCAAAATAAATTACACGTCTTCATGAAATCCTCCTGCAAACATTCTTTACAATTTTTCCTCATCAACCTTTTTGTAAGAAAAACTGTGAGATCCTCCCTAAGAAATGCCTTCCCCCCACTACTTGTTCACTATGATTCTCCCCTTTCCTAACCCCCCTCCCAATTTTATTTATATTTGTTTTCTGGGGTAAAGCAGTGATCTCCATGGACCTGTTTCACACTCATCCCAGGAGCAGTGTCTGATAAAGTGAGTTGCTCAGAGTCACACACTTAGGCAATAGAGGCAGAGGGAATCAAACCTTGCACTATTGGACCACAGGAAACATTTAATTAAAAGCTCCATAATCCTCTAAGCCAAATCTCAGACAATGTCTAGCTTTCCTCCCTATCAATATGATGAATTGAGATGGCACATTGATCAGCTGTCCCTTCTAGTCCTGCCTCACTGTCCATGTGGTAGTGATGTGCTTTGGTGTTCACGTAAGCACCCAGAGCCTCAAGCACACACCCTGTGAAGTCCCTCGCTATTCGTAATTACTTGGACAGAGCGACTCCTCCACTGAGGTTGTCTCATTCAAGCTGTCCCTGTAGTGTGACTGCAAAGTTTCTTTGCATTCATTTTCTTTTTTTCACCAGCTACCTGTGCTATGCGTGTCTTGATTCATAACTAAGCAGCTATGGGTGGCATGGCACTGATCCTTTTTACTTTGCACTGTGCAGCTGAACAGGATTTGTTTATGAATCTCAGCTCTATGGAATTTGAAAAGTGTATTTTTTTTATAAATGCATCAAAAATAAACAAAGTGATAACTGATATTATGACTGAGGACTACTGCAAGGTGGATGGTATCTAAAGCAATATGGTTTCTTTGGTAAGCAAACATTTACTTGTGATCTTGAGGTTTGCTAGCACAGAACAGAATAATACTGTAAAAAACAATTACAATGTAAGCAGTGCTACAGTTTGGCAGCAAGAAAGGTACTATTATGCAAGAGACGGAAACACTTCACATAATTGAATTACTGAAATCTCGAATTTCATATGGTCGAGACCATATAATCGAGATTTCAGTAAATCGAATATGTGTAGTGTTTAAAAATAAGAGTTTACTTACCTTAATACTTTACGTGCACACAGAGGCAAGTATTGTTGTACGCTCTGTGTGTACGTAATGTTTTATTTGTTTTGCAGTGTTGACAGGAAATGAGAAATATCCCATTTTGTGCTTCTGCATACAGCACAAGACGTGTGATTTCCCATCTCCCCACTGTAGCGCGATCTTGGAGTTGGTATATTTAAGTATGGGGGGGTGTGGGGGGTACAGGCCACCACATAGGGGGTGCAGGGGGGCAAAAGCAAGGTTTGTGTTTTTTTTTTATTTGTTGGTTTCGCTTCAGAAGTTCGAGTTTCCGAATCTCGATCTTTTGGTTTTGGTTATTTGCTGTACGAGATTTTGGTAATTCGAGCTTCTGAAGTGAATCCGCAAGAGACACCTGACAAACCTAAAATGAAACAAACAAATAAACAAACAAAATTCAGCTCAACAATTAGGTATCATTGCCAGCATATGTCGACATACTAAGTTCTTTGTATCAATGAATAGAGGGTAAAACTGTTTTGCAAATAATACAGATGGAATTGGTAATCATGTAATCCTGAATCATTTCCGTTCTTGTTCATGTCTAAAGAACTGCCTGTGAAAGTGAGTGTTGAGAGTGTTTGTGTGATTTCTTCATTGGCTATATAAACATTGCAGTGGCATTAGTGTAAGAATCACTGAAATGAAATGTTGCCAATAAACAGATAAGTTCTTACATTTACATCCTTGCTGTTTGCTTAATAATTTATTCTGAATACAAACTAAAACCACCGAGTCAGTAAACATTGTGTTTGTTTATGAAAAATAATGAATATACTTTACTTTTCTAACTTTTGACAGTATCACAACCAAATATTTTGGCCAGGTCTAATTGTGCATAACCAGACATTAAGAAATTAATTTGCTATGCAAATGCAAGCAGAAAGTACTAGAGGTCACAATGCAATCAGTCAAGATAAGTTTAAAGGCATGGTAATCATAGTTTGAATGTTAGTGACATTAAATATTTACAGGCACAAGGTGAGCATGATTTTCATATTCAAAAGGTAAAAAGATAGTAAATGATCTGCACACTAACACAGCAGCTTGTCAAGTTCATTCATTCTTGACTGTCATGGCTCAGAAGTAAGCTTCAGTGTGCAGTGATGCAGAAAAATAAGATGCAAAGAAAAATTGTACTCAAAGGTTTCATTTGATACTTTTGGTCAACGTGCTGACTTTCTTACTGAGCTTAATGATTTCATTAAGGACTTTACCAGTTTTGGTAAACATGACAATGAATTACAAGTAGTTAAAAAAGAAAAGGTACTAGCAAGCTGGCCAAATGACAGGAACATTTTTCCATTACTAGTTAAAGGATAATTTACATTCCATTTTGCAAAATATGGGCTACTCATGAGTCACAAGGACTATTATTCAAATCAGACCTAGTTATTGTATCAGTTTAAGTATATAACTAAATGCTGGAAAGAAATTTTGAAGCACAAATAACCTAACCTCTTCACTCTGCTTATATGATTACTAAACTACTATGTCTTTTGCTACTAGTGACTGATGATATTTTCTCCATATTTATTTTTATCTTCACTTGTTGATTCTGGTACAATAATAATGATCTCTGTTTATACCAATCTGATTGAATTAATTGAATTACTGCTTTAATGTATATTTTCTGTATATATTGCTGTAATCAAACAAACTAGGTTCCTGCTTTTATGTATATATTCTGTATATGTTACTATATTTACTATCTGTAACACTGTTTCTGCTTCTGTACTAATTAATGTTTATATTTTTTCTGTATCTCGTTGGAGCTTTTCTCCCCGGGCCTCCACTGAAAATGGGCTCTTTTAGGCCCAGTGGGCTTATCCCGGTAAACAAATGCAATAAATAAATAAATGTGAAGTGCACATTATGTTCTGTTTTGGCCAGGGTAAGTATCATCAGATAGAATTCATAATAAAAAAGTCAAATGTGCAATATATTAAAAAAAAAAAACAGCAGGAAATGCACTCTATCATATACCAAGAAATAACAGGTTTTCCATGGGGTAAAGCAGCCACTGAAATGTTTTAGCATGAGAGCTGTGCTTATTATTATCATTATAATTATCATTATTAGTAGTGATAGCAGCAATACATATCCTTAAGTCATTAATAATATTACTACAAATATACTTAAGGTAATAAACTTAGACTTCCCTCTTCCCAGTCAATCATTACACTGAGGAAATCCATTTTTCATGCCATGGTATCCACTGATGAAATCCATATTTCATGTCATGGTATCCACTGATGAAATCCATTTTTCATGCCATGGTATCCACTGATGAAATCCATTTTTCATGCCATGGTATCCACTCATGAAATCCATTTTTATGCCATGGTATCTCTGATACTTCACTTCTGGTAATGGCCTGCAATTTGTCAGTCAAGAATTTTGTGCAATTGTTCAGTGTTTATCAAGTTAATCGCAGTAGCTGCTTTTCAGGGGATACCCAAGGTGGTACCAGGGGGAAACTGGGTCAGAACATCACAGAATTCCCCTACTCTTTTAGATGAATACCATGGGGGTCTTTTATATCCACCTGGGCAACAACCGACTCAGGTAGATGGGACTTCAGTTTAAAGTCAAAGGACAATACCTCCACCCTTATTCTGTATTGCAGTGTCAGCAATTCAGTCATGTAGTGTGGGAACAGAACTCACAGCCTTCTGCAACAATGCCTATTCCTGCACTAACACTGGTCTTCACCAACATATCCATGCTCTAATGGGAAATGAATGTGCCAAAAACAAAAAAAGAATATAAGGTGAAAGATCAGATGAGAAGGCAAGGAATGTGGAAAATGCATGCATATAGTTGTAAGTACAGAAAAGTCTTGGAACAGCCTCATGTTGATCAGGATCGAATGTAGGAATCTTTAAGGAGAGGTGAATTTAAACCAAAGATAAAAGGTTAATATTGGTGTCCCAAGATAGTGGATGACATACCCATTGGTTTACAAAGTCCATTGAAAATGAGGGAGAAACAGACAAATGTAGGTTTTGTTAAACAGAATTGGAAACAGTCACACATCTTGCTGCTGACTGTGATATACTGATGACAGAAGGACGCCATACTGAAAGGCATAGTAATGTGGCAAGGCTGTTGCATTGCTTATTGTGCAAACATTATAATGTTACATTCCAAAGACATGCATCTGGAGCATTTCTCCCCGGGCCTCCGCTGAAAACAGGCTCTGTGGAACCTAGTCGGACATTCCCGGTCAACAAATGTTAAATAAATAAAAAAAAATATTGCAGTAGCTGAAAAACATTGGAAATATGAGCCACAAAGCACTATTGAAAATTATGATGTTTTTTAGCTGCTGAACAACTTAATTATATGGGATCACCCATTACCAAATGTTTAAAAAATAGGTGCAAGAAAACCAGATATAATAGCTCATGAAAAGAAGACAAAAAGTAACATTGATCATTGAAATTGCTGCACCCAGTGACTACAGTGTCTTACATAGAAAGAGACACAGAGTCATAAAATACCAGGATTTGCAGGCAGAAATGCGGGTAATGTGGAAGAAGGATACCCAGACAGTTCCAATAGTAGTAGGAGCAATGGCTTTCATAAAAAAGAACGGTACTTACGTATTATCGCAACCAGATTTTCGCACTGGCATAATTCGGTATGTGTGTTTGGAAACAGGTTGCTTAACCTAAGAGGGGAGCTGTGTGGAAGTAAACATTACTCTGTCTCAGTGGGTATGAGCCAGGAAGAGGACTAAGTGTTAAACATGTTACTTTTGTGTAACGTGCCTCATAGCTCCTGTAACTCAACAGTAGCACACTGCCTTGCAAGCACTGCATTTCTCACCACAATGTCAGCAAAAGGAAAGTGAGTCACGCGATACATCCTGTCACCCTGGCAAAAGGTAAATCTTGCAAGGACAAGGTGTGCTGCCTTGCTTAGTTTATGTATGAAGATTTTCACTCTGGGTGATAAGAAAGTGTCCCCATTTGGGAAGCACTGCCCTTTCTTTAGAAATTATGAAAGCTAAAGTCAAAATCACCTCCTGATTAAATCTAATAAAGAACAGTACTGAAAACATCTTACTGCCTGATGATGCACTTCTTCCTGTCATTTGTAGCATGTAGCAGCATTTTCATTTGGACCTGAACATATGGTCAAAAATTGTTAAAAATAAAAAGTGAAGCAAAAGCATAATTCCTGTGTCTGTGCTTTCCTTCTCTGAAAGATTCCTTCCAGACACTAAAAAAATCCATTGGTCAGTACGCTCATCGGCATAACAATTCAAGCATGTGTGTGTAATGCACGCCAAGACAGGAAGAGGGTTTTCTCAATTATTTGTCTTCCCAAAGCTAATCCAAACTTATTCCTCAGCAAAAAGGACTTGGAGGGTTGGGAGGGTGGCCTAATGTTTACGGTGCTTGCCTTACAAACACAAGATACAGGGTTTGAATCTCACAGAGGATAATTGGCTAGGCTTAAAATGGCTCACAAGGGAGGTTAGCCTAGTACTAACCTATGAACCTATGGAATACCACCTCACAGTGTTTCATGGGCTTGTTTCTACTGAAGTATGTGAAATTCGCAACCGTGAATATTTGGTTGCGATAATACATAAGTATCAAAAGAATTTACATTTGTACTTAGATATGCTACCAATACATGTAACTCTGTATGAATTGCAGAAGGGGTCATTACTGGACACATTGCTGGTGCTGTGAAGAGCATTTCTGGCAAACACCAGAGCTTGAAACAATACCAGTTTCATGAATTTTAATCATTCTTTGACTTAGGAGTGTGGTCCCTTCCAATCATGGTATTAGAAACCCAAAAGACTTGGAGAAATTAAAAAAGGGAAAAGTTTTACAAGGATACTGTGTGGGGCTTTGCCTATAGTAATTTGGACATGAAGAAGCTCAAGTGCATCATTTTGTTTGACCAGCCTTGAAGGAAGCTCAGTTTTGATGTAGATTGAGACCCCTCCATCTTTAGTCCCTGTCTCTGCAGTAGCTGTTCTAAATGTATGGAAGTTATTGTAGCCCTGCAGTGATGGGTGCTTTCTGTGGGTTTAAACCATGTCTTGGTCACTGCATAGATGTTTGCATTCTCCAGGAAGAGAAGAACTTGATGGGTGTGGATTTTCCTGTTAAGATTCCTGGCAGTATCAGTTTAGATGCACTTTGTTTTTTTTTTGTTTTTTTTTTTTTTATGTCAGAAGGTTTGTCAGTTTGGCAATGTTTTAGCTAATATTCAAAATCCCAGACAACTATCCTTGACAAAACAATCTGTTCTGTCAATCATGTCCTCCTAGTTTGACAAAGTTTGGACCCCTTTTCAATTACATCAGAAATTAAGCCGACTATTAAATTTGATCCTCTTCTGCTCATATTGTGGCATCATCTTAGGGGAAAATTGAATGATACTCAGTGCTAGGCCGATACCAGCCTGGGACAAATAGTCTGTAAGCTCCATAATGTCCCTCTCTCTCTCCCTTACTCTCCCTTCATATAGTCCAAGGAGGTATACCTCAGGTCATTAACACGCACGTGGAATGTTACAAGTCGTATTGGTACTTGTAATCCAATGACCTGACTGCGTGCATGATCTGGTGGATCCTGGTCCCAGATAGACAACTAGTAGGTGTAATCTGCTACCCTTCCATGAAAATCACCAGTTTTAGGATGAAGTAGGAGAGAAAGAGCAATAGACTGAGCCAACATCACGGACAGTCATAAAAATCAGGGATATCTGAGAGGTATGCCTCACAGGGACACTTAGTTTTTGCCTGTTGTATCTTTGCTAGCAGAAAAATGTTTTATTGCCTTTCAAAATCCTACATTTTTTTATGCAAGCACTACAAAAGAATTATGACTGGGTCTTCAGTCAAAAACCTTATTATGTATTCCCAACATGGATACCAGAATTCACCTCTTAAACATTGTTGTCAGTTGAATTGCATGGTTTTTATTTCTTGAACACATAGTAAGTTGGTTAGGATCAGATACCTGATCTTAACTCTTTGTGTTTACCAAGACTGTGCACATATATAACTTTTCAGCATTTTACATAATTTCCTAGAATATATTTGCCTTTTGATATTGGTTTGCCCTAGTAAAATCTAATATATGAGACCACACTCTGTGCTAGTTCACAGAAGTTTAGCAGTTTAACAACAGAGTAGCTGAATTTGCTGATTATTAAAGAAACTGTTCTTTTCATTGGAAAAGAACATGACCCCATCAACATAAAGCCGCTAAAAATACTAGTTATTAAAACCCCTTTGTTTTACACAACATTATGTAGCTCTTAGCAAAGTCATGCAGGTGGTATATCTGTCGAAGAACTTTTGTTTTAAGGTAATACTTTGCTTTACAAGCACTTTCAAAGTACAAAGTATTATGTGACATTGATGCATTTGTCAAGGATTTTGTGTTTTCACCAAATGACATCTTCCCAAAAAATTGAGACTGAAACAGCACTATTTTTTAATCATGTCAAGAATTTCTGACACTCACACATTTATAATTATCATATTTAAATGTTAAAAGTAATACTATTCATAAAGAGTGTTTGGTAAATACTATTAATCAAACTATCTTATGAAAATTCATTGTCAGTGCTCATAATACTAATAATATGACTTTATATGAGCAGGCTTTTCTAACAGCTGACATGATATATTTATTTAAAAACTATTTAAATACTAAATCTACGAGCTTCTGCTAGGTATATATATCTGACTTATACACACTGAGCAGAGTGGAGGAGGGGCGTTGACTACAACTCTGATCTGAGATATATACGTATCCTGTTTTTTTGGCTTATTTATACTGATTATTGTTTCTAGCAATTTGCCAGTGGTGGTGATGCTGCGGTAGCGTTGTCGCCTCACAGTAAGACGCTGTCCGGGTTTGATTCTCAGCTAAGCGTCTTCATGCGTGGAGACATGCGTGAATGGGTGTACCTTCGTTGAAGATTGTGCGTCAGGGCTAGTAACTCGGCATGTAGAAATCAATTACCAATTATTAGCGGACCGGAGTTCGCTGTGGCGATTTCTAACCGGGAAAAGCCGAAAGACACAACAACATTGTTTCTAGCAATTTATATATAGCATTTTTTATTGCCTGCTGCATAGTTTTTAGTGCATTTTATTGCTATTAACTAATCTGCATGGGTAACTGATTTGTTTGCAGTTAAAAGCATTCTGTAGAGTCTCTTTGCTCCTTTATCTCTTTAAAAACTTTCATTTTGTGGCTTTCTTTAGTGTTTACTGTCTATAAAGAGTGTAGGATAATAGCTTTAATATTGGTCCCCACGTTCTCTCCCTGTTCATGTCTTGTTGTTATACTTGGTGGCTTTGCAGTTGCCCGCCCATACTGTACATTTGATCTGGGACACCCCTCCCAGTTTAGTGTCATTAGTTTATTCTACCTAATACAGAGATAACATCTGAGAAGGCCTTCTGTTTCTCCTTTTTCCCTTTCAAAAAGAATAAAAATTGACTGAATCTCCTTGTGTTCTGACTGTGCTTCTCAAACATCTTGGAAATATATAGTATATTTTAAAGCATTTATTATAACTGTAATTGCCTTAAAATTGCTACAACTCTAGTGCTCTAGGTTGCACTGCATCTGAAGTGTTTGTGTGTTTTAGCTGCTTTTCTGTATAAATAGACTTCTCTGTATATGTAGACTAGCTACTTATTCTGCTGTATTACTGCCTCTTAAATCGTTTTTCAGTTGTGCACTTGCCTTGCTTCATTTAAAAAGTTTTAAATTGCTAATTTTGTAGAGTTTTAATTGCATTCAATGTTTAGGACTATACACTCAAGTGTGTTAGCCTTTTCTGTGTTTATTTACTGTATTATTGCATTGTTTTGCCTGTTTTAACAAAAAAAAAATACTATCTTGTTTGCTTGTTTCCCACCTTTCCTAGCCAGTCCATATTCCAGGCTTTGCTTGTCTCAGGACTTTATTTTCTGTGTTTGGAGCTATCCAGACCTTGCTGTGGTAGAGGAAGTCCTACTGCTTACCAGTGGGACTGGTGATCATTGTACTGCCTATTGAACGCTAGAGGAGTGGTTTCCAGCTCTGAAATTATAATTTTATTAGCCTGTTTGGGCTGATTTCTATCCCTTTCAACTTTCTGGCTTAAAAACGTGTGTTTTTAAGATTTTTCACATTGTGCAGCACTGCGAGGCTACAGTTAAACTATTCCAGGTGCCAGAAAGTCTGCTCTTCAAATTTTCCCTTAGAACTAGCTAGTTTCTCAGTAGTAGCACTAAAATCTGAACCCCTGTGACTAGCACTTACTCTAGAACCTGCTGGAAAGCACTAGGAAGCCTGAAACTGATACAAGCACTCAACTTTCCTTGTCAGTAAGGAGAAATTAATTGTAGGCACTAAACAGCCTATAATTGCAAAGTACCTTGCAAAGATAAGGGAAAACAGCTCTTATACTTTACAAAAAAAACACCTACACAGGCATGTCCAGGGGTCAGCTTCCAGTGATTTCTCCTGTCCACCTGGTGAATCTGGGCATACTGGGGCAATGTGACAACTGCCTCATGTACACAGACAATCCTCTCCTCCTACCACCCAACACTACAACCTGTGAGAAATGCACTTACATAGCCAAACTGGAAGCAAAGCTCTCTCCAGTCAAGATTGTGCTAGACAGTCAAGAGGAGAAGGTTAACACCTGTACTACACCTCAAGCAACTCATAGCCCTTCAAAACCCACACCATCAACACCCATACATAGCAACACTAAACCCACATATGTGGAGGCCCTTAACATTAACCTGCCCAAGTGACAAGGACATCCGAAGCTGAAACACAAACAAACACCAGTCACAACCAAAGTAACACATAGCTCACAACATCAGTGTGTCACCCAACAACAGCCCTTAAGGCAAGACAATGTACCCAACACTTTAGTCATAGATGACTCTATAGTCAGGCACACTGATGCCTCACTCATCAGGCTGAACAAGGAGAAAACTACAGTCAGCTGCCTGTCGGGTACCAGGATACGCCACATAATGTATGCACTCAAGTCACTCCATAACAAGTACAAATACGACTCTGTCATTGTCCATGCTGGAGTGAATGACTTGAGATGTACCTCCCTGGACTACATGAAAAGAGAAATGGAAGAGCTCTTGGATCATGTTGCCCAGGCAGGTATGACCCTAGCCCTGAGTAGCATCCTGCCTTCGCCCAGAATGATACCACAGTATAAGGACAAAATGATTGACTTCAACAATTGGCTAAGCTTCTGGTGTCATTGAAAGGGGATCCAGTATATGTCTGCCTGGGAAGACATGATCGACAAACCATGATGCTTGCCAGAGATGATCTGCACCTGTCATCCCTGGGATTCCGGTTACTGGCTAAAGCTCTTGCCACCCCCATAGTGCCTTTTTAGGCAAGGTTCAAAGGAAAAAAACATGACTGTAACAGATACAAGCATGCAAAATCTGAAGGTAATGCTGCTCAATGCTAGAAGTCTAAACCTCAAAATGCACTCTCTCGAGGCACTCCTAAAAATGAAGAACATTAATATCTGTGCAGTAACTGAGACCTGGTCCAAGGCTCCAGAGAGCACCCCTGCAATACCAGGCTACAATTCTTACCACACTTTTCGGCCACAAAACCAAGACCAAAACACTAAAGGTGGAGGAGTGTCCATATTCACCAAGGATATTCACACCTCCAGGCTAGTTGCCCATCACAATGCATCTGAAATTCTCCAGGTGCAACTAACACTAGGTAAGACTGCAATCCAAATTGTAGCTTGCTACAGATCCCCCACCATGCCCCAAGATTCTCAACTACACCTTTCTAAACATACTGGAAAATATTAAGATACAGCCAAACACCCTAATACTGGGTGATTTCAACTACCCTGCCATTAACTGGGAAACTACTCGGGTACCAACTCTTTTCCCAACGGTTCTTGGAATTCATAAATTCCAGCCCTGGATCAACTAATCCATTGTCCAACCAGGGGCTCCAATATCCTAGACCTGGTCCTTCCAATCATGGTATTAGAAACCCAAAAGACTTGGAGAAATTAAAAAAGGGAAAAGTTTTACAAGGATACTGTGTGGGGCTTTGCCTATAGTAATTTGGACATGAAGAAGCTCAAGTGCATCATCTTGTTTGACCAGCCTTGAAGGAAGCTCAGTTTTGATGTAGATTGAGACCCCTCCATCTTTAGTCCCTGTCTCTGCAGTAGCTGTTCTAAATGTATGGAAGTTATTGTAGCCCTGCAGTGATGGGTGCTTTCTGTGGGTTTAAACCATGTCTTGGTCACTGCATAGATGTTTGCATTCTCCAGGAAGAGAAGAGCTTGATGGGTGTGGATTTTCCTGTTAAGATTCCTGGCAGTATCAGTTTAGATGCACTTTGTTTTTTTTTTGTTTTTTTTTTTATGTCAGAAGGTTTGTCAGTTTGGCAATGTTTTAGCTAATATTCAAAATCCCAGAGGACTATCCTTGACAAAACAATCTGTTCTGTCAATCATGTCCTCCTAGTTTGACAAAGTTTGGACCCCTTTTCAATTACATCAGAAATTAAGCCGACTATTAAATTTGATCCTCTTCTGCTCATATTGTGGCATCATCTTAGGGGAAAATTGAATGATACTCAGTGCTAGGCTGATACCAGCCTGGGACAAATAGTCTGTAAGCTCCATAATGTCCCTCTCTCTCTCCCTTACTCTCCCTTCATATAGTCCAAGGAGGTATACCTCAGGTCATTAACACGCACGTGGAATGTTACAAGTCGTATTGGTACTTGTAATCCAATGACCTGACTGCGTGCATGATCTGGTGGATCCTGGTCCCAGATAGACAACTAGTAGGTGTAATCTGCTACCCTTCCATGAAAATCACCAGTTTTAGGATGAAGTAGGAGAGAAAGAGCAATAGACTGAGCCAACATCACGGACAGTCATAAAAATCAGGGACATCTGAGAGGTATGCCTCACAGGGACACTTAGTTTTTGCCTGTTGTATCTTTGCTAGCAGAAAAATGTTTTATTGCCTTTCAAAATCCTACATTTTTTTATGCAAGCACTACAAAAGAATTATGACTGGGTCTTCAGTCAAAAACCTTATTATGTATTCCCAACATGGATGCCAGAATTCACCTCTTAAACATTGTTGTCAGTTGAATTGCATGGTTTTTATTTCTTGAACACATAGTAAGTTGGTTAGGATCAGATACCTGATCTTAACTCTTTGTGTTTACCAAGACTGTGCACATATATAACTTTTCAGCATTTTACATAATTTCCTAGAATATATTTGCCTTTTGATATTGGTTTGCCCTAGTAAAATCTAATATATGAGACCACACTCTGTGCTAGTTCACAGAAGTTTAGCAGTTTAACAACAGAGTAGCTGAATTTGCTGATTATTAAAGAAACTGTTCTTTTCATTGGAAAAGAACATGACCCCATCAACATAAAGCCGCTAAAAATACTAGTTATTAAAACCCCTTTGTTTTACACAACATTATGTAGCTCTTAGCAAAGTCATGCAGGTGGTATATCTGTCGAAGAACTTTTGTTTTTTAAGGTAATACTTTGCTTTACAAGCACTTTCAAAGTACAAAGTATTATGTGACATTGATGCATTTGTCAAGGATTTTGTGTTTTCACCAAATGACATCTTCCCAAAAAATTGAGACTGAAACAGCACTATTTTTTAATCATGTCAAGAATTTCTGACACTCACACATTTATAATTATCATATTTAAATGTTAAAAGTAATACTATTCATAAAGAGTGTTTGGTAAATACTATTAATCAAACTATCTTATGAAAATTCATTGTCAGTGCTCATAATACTAATAATATGACTTTATATGAGCAGGCTTTTCTAACAGCTGACATGATATATTTATTTAAAAAACTATTTAAATACTAAATCTACGTAGCGCTTCTGCTAGGTATATATATCTGACTTATACACACTGAGCAGAGTGGAGGAGGGGCGTTGACTACAACTCTGATCTGAGATATATACGTATCCTGTTTTTTTGGCTTATTTATACTGATTATTGTTTCTAGCAATTTGCCAGTGGTGGTGATGCTGCGGTAGCGTTGTCGCCTCACAGTAAGACGCTGTCCGGTTTGATTCTCAGCTAAAGCGTCTTCTGCGTGGAGACATGCGTGAATGGGTGTACCTTCGTTGAAGATTGTGCGTCAGGGCTAGTAACTCGGCATGTAGAAATCAATTACCAATTATTAGCGGACCGGAGTTCCGCTGTGGCGACCCCTAACTGGGAAAAGCCGAAAGACACAACAACATTGTTTCTAGCAATTTATATATAGCATTTTTTATTGCCTGCTGCATAGTTTTTAGTGCATTTTATTGCTATTAACTAATCTGCATGGGTAACTGATTTGTTTGCAGTTAAAAGCATTCTGTAGAGTCTCTTTGCTCCTTTATCTCTTTAAAAACTTTCATTTTGTGGCTTTCTTTAGTGTTTACTGTCTATAAAGAGTGTAGGATAATAGCTTTAATATTGGTCCCCACGTTCTCTCCCTGTTCATGTCTTGTTGTTATACTTGGTGGCTTTGCAGTTGCCCGCCCATACTGTACATTTGATCTGGGACACCCCTCCCAGTTTAGTGTCATTAGTTTATTCTACCTAATACAGAGATAACATCTGAGAAGGCCTTCTGTTTCTCCTTTTTCCCTTTCAAAAGAATAAAATTGACTGAATCTCCTTGTGTTCTGACTGTGCTTCTCAAACATCTTGGAAATATATAGTATATTTTAAAGCATTTATTATAACTGTAATTGCCTTAAAATTGCTACAACTCTAGTGCTCTAGGTTGCACTGCATCTGAAGTGTTTGTGTGTTTTAGCTGCTTTTCTGTATAAATAGACTTCTCTGTATATGTAGACTAGCTACTTATTCTGCTGTATTACTGCCTCTTAAATCGTTTTTCAGTTGTGCACTTGCCTTGCTTCATTTAAAAAGTTTTAAATTGCTAATTTTGTAGAGTTTTAATTGCATTCAATGTTTAGGACTATACACTCAAGTGTGTTAGCCTTTTCTGTGTTTATTTACTGTATTATTGCATTGTTTTGCCTGTTTTAACAAAAAAAAAATACTATCTTGTTTGCTTGTTTCCCACCTTTCCTAGCCAGTCCATATTCCAGGCTTTGCTTGTCTCAGGACTTTATTTTCTGTGTTTGGAGCTATCCAGACCTTGCTGTGGTAGAGGGAAGTCCTACTGCTTACCAGTGGGAGTGGTGAGCATTGTACTGCCTATCTAACGCTAGAGGAGTGGTTTCCAGCTCTGAAATTGTAGTGTTATTAGCCTTTTTGGGCTGATTTCTATCCCTTTCAACTTTGTGGCTTAAAAACGTGTGTTTTTGCGCATTTTTCACATTGTGCAGCACTGCGAGGCTACAGTTAAACTATTCCAGGTGCCAGAAAGTCTGCTCTTCAAATTTTCCCTTAGAACTAGCTAGTTTCTCAGTAGTAGCACTAAAATCTGAACCCCTGTGACTAGCACTTACTCTAGAACCTGCTGGAAAGCACTAGGAAGCCTGAAACTGATACAAGCACTCAACTTTCCTTGTCAGTAAGGAGAAATTAATTGTAGGCACTAAACAGCCTATAATTGCAAAGTACCTTGCAAAGATAAGGGAAAACAGCTCTTATACTTTACAAAAAAAACACCTACACAGGCATGTCCAGGGGTCAGCTTCCAGTGATTTCTCCTGTCCACCTGGTGAATCTGGGCATACTGGGGCAATGTGACAACTGCCTCATGTACACAGACAATCCTCTCCTCCTACCACCCAACACTACAACCTGTGAGAAATGCACTTACATAGCCAAACTGGAAGCAAAGCTCTCTCCAGTCAAGATTGTGCTAGACAGTCAAGAGGAGAAGGTTAACACCTGTACTACACCTCAAGCAACTCATAGCCCTTCAAAACCCACACCATCAACACCCATACATAGCAACACTAAACCCACATATGTGGAGGCCCTTAACATTAACCTGCCCAAGTGACAAGGACATCCGAAGCTGAAACACAAACAAACACCAGTCACAACCAAAGTAACACATAGCTCACAACATCAGTGTGTCACCCAACAACAGCCCTTAAGGCAAGACAATGTACCCAACACTTTAGTCATAGATGACTCTATAGTCAGGCACACTGATGCCTCACTCATCAGGCTGAACAAGGAGAAAACTACAGTCAGCTGCCTGTCGGGTACCAGGATACGCCACATAATGTATGCACTCAAGTCACTCCATAACAAGTACAAATACGACTCTGTCATTGTCCATGCTGGAGTGAATGACTTGAGATGTACCTCCCTGGACTACATGAAAAGAGAAATGGAAGAGCTCTTGGATCATGTTGCCCAGGCAGGTATGACCCTAGCCCTGAGTAGCATCCTGCCTTCGCCCAGAATGATACCACAGTATAAGGACAAAATGATTGACTTCAACAATTGGCTAAGCTTCTGGTGTCATTGAAAGGGGATCCAGTATATGTCTGCCTGGGAAGACATGATCGACAAACCATGATGCTTTGCCAGAGATGATCTGCACCTGTCATCCCTGGGATTCCGGTTACTGGCTAAAGCTCTTGCCACCCCCATAGTGCCTTTTTAGGCAAGGTTCAAAGGAAAAAAACATGACTGTAACAGATACAAGCATGCAAAATCTGAAGGTAATGCTGCTCAATGCTAGAAGTCTAAACCTCAAAATGCACTCTCTCGAGGCACTCCTAAAAATGAAGAACATTAATATCTGTGCAGTAACTGAGACCTGGTCCAAGGCTCCAGAGAGCACCCCTGCAATACCAGGCTACAATTCTTACCACACTTTTCGGCCACAAAACCAAGACCAAAACACTAAAGGTGGAGGAGTGTCCATATTCACCAAGGATATTCACACCTCCAGGCTAGTTGCCCATCACAATGCATCTGAAATTCTCCAGGTGCAACTAACACTAGGTAAGACTGCAATCCAAATTGTAGCTTGCTACAGATCCCCCACCATGCCCCAAGATTCTCAACTACACCTTTCTAAACATACTGGAAAATATTAAGATACAGCCAAACACCCTAATACTGGGTGATTTCAACTACCCTGCCATTAACTGGGAAAACTACTCGGGTACCAACTCTTTTTCCCAACGGTTCTTGGAATTCATAAATTCCAGCGCCCTGGATCAACTAATCCATTGTCCAACCAGGGGCTCCAATATCCTAGACCTGGTCATTACCAACATGGGAGATAGATGCTCCACACCAGTGGTCACCCCCTCTGACATCCACATCCCACCCCCACCTGCAGTAAGGAAACCTCCTTAAAAAACTTCTTCAAAGCCAACTTTATGCTACTGAAGTCAGAAGTGACAAACTTCATGACACCCATGCAGATTGGATCTATAAGTTCAATTGCAGAATCCTACACTAAGGCAATGTACGAGCACATCCACTCGTGCATGAATCGTGCCATCCCAAACAGAACCAAGATGCTCTTTTCCAAAAAAAGGAAGCCAATCTTTTGGTCCCCTGCTATAAACAAACTATACAACAGAAGGAAGAAACTGTTGCAGAAAAGAGGAAAATCCCAGGATGCAAAAAACTCCCTCACCAGCCTCAGTAAGAAGCTGAGATCCCTCATAAAATCCTCAAAAGCTAGTTACAAATATAAAATTGCCAAAGATTCCAATGACAACCACAAAGCATTCTATAGTTATGTCAAGAATCTAAATGGCAATGCTCAGGTCTGCTCTGAGTTACAAGAGAATGGCATTAAATATACTGATCCCAGAGATATTGTCAATATCCTGGCAGATCGATTTAGTGTCAACTTCACCCGCTCTCACCCCTTAAAGGGCCCATCTCAATACCAAAAGATTGCCAAATTCCGGTAATCACGGCCACACAGGTAGAAACAGCACTCTCCAAAGCTAAGAATACAGCATCCATGGGAACAGATGACATCCCAGGCTATGTACTACATGAACTACAAAATGAACTGGTACCTCACCTAAATGTCATGTTTAATCATAGCCTCACCTCAGGCTTCGTGCCCACTGAGTGGAGCACAGCTACAGTTATCCCACTCCACAAGGGGGGATCACCTTGGATCCCGGGAACTACCGTCCCATCAGTCTAACAGGCCTGATCTGCAAGGGCATGAAGCGCATTATGATGGAACTTATAAACAAAGATATTGGCAACCTTCAAACACTGGACCCCACTCAATTTGGGTTTGGGAAGGGCCGATCTTGTCTCCTGAATCTGATTGACTTCTTCAAATCAGTCTCCAGAGCTGTGGATGAGGGTAAGGCAGTTCACACAGCCTATCTGGACCTCGCTAAGGCCTTCAACACCATCCCCCGCTCTGGAATCATAGATAAACTTACTAAGCTGGACATAAATCCCTACGTCACTCAATGGGTTGGCAACTGGCTTACTGATAGAACCCAGACTGTAAAAGTAGCCCACTCCAAATCCAGCTCCAGACAAGTGACAAGTGGAGTACCTCAGGGTTCAGTCCTGGGACCACATTTGTTTGGCATCTACTTCTCTGAAGTACAGGCCAACACTAAGGGACTCTGGCTAACAAAGTTCGCAGATGACTGCAAACTGGGAGCCATTATTGAATCCCCAAATGATGTGGATATTCTACAAAAGGGCCTTACAGAAACAGATGCCTGGTACCAGAGCCATGGGCTCAAGCTTAATGCCAAGAAATGTATTGGGTTGGGAGGGTGGCCAAACAGTTAAGGTGTTTGCCTTACAAACACAAGGTGTAGGGTTTGAGTCTCACAAGGGATAATTGGCTAGGCTTAAAATGGCTCACCAGGGCAGTTAGCTTAGGACTATCTTATGAACCTATGAACCTATAGTTCTCCACTTTGGAAAAAAACATGTACCCATGAATTACCACATAGGTGGCAGTACACTAAACATCAAAAGTGTGATGAGAGACTTAGGGACACAGGTGGACAGTGGTCTCACTTTCGATAACCACATCACCACAACAGTCAGGAAATCCTTCTATGTGGCACACCTCATCACTAAGAGCTTTTCATCCAGAAAAAAAGGAGGCCATTGTCCCATTGTACTCATCCCTCATTAAAGCCATTATAGAGTATAATGCCCCATTTGGTATGTACCTCACAGGACATCTGCAACAGCTGGAAAGGCCACAGAAATACCTCACTAAAAAAATCACAGGCCTAAAGCAGATGCCATATGCTGACCATCTAAAAAAACTCCAGTTATACTCTGTGGCATATCGTCTACTCAGAGGCAATCTCTGCTTAACATACAAGGCCATGTCAAACCCTAAGCTGTTGGACATGCTCCACTTAAAGAAATCCCAATCCCTCAGAGCCACACGCTCCAGGGATCTAAACCTTGTCATCACAATGAACAAAACATGCTGGAGGGATAGGTTCCTAACCCAGTGACTCCCCATACTCTGGAATAGACTGCCCATACATGTCAAGCAGAGCGTCTCCTTAGCCCTCTTCAAAAGGAACCTTGATGATTGGATGGGAGATAGGAAATTCACCCCGGGGATCATGTCAGTCACCCTGCTGGACACGGGTCCAGAGAAGTAAATATTGTGGGAATAAATATCCAAGGAATTGTTATGGCTAGGCTTGTATAGGCCCTAGAGCAGATAGCCTAGTACCAACCTATGAACCTATAATAAATAATTTACTTTAAACAGTAATATACATTTCTCAATATGTCAGTCTCTTTGTCAGGGAGACAGATTTTCAGATACTCATAGTGTATTGCCCTGTTGACTTTCTAGTCAACATGTACAATCACAGTACAGGCAGCTTCACAAAGGTTATTGTGAAGGAAAAAGAAAAACGTTTACATTAAGGGCCAAAGCAACTCCAAGACCGCACTACATCGAGGTAAATGGAAATCTCCCCTTATGGAGATTTCCGTTTACCCGTTCGATGTTCTGCCCTTTCTGCATTCTCAATGGGACAGTATATCAAATTTGATATTGTTAGCATTCGAGATGCTGATATGTATGCAGGGCTGTGGGACCAGTATTTGCCCTCCATCAAAACAAAGTCTAATGATACTCAGATTTATCTGAGGGCTGTAAGAAGCATTACAGATATTCATTGTAAGCTCTGTCAACACTCAGTATACATTGTATTTGTGTTAACAAATCTGATACACACCCCACATTGCAGTCCATTGACAAATGACCATTTATATGGCCCAAGGTTTTGTTAAAAAGAAAGAGAAAAGCAGACATAAAAAAAATCTTCTCAGCATTTACTACTAAATTCTAGGGCCTTTCTCAGCATTGTATTTGGAGTGATAGCATTCAGGTTTACAAAACAGTAACAGAGCAGTGAAGCAAATTTCTTGTTCGTGGTAAAATTCATGGAATAAACAGCATGCATTATGTATTCATATCCTATACAGTGTGTTAATGTTACCCATTAGCCAGACCAGTGAGTAATACGCTCCCTCATTTCTATTATCGGTTAACAGTTTTTTCTTCTGGCCTTAACTTTTGCACATGCATTGAATTCATCCCAGATTGTTAGACTACTGCCATCTTATCATGCCCCTTATATGCTGACTTCAACATGTTTTACAGGATCGTAGTTTCATAGGTGCGTACTAGGCAATCACCATTGAAGCCCATTAAGCCCTACAGTTTTCCTGACTCCATCGTCCATAAGGGAATATAAGACTAGACTCCACACAAAATTATGTTTGTGCAGCCATTTGACTGATATGGATTGTACTATGGTGTTGAGTAGGAGCTTAATGGAAATGTGAAATATGCGTTAGGATAGCTTTCCATTCTGGCTGTTGATATGACAATATAGGTTTATGCCTCCTGGAGTCAGTAATTGTGGTATTTCTAGTTGTATGAGCAAATAGGAAGTCACAGGACAATGGTTGGTTTTAGCCTTGTGTGCGGGCAGAGATAGCCATGTAGAAATATATGAGACAGAATAGAATGTTAGAACTTTTTGATGATCCATATAGTTAGCTCATACCTCTTGTTTTTTTTTTTTTATTTATTTAATTTATTTAAAAGCTGAGACTCCATATTGCATGAATAACAAAGAACTATCTTAAAAAAATTATAAATGTAAATTCAATAACATACTCTCATTTTTGTGTCTAAAAGTACTTCATTACTGCATAATCTTAAGCCAAATTGAACTAAACTACGTTAAACAAACTAATCAAACTATATACAGACTGTACAAAATGTGTCCTCATACTATGGTGGTGGTGCTGCGGTAGCATTGTCACCTTACAGTAAGACGCTGTCCGGTTTGATACTCAGCTAGAGCATCTGCTGCGTGAAGACATGTGTGAATGGGCGTACCTTCATTGAAGGTTGTGCGTCAGAGCTGACAACTCAGCATGTAAAAATCTACTGCCAATCATTAGCGGACCGGAGTTCCGCTGTGGTGACCCCTAACCGGGAAAAGCTGAAAGACACAACAACAACAACAAAATGTGTCCTCATATTATCATCATTTCATTTTAACTGTTATCTCTTTGTCATAAACCACATTCAATTTTATTGGAAAGCATTCCAATTTTAGGCCAAAAATTATAATTAATAATTGTAGATAATTTCTCATTTCTAAGGCATTGATCTCTTTGTCATATTCTTATCTGGTTAGTTTTGTGAATTTTAATAATGGTAAAGGAGTTGACCTTTTCCAAAATCTTCTAATTATTTTCTTGCCATAGATATTAGTACCCACAGAAAGGGGTCTTAATCTTTTTGTTACTATATATTGGAACACTACCTGTTATAAAGTAAGTTCATAGGTTGGTACTAGGCTATCGGCCCTAGGGCCTATACAAGCCTAGCCATAACAATTCCCTGGCTATTTCTTCTCACAGTATTTACTTCCCTGGACCCCTGTCTAGCAGGGTGACTGACGTGATCCTCGGGGTGAATTTCCTATCTCCCATCCAATCATCAAGGTTCCTTTGTTTGACATGTACAGGCAAGTAGGTTGAAAATTCAAAATTAGCTGATCATATGGATTGTGAAAATGATTTAACAGAATTCCATAATTCTGATATTAATGTACATTCAAAGTCATGTTCCCACTCAGTATCAGTTTGTATATGACATGTCCAACATGTATTGCATATCGTTTTTGATATTGTTTAGATTTATCTGTGTAAAAAAGGTCAGTACCGATATCTCCATGTATTAATTTATCAAATTGCAGTTGTCATAGGCCAGGTTTGGTGACATACAGGGAAAATTAGTGTTGAGAGCTGTCCAGATGACCAAAGTTTAATTAGTACTTTGAGTGCAATGGTGCAATGGAACTGTAAGGGGGGGGGTGGTAAGTGACTGCTGACAGTCCGCCCTTTCTGGGAGGAGGAGGGTGTTTCTACTTTGTCACAAAGGTGACAGCTAGTGAGAGTACTAGACCTTACACCTGCTGAAAGTGGGTCTGTTGTGCATGTACTTCTATAGTGCACAACCATGAGGCAGGAGAATCATCATATGGATGTGAATTCTCGTAGCGACAGCATGCACAGATGCTTAAGGACTACAGCCTGGGAGGCAGATGCTTCATCAGGTGAGAGGTGTATAGTGGGCTTACCCAGATAGCAAATGTCTAACATAAAATAAAATACATTTGCAAAATAATTTTGGGATCAGTGATCATGATACAAGCTTATTTTTTCTATAATAATTAACATCTACTGGTGCAAAATTGCTATTTTATTTATTTATACTAGACCAGATTTATAAAACTTTGCTGCATCATAATAAGTTTGTGCAGGGAACAGCCAAGTTCAGGCTGTGAGCAATTCAGAAAACCTTGCAACATGACACAGCTAACTGAAATAGCGTGGTCAGCCATGTTATATGCTAATGACTACATAATGAAGTCATGTATATGATAATGAAGCCAAACAACATAGTATAGTGATTCAAAAATGGTTAAATTCAGTGCAACAGTGCTTCATCTGCCATAGGTCAGTAGACAACCATATGGTCACATTCAGGAAGAAGAAATAAGTGAACCATGTTAGGGGATGCCACAACCATTGCAAATATATATATCTGCAAGATTCCCTTATAGTCAACAGTGCACAATGTCACCACTGGAAGAAGCGAGTCTTCTGACCACTCTAAACATTTCATGTCCTCCATGACAACTACATAGTGGACCATGACTGTGTTAACAAGGTTAGCATGCAAATAAATAGTGGACATTCTTCAGTCTTGTTTGCAGCCCCATGGGAGCCATGGAGAACCCATCCAAGTAGACACAAAAGTATGTGTGCCTTTACATTTGTTAGCTACAGTGACCTTTCAGTGCTGTACTCAGGACAAAGTGGGGGTATCTTAGACATCTGCCTAGAGACTATTACTCCAAATTCTTCAATGCCATGCTTCCACATTTGGTGGAACTTTTGTGGTTTCCATGTACCCGACAGGAGAGAATAAACACCATGCAAGACTTCTGTACTATAGCTTGATGTCCTAGGGTACTGAAGACCATAGACTGATCCGTATTGAAAGAAAGGTATTGCCAAGTGAAATGGGAAGGAGGTAAGTGAACCAAAAAGGCTATCACTCCATCAACTCTCAGGTGGTTTGCAAATGCACTGGTTGTCATCTACAATATGTGTATAGGGCACCCAAGCAGTTTCCATGGCTCTAATATATGGCACACATGGGATTTCTAAATTTGTGGGCCATTTGGTGGATGATGCAGGATATGTTCTTGGACCCTGACTCATAAATTAATTAGAAATCCTTATAACCAAAGTACCCTCAGATACAACCATACCCTAGTACAAAACCAGACCCATCATGAAATGTGTTTAGGCTATGGAAGTCACTGATCTGCTGCCTGGAGATATCTGGTGGTGCCCAGCAGTATGACACCACCATGTGTGCAAAATACTTACAGCATGTACTATGTTACACAGTCTCATAGTTTGGAAGCAGTTACAGCATGCTGGCCCCTTGCAATGGGGCTGCAGATTCCAGCACCACAAGCAGCAGCTGCAGCTGAGACAGAGAAGGAGACAGAAGAAAAGCCAACAGCAGGAGATGACCATATCAGTTCGAGTCAGGCAGAGTAAGCCATGGCACTAGCAAAGAGGCAATGCATTACATATAGCTTTACAACATAACTATTTATGAGATAAGCAGATACATACAGAAACAATAATGCATACAAAAGCATCAGACAACACTTATTCATACATTGGCTGTCCACACTCTGCCTCAGGCACAGACATCCTAGGTCACAATGTTCTCAGAGCAAAGCACAGTTGTCATCATATGTACATGATGAAGGAGTACATGAGTGCATGTATTTTACATGGAATCATGTGAGTAGTGGAATTGTTGAAATGCAACAAAAAAAAGTGCAAGTATGTGCAATGAGAAAACTTGTTTGGTGGGGGAAGATTCATATGTAGAAAGTATGCGTTCAGTTGTGGGTGTGTAAGATGTAAGGGGTATGCTGGGGGCTGTTATGGTGATATGTGTTTGTGTGTGTGTGTGCGTGTGTGCATGTGTGCGTGTGTGTGTGTGTGTGTGTGTGTGTGTGTGTGTGTGTGTGTGTGTGTGTGTGTGTGTGTGTGTGTGTGTGTGTGTGTGTGTGTGTGTGTGTGCTTCAGCATGTAGTATAGCACAGTGTTTTTGTTTACTGGACATACTAAAGCATAGGGTTCAGACTCCTGTGACACTCCCACCCTGAGAGCTGACTCTGCTAGTAGTTGCACTGGCTGTTTCAGACCCTTGGCTTAAATGTTGGTGTACTACCTGACCATGACCAATATCTGCGCATAACTATGAGTACAGCCACAGGAATGGCCTGTCCTAGTTATAGACACATACATAAATGATGAAGCAGTAGAAGTGTTAGCACAATGGGAGTGGGATCTCTCTTATAACTAGTAGAAGTGTTAGCATGATGGGAGTGGGATCTCTCTTACAACTAGTAGACGTGTTAGCATGATGGGAGTGGGATCTCTCTTATAACTAGTAGAAGTGTTAGCACAATGGGAGTGGGATCTCACTTATCCATGGCCAGTAGAAGTGTTAGGAGGATGGGAGTGGGAACTCTCCTATATGTAGTAGAAGTGTTAGCATGATTGGAGTGGGATCTCTCTTATAACTAGTAGAGGTGTTAGCACAATGGGAGTGGGATGTTGCTTATCCATGGCCTGTAGAAGTGTTAGCACAATGGGAGTGGGCTCTCTCTTATAACTAGTAGAAGTTTTAGCACGATGGGAGTGGGATCTCTCTTACAACTAGTAGAAGTGTTAGCACAATTAGAGTGGGATCTCACTTATCCATGGCCAGTAGAAGTGTTAGCACAATGGGAGTGGGATCTCACTTATCCATGGCCAGTAGAAGTGTTAGGAGGATGGGAGTGGGAACTCTCCTATATGTAGTAGAAGTGTTAGCATGATTGGAGTGGGATCTCTCTTATAACTAGTAGAGGTGTTAGCACAATGGGAGTGGGATGTTGCTTATCCATGGCCTGTAGAAGTGTTAGCACAATGGGAGTGGGATCTCTCTTATAACTAGTAGAAGTTTTAGCATGATGGGAGTGGGCTCTCTCTTATAACTAGTAGAAGTTTTAGCATGATGGGAGTGGGATCTCTCTTACAACTAGTAGAAGTGTTAGCACAATTAGAGTGGGATCTCACTTATCCATGGCCAGTAGAAGTGTTAGCACAATGGGAGTGGGATCTCTCTTATAACTAGTAGAAGTGTTAGCACAATGGGAGTGGGATCTCTCTTATAACTAGTAGAAGTGTTAGCACAATGGGAGTGGGATCTCTCTTACAACTAGTAGAAGTGTTAGCACAATGGGAGTGGGATCTCGCTTATCCATGGCCAGTAGAAGTGTTAGCATGATGGGAGTTGGATCTCGCTTATCCATGGCCAGTAGAAGTGTTAGCATGATGGGAGTGGGATCTCTCTTATAACTAGTAGAAGTTTTAGCACAGTGGGAGTGGGATCTTTCTTATGACTGGTAGAGTTAGTAGAAGTGTTAGTTAGTGGGATCTTGCTTATCCATGGTCAGTAGAAGTGTTAGCACAATGGGAGTGAGATCTTGCTTATCCATGGCCAGTGGAAGTGTTAGCACAATGGGAGTGGGATCTCTCTTATAACTAGTAGAAGTTTTAGCACAGTGGGAGTGGGATCTTTCTTATGACTAGTAGAAGTGTTAGTACAATGATAGTGGGATCTTGTTTATCCATGGTCAGTAGAAGTGTTAGCATGATGGGAGTGAGATCTTGCTTATCCATGGCCAGTAGAAGTGTTAGCACAATGGGAGTGGGATCTCTCTTATAACTAGTAGAAGTGTTATCACAATGGGAGTGGGATCTCGCTTATCCATGGCCAGTAGAAGTTTTAGCACGATGGGAGTGGGATCTCTCTTATAACTAGTAGAAGTGTTAGCACAATGGGAGTGGGATTTTTCTTATGACTAGTAGAAGTGTTAGTACAATGATAGTGGGATCTTGTTTATCCATGGTCAGTAGAAGTGTTAGCATGATGGGAGTGGGCTCTCTCTTATAACTAGTAGAAGTATTAGCACAATGGGAGTGGGATCTCGCTTATCCATGGCCAGTAGAAGTGTTAGCATGATGGGAGTGGGATCTCATTTATCCATGGCCAGTAGAAGTGTTACCATGATGGGAGTGGTGTGAGATTTGATATATTCTGCTTTCAGCAGTGAACAAGTTAAAAATGACTTTCAGTGAATTTGTCTGAAAATGTAAAATAAATACTCTGCTTTTGGTGTAGTATAAGTGCGCATAGTTTATACTCTTGGCAAGAAGGCATATGGCCTATCATTGATTGTTATTAGAAATCAGAAATAATCTTTATAAACTATGCAGTTTGTGAAATGTATTATCTACAAGCAGATCAAGATGAATTCTTGTATGCAGCTATGTCTCATCAACAGGACATGCAGGATAAGAGCAAGGCTGAGTTTATCTACAAGCAGGTCAAGATAAATTTTTGTATGCAGCTGTGTCTCGTCAACAGGACATACAAGATAAGAGCAAGGCCAAGGAGTTATTCTTCAGGAACGAAATAATGAAACATGAGAAACAAACTGCCAACAAACTGTCAGCAAACCAGCTTCATGGGAAAGACTTATTATTCTGACATATTTTCTAAACTGCTGATGTAAGCTGGAAAGAGACTATAAAGTTTGGACTTCTTTTTTATGACAGACATTAATCCTTACAGTCATGATGCTGTAAAGCTGAAGTATAGTTTTTGCTACAGGTGTATCTTTCATTGTTATACTAGATGCTTACCTCGTATGCAGTAAAAGGAATGTCATATCGGATTGAAGCGGCTCAACTGTCTTCATTGAGTAATGGTACAGACTACCTTTCAGTGTAGTGACATAAATATTACAAGTGGGCTCTCGCTTATCCATGGCCAGTAGAAGTGTTAGCATGATGGGAGTGGGATCTCGCTTATCCATGTCCAGTAGAAGTGTTAGCTCTCTGAGAGCAGGATCTCACTTACCCATGGCCAGTAGAAGTGTTAGCATGATGGGAGTGGGATCTTGCTTATCCATGTCCAGTAGAAGTGTTAGCATGATGGGAGTGGGATCTCGCTTATCCATGTCCAGTAGAAGTGTTAGCACTCTGAGAGCAGGATCTCGCTTATCCATGTCCAGTAGAAGTGTTAGCATGATGGGAGTGGGATCTCGCTTATCCATGTCCAGTAGAAGTGTTAGCTCTCTGAGAACAGGATCTCACTTACCCATGGCCAGTAGAAGTGTTAGCATGATGGGAGTGGGATCTTGCTTATTCGTGACCAGTAGAAGTGTTAGCATGATGGGAGTGGGATCTCACTTACTCATGGTTAGGTTGGATAACATCTGAGAAGTACTAGATGACTGCCTATGAGGACGATCCCTCACCCCAGACAATGTATGTTCCAATGTATGACTCATTCCATCCAGTGAATAACACATACAGGTCCTGCAGTCCTGTAAGTTAGCATTCACAGCATTCATCACCCTCCCATCCTCTGTGGAGGCTTTGGTGGAGCTTGTCTGTGCTTCCATGATGGCGTTGTCTATGCAATGATTGGCAGCTAATGACACACCAACCTCAGTAGGAAGGCAATACCTATACCTTCGATAAGCACCTGCACGATAAGACAGAAAAAACTAACATATTGTACACAGAAGCAGGTGCAAGAAAGACTACATACCTTATATAAAAGTTAATGATCTTTTGTAGTAGTTCTGCTAAGTAACAACAGGTTTCAGAACCAGTGCTATCTTCCATAGCACAATGATGACATGTGATTCCTGTCACACTAATGCCCTGTAGAGTGCCTGTCTAGGTGCCGTGAGTATGCTAATTAAGGTTGTTCTCATTATTGTTTCTGAATCGCTCAGTTTGCATGATGAGCAGACCTGATAAACACCATGCTGAGTTCTACAGTATGCTATAATTCCCATTGTAAGTTCAACACTTCCTGATATGACTTCTCTTTCGCTAACACTTTGTCATCAGCAGCGCAGAGCAAATCAGCTTAGCAGCACTGCACTGAAAGTATACAATAAAAAAAGGGAAAATCAAAGATTTATAGCTTTCTGCTGCACAACATTTGTATGCCTGTTTTACTATTGTCAAAAGATATATATCCAATTCAAGTATAAAACCATCAATCAAAAACATCATTCAATTAGCCCTTCCTGAACAAGAAATTCATGTTTAAAAGCATAAAATGTACAAAGTATGAACATTTCAAGTTGCATAATTAAAAAATCTCAAAACATACGAATAGATTTGAATACATATTTTAAAAAACAATAAAAGCATTTTTGTATAAAAATATATACATGTAAATACAGGGAAGTGGAATGAGTTGAAAAAAATGGCTAAACATCACCATCTACTGGCCAAACTTTAGCACAAACTCCATGAGCTGGAAAGTATTTACCTAAAACTTAGCTTAACAGAAAGTAAAAACTAATTACAGTGTAGCCTTAAAGAGTGTCACTAAAAAAAAAATATTTATAAAAAGAGTTTTATGAAAATGAGAACCTGTAAAATTACTTACAGCTTGGCTTCTCTAAGTTTAAGCAAAGATATATTTATATATATATATATATATATATATATATATATATATATATATATATAGAGAGAGAGAGAGATATTTTAATTTAGCCCAGGATATCTCCCTGCATCTAAGGTCACCTGCCAGAACAACTCCCTGTATTCTAGGCGAGTTTCCCAGGGGATACCTCTAATGTCATAAGGAACACTTTCTAATACAAAAAAAAAAAAAAAACAAATCTAGCTTGCGTTTTTGTCATTAGAAATTCTAATATCGTAATAGTGTTCGTAGATCCGCTTTTTTAACATCCACTCAATTTTACCTATATAAAATGCACCACATCATTCACAGATGGCGAGGTAAACTACCCTAGAGGTATTGCAGTTGTTAAAGGAGGACCCCACAATAAGTTTATCCCTGCTCATAATGTATACACTTTCCTGGTGTAAAATGTGTTCAAACTGTGAGCATGCACCACATCAGAAAGTTTCATTCCACTTTCTGTTTGTTCCCAAATATTGGCCTTTGTCTTGTTCCAGTAAATTTTTTAAGATTCCTACCCTTTCTGTAAATAATTTTCAAGGGTCCCTCTCTGTTAGTAGCAGGTCAGTTAACTCCACGAATCTATTCCATTCTCTCTTAATAATAATGTTGAATGTGCAAAAATCAGCATTAAATTCCATACTAAAAGCTCTATTAAAATCATCAGAACCCTGTTTAATGCACTCATGCTCACCAACAGCCTGGAATCTATTGCCTAAAACAGGACTAAACTTACTATGTCAGAACTTTGTTACTTCTGCTCTAATCTCATTCAGTAAGTGGACAGGGTAACCCCTCTCCTGGAATAGCTGTCCTAAGTAGTCACATTCATTTTCAAAATCGTAATCACAAGAAGTCATCCTGCACACACAAATATACTGACCCTTAATAATGCTCATTGTTTTGAAAATAAGGATGAGCACTTCAGAAGTGCAGGTAGAAATTTGAAAAATTGTTTTTACGAAAAATTTTAGACTTTACCCCAGAGACAGTTTTTTTTCAATGGACACATCCTAAAAATTTAACTTGTCATAAGAAGTGCTGTTAGTGGTGTTAGTAAAATGTAAGAATCGAGTAGTGGATTCAATAAAGGACAAAAATGTATTAACTTTAATGTCAGAGTCTATCCAAAATAGGCAGATATCATCCAAAAAATTCATGTAATGTGACCAGCATACCTTGTATTCTGATTCCAGAATAAATTTCTGTTCCCACCAGGCCAGAACTATATTGGCATGAGTGGGGGCACAGTTTGCTCTCATAGCAATGCCTTTGATCTGGTGGAAGAACTCTCCACCAAAAAATATATAATTGTTTTTAAGAACCAGCTCCATAAGGTATAACACCACATGTAGGTCATTAGATGAAGTCACTCATTTATTAACCAATGCAGCTTCCAACCACTCCAACCCCATCTTATGAGGAATGAACACCCTAATCTGTAGACATGCCAATGACCAAATATATGGCCATTGGCATGGAAAACTGTTTAATTTTTATAAAAATGAAAGTTTATTTTATTGTGGCCGATCTCGGTCATTGAAGCATAAGGCAGGGGTGCGCAAACGAGAGGGCGGAGAAAATAAAAGAAAATAGTGGAAAGTCAATTTTAAGGGAAACCTGCATGTTGCCGTTATACTGTATGGAGCAGAATCAAAACAATGGCAGGGGGCAGTGGTTGCTAAGGGGGAAGGTTCTTGTGTAGTACAGTAACTACAGATTAAGGCAGTGGGGTATGTTAGTGAGGGGACAAAATTCTTCTAAGTCTCACACTGCACCTAATCGTGTATGTACTCTAACACCATTGTGTAGGCAGGAGGAGCAACTAACATGAAAAGGGTGTGGGTCATGCTTGCTGTAAGCACATTGGAGCTCCACTGTCTGGGTTTATGCTTAGCAAAGCACAGCTAAGTGTGGGGGGGTGGTGTCTGAGGCTGCATAGTCTTATTCCATGAATGAAGGAGCATGCTCGCACCCGGGGGAGGGCCATTTCTTGCTGTTTACACTAGCTATGGGGCATAAAGAGTAAGGATAAAGAAAAAAAAAGGAAATAGCAGAACAAAGGAAATGCAGTACAAATCAATAATATGGGATTCTGCAACCCATAATAGGCCATTGAAAGCACTCAGTAATACAGCTGGCAGGTGGCTGCATAGCTGAAAATGGTAGGAGATGTAAAAAAAATGAAATAAAGGGCAACAGGAAAATAAAGGAGAAATGAAGTAGAAATTGTTAATATGGGACTCTTGAACTCACAATAGGCCATGCAAAGTAAACAATAATGCAGCTGGTAAGTTGTTGCATAGCTGAAAATGGGAGGAGATGCAAAAAAAGAAATAAAGGGTGACAGCACATTAAAAGAGAAATGAAGTAGAAATCATTAATATGGGACTCCTGCAACTCACAATGGGCCATGCAAAGCACAAAATAATATAGCTGACATGTGGCTGCATAGCTGAAAATAGGAGGAGATGTAAGTAAAAAATAATTAAAAAAGGGCAACAGCGGAATAAAGGCAATCATGCACAAATTGCAAGTAATGTCTCTAACACTCACAGTGGCCAAAGCAAAGCCATGAGTAATATAGGTGGCAGCTGAAATGCATCATACTCAGCCAAGCATACAGGCAGCATCTGCAGCACAACAGTAGAAAGTATGGAAACACCTTACAGTCTGGTTTTCCAACAAACTCTGCACCACTGGTGTATACAAGAGGGTGAATTTTAACTTGAAAAATGTTGGGGGCTGCTATTGCTTTGATCCATCAGTATGTGTTAGAGGCTGATGGCAGAGAGAAGGATAATGCTGACAACCACCACAGACCAAGGAGGAGGAGAAGAGTGTTCAGATCCAGGGCAACCTACCAGGGGCTACATGATCTGGAGATAATAGAGTGTTACATGGTGGACCGAGACATACTTCAGCAAATCACTGAGTTGTACCAGCATCAACTCAGAGCTAGATCCAACAGAGGGGAACCCATCCCAGTGGATACCAAGGTATGTGTTGCCTTAAGAATTCTAGCTACAGGTACTTTCCAAAGACCTACTGGGAACATCATGGGGTCTAACAAGCATCTGCATCCAGGATACTCCACCAGTTCCTGGATGCCATTTTACTACATGCCGGTGAGCACATTTACTTCCCCAACACCCGTGAGGAAAGGACCAACAATATGCATCTCTTCCACCATGTAGTAGAATACCCAGAGGTACTGGGTGCCATAGACTGCACGCACATCCACATCAAAGCACCACCCTATGAACAGGGTAGGGTCTACATAAACCACAAGGACTTTCCCTCCATCAACTGCCAGGTCTTGTGCAATGCCCAGGGCATTATCATGAATGTGTGTGCTGGCAGCCCTGGAAGCTATCACAACTCTCATATCTGGCATTCATCACAGCTGTACCAGGCATTTGCCAGTGGGGGCATCCCATATGCCCACCTGGTGGGGGATGCTGGCTATGCACTGGAGCGATGGATGATGACACAACCATCAGAAATGCACACACACCCACACAAAAATGCCATAATGAGGCACACACACAAACCAGGATCATTATAGAGCGTGTGTTTGGGATGCTCAAGTCACAGTTCTGTTCCCTTAACATATCTGGTGGAGCCTCGCAGTACTCTCCAGCAACATGTGCACACATGTTCATAGTATGTGCCATGCCACACAATATGATCCTGCAGAGACAGCTGCAGCAGGAAAAGCAAAGGAAAGGACACACAGCCCACCACCATTGCCAAGCTCCCCACAGACACAGAGGTACTCACAGGAGAAGGCCCCTGAGCCTGTTCCAAGAAGCAGATGGAGGCATGCCCAGTATCCTCATGCCATGGCAAAGGGCAATGCATAGCACATACTGACACTGTAGGGGACCCCAGGGACTGACAACACTTTCTGACTCCCACACACAGTAAAATGAATGGCAACACATCACATTACCTGTAACTTACCATGTATAAGCAGTATACTATGTGCATCCAACATAGGGGGCTCTCAAACACTGTCCTCATAACTGCTGCAAACAGATGGTAAGTCAGTCTTCTTAACAATAAATGAATGGAATAGTATGTTGTGCTAACATTTCTATGGTAATGCTGCATGCATGCAAGTGAATGGAGTGGCCTACTGGGACAGCAACACACAACTGACAGCTATGTGGGACACCAGGAAATATCCAGCCAAAACTGGCCTCCACACACAATGCTGTAGTACACAAGGTGGCAGATTCCACTGCAGTATATGTGTGGGGACAACTAACTGGGGGGGGAGGGGGAGTTATAGGTCACATGCATGGATGTCAGGGTGGGCTTCCCATAACCACCCCTCACACCCACAGAGCAAGTGAGCTGTAGATAACCACAGAGAAATGTCTGGTAAAGGCACACAAATGGCAGCAATGTTGATCTAACCCCCTACAGACTCACACAGTGATAGCACAGCAGGACCTGCAGTTGCAGTAAGACTATGAAGGGTAAGTTATTTGAAACTCAAATGAATATCCAGTGTAATCTGACCTGGGCTCTTTACTGATATACCTCCAGTCCCCAAGACAGGACACAATAGTATGGCAAATGGAACCAAAATGTAAAGCAAATATCAGCACAGTCTGTGCAAATGTGTACAGTTGACAGGTGTGCCCCCCCATTATACCACCACAAATGCAGTAACATATATGTTTGCATGGAAATAACAGCATAGCACACATTGGCAGGGCTGTACCAATACACATGAAAACATGTTGCCAGTCCACAATTTGTAGGGTCAATGAGCTATGTGTATGTGTGGTTAATACTGTCTGGATCTGGCAGCATGTTCTCCTGGGAATCGTCTTGTACTGCCTTTGGTACAGTGCTGCCTTTGACAGGGCCATGTGTAGATAACTGCCATGTCAACTGTTATGCATGTCACTGACACCCACTGATCTGCCGCTGACATACCTGGAAGTCACGGTGCTATGTGGAATATACTACACATATTAGTGACATCTTGAAGGTTGTGTAGCAGAGATGGCAAGGCTTTTGTGAATATAAGTGCTTTGTGGTACTGTTGCCAGTGGTCAGTCTCAATATCCTTTTTCTTATGTTTGCTTTTACAAATAATGGACATGCCTGCACAGTTGAATGCACTCTGTACCCACACCCATAACTCCCAACCTCTGGCAGCAAGATGTCTGGACAAAGGCATAAATAAAAGTGGAACAAAGGCATAATTATAGGCCTGTGTTATAAATATCACCCCTACATACTGAGAAAGTTGGTAGGTTGAGGAGTTTTCATTAGAGGGAATGTTTTAAAGGTTATGTATTATGAAACAGTAATGCCTGTATTATTTTGTAACAGCACACTTCAATCATATGTTACTAACTTGCCATAAAAACACAAGTTTACGTAGAAAGGATGAAACCTCTAGCTAAACACCTGGACAACCTGCAAAAAATGTACAGGTCAGAGGTATGCACACACAAGGATATGACATCTCAGGTTAGAAAGATACCACAAAAGCAGGAGATCCCCAGCAAGTATATCACCAGGTTGCTGGACTGTTTACACAGCTGTGAGTCATTACTACACTGTCTGCAGCCACACCCCACAAATGGCCTTGTTAGGCAATAATTTACATAGCTGTCCTCGTAATATTGGTTTATGCATCATACAACTAGTATTCCTCTTGTAAAGCACTGTGATGATTTGAGGATGTCTGACACTAGGTAATGACACAACACATTAAGGATTCAGACTACAAATATGTCAGAAATTGTCTGCTAAACAAAACAAGTACCCTGAGGAAAGTCCTGTGTACTCCTGACAGAGAATCACAGGACATGTTGGAACCCACATCAGAATATATGACTGTATTGTGTATGTATGTCCATGCATACAGACAGCTATGTACACCTCAACTCCCCCCCCACAAACACACACACACACACACACACACACACACACACACACACACACACACACACACACACACACACACACACACGTCAGACAGGATTACCCTCAGCTAGCTGTAGGTGGCCCATATGTGATATATCTGCATCTGTTGCATGATATACACACACACACATATATGGGTAACAGATAACATGTGTCAAGCATACCCACAGATAGATGTGAGGAACTGAGAGACTGACAGAGATACAGAGAGAGAGACAGGGGGACACAGACAGAGTGAGTCACACACACGGATACCCTGAATGGCATACAGTGATATCCTGCTGTGGACAGTGGCATACCAGTTATAAACAGGTGCACGTGCCAGCATAAAAGGTGAGGCCCATGGTGTAACAGTACTGAGGTTGGGTTTATACTATCACATCATTTGCATGTGTGTGTCCGTGTGTGTGTGTGTGTGTGTGTGTGTGTGTGTGTGTGTGTGTGTGTGTGTGTGTGTGTGTGTGTGTGTGTGTGTGTGTGTGTGTGTGTGTCCATAGGTCCAAGTATTAGGAGACTCTTCCCACTCAGTACACTTCACATTGCTCTACTTCACAAGATCTACCACTTTCATTCACCTTAGAAGCACCATTGGACACTGTTCAGCCCTATCAGCTCTGTAGTCCATGTGCTAACTGTGTAAAACTATAGCAAAAATATCTAGATAGATAGGGGTTCTAATCTAAATACTGCAAGTGTGTGTGTGTGTGTGTGTGTGTGTGTGTGTGTGTGTGTGTGTGTGTGTGTGTGTGTGTGTGTGTGTGTGTGTGTGTGTGTGTGTGTGTGTGTGTGTGTGTGTGTGTGTGTGTGTGTGTGTGTGTGTGTGTGTGTGTGTGTGTGTGTGTGTGTGTGTGTGTGTGCATTTGTTTGTAGGTGAAACAGTGTTAGGCCATTCCTACCAACAGCACTTCCCAGTGCCCTACTTTATCAGTCCTGCTGATGTCATTCCCCTTATCAGCACCTTTGGCCAGTTATCAGTCCAGTAATTTCCATAGCATTTGTGATAACTGTGTAACACAATAGTACAAATCACTAGCTAGACAGGGGTTCTAATCTCAGATCTGGCAAATGAGTGTTTGTGTATGTTTGTAAGAAGAAGTATTTTGATGTTTCCCACCCACTGCCCTATTTTATTAGTCCTGCTGATGTCATTCCTCATATCATCACATTTAGCCAGTTGTCAGTTCAGTAAGTTCTGTAGCTCATGTGATAACTGTGTGACACTATAATACAAATAACTAGATAGGCAGGGGTTCTATTCTCAGATCGGGCAAATGTGTACATGGGTGTATAAGTGTGTGTGAAAGTGTGTATGTTTGTAGGATGAAGTATTTTGATAAGTTTCCCACCCATTGGCATATTTTATCAGTCATGCTGATGTCATTCACCTTATCAACACCTTTGGCCAGTTGTCAGCCTACTAAGCTCTGTAGCATGTGCAATAACTGTGTAACACTGCAGTACAAATAACTAGATAGGCAGGGGTTCTATTCTCAGATCTGGCAAATGTGTGTGTGGGTGTATAAGTGTGTGTGAGATTGGGTATGTTTGTAGGATGAAACATTTTGATAAGTTTCCCACCCACTGGCATACTGTATCAGTCATGCTGATGTCATTCCCCTTGTCAGCACCTTCGGCCAGTTGTCAGTCTAGTAAGCTCTGTAGTGTGTATGATAAATATGTAACACTATGGTATAAATAACTAGATAGGCAGGGGTTCTACTTTCAGTGTTGGCAAATGTGCGTGTGGGTTCTACTCTCAGATCTGGCAAATGTGTGTGTGTATTTTTGTTGGAAGAAGGATTTTGATAAGGTACCCACCCACTGGCCTACTTTATCAGTCATGCAGATGTTACTCCCCTTATAAGTTCATAGGTGTGTACTAGGCTAATGGTCCTGGAGCCGTTACAATCCTAGCCCTTAGAAGTGCCCTGCCATTGTGCCACCCAATGTTAGCTCCCAGTGCTACCATCAAGTAGAGCCACTGGAGTGATCCCTGGGGTGAACTTTATATTACCCATCCACTCATCAAGATCGGTCTGCAACAAGGTCATCTAGGTGCTTTGCTTGACATCTGTTGGAAGTCTATTCCAGGGTATGTGCAGTCACTGGGAGAGGAACCTGTTCCTCTAGCATATTGGGTTGATTGTGGTAATGAAGTTGAGGTCCCTGCAGAGTGTGGTGCAGAGATACTGGGATGTCTTTAGATGTAGCATGTGTAAAAGATCTGGGTCAGACATGACTTTGCAAGTCAAGCAGAGATTGCCTCTAAGTAGGTGATATGAAACAGAGAATAGCTGGAGTCTTTTGAGTCTGTCTGTGTAGGACATGCATTTAATGCCTAGGATCCTCATTGTGAGGTGCTTTTGTGGCCTCTCCAGCTGTTGCAGGTGTCTATTGAGGTACATGCCAAATGAGCCATTATACTTGATGATTGGTCTAATGAGGAAAGAGTACAAAGAGACAATGACCACTTTTTCCTGGATGCAAAACTCTTGGTAATGAGATGTGCCACATAGAAGGATTTCCTGACCAGAGTGGCAATCTGGTGGTTAAAGGAGAGGTTGTTGTCAACCTGTGTCTCCAGATCTCTAATAATGTCTACAGTGTTCAGTGGGCTCCCATTGATGTGGTAGGTAGTGATAACTGAGATTTTACCAAAGGGGCTGATGATGCATTTTGTGGTGTTAAGCTCCAGGCCATGGTTTCCACACCAGTCAGTGGTCTCAGTGAGGCCTTTCTATAGAGTGTCTGCATCACTTGTGGAGTTAATGATGGCTCCCAGATTGCAGTTGTTTGTGAACTTGGTCAGCTAGAGTTCGTTTGTGTTGGCCTGGACTCCTGAGAAGTAGATGCTGAACAGGAAAGTACCCAGGACTGATCTCTGTGGGACTCCATTCACATCTGGCTGGCAGTCTGACTTGGAGCTCACTACTTTCACACTGCGTGTTCTATCTGTGAGCAATTTGCAACCCTGCTAGTGATATAAGGGTTGATGCCGAGTTTGGTGGGTTCATCCATAATTCCTGACTGAGGAATGGTACCAAGAGCCTTGGCCAGATTAATGTAGTCTGCATGCAGTGCCTTACTGTCATACACAGCCCTGGTGATTGACTCAAAGAAGTCAACCAGGCTGAGCAGGCATGATCTTCCTTTCACAAATTCAAACTGTGTGGGGTCCAGAGTTAGGAGATTACCTATATGTCTGTAAATCAGGACCATGATGATGTGCTCCATAGCTTACATATCAGACTTGTCAGGCTAATGGATGGATAATTCACAGGGTCCGTAGTTGCCACACCTTTATGGAGAGGGATGACTGTAGTAGTGTGACATTTGGGAGGGAAAAAGCCAGAGGTGAGGCTGTGACTGAACAGGGCACACAGATGTGCTGCCAGGTATCTTTGTAGTTTATATAGAACTGAGGCAGGGATAATTTAGGGTCCCATGTAAGCTATATTTTTGCCTGTGGACAATGCAGGTATAACCTGGGTGGCAGTAATCCTGAGTGGCTGGCATTCTTCTGGCATTCTTATTGTTCCATTGGGGGAGAGAGGGCTAATGCTGGCACTGAATGTATTGGCAAGAATGTTGGCAAAATCTGTTGGCTCAGTATAATTGGTAGCATTGTGCAGTAACTCAGATCACTTCTGGGTATTGGCGTGGACGTTCTTGATATAACTATCAAAGGATATGTGATTGTTAGTGTCTGCTGCAATTCTGCCATCATAGGCAGCTTTAAATGATTTCATGAGGGATCTCAAGTTATTGTTGAGGCTAATAAGGGAGTTTTACCACTTTTGGCACTTCACCTTTTTCTGCAACAGTTTCTTCCTTCTGCTGAACAGGTTATTAATTACAGGGTAACACCAGATTGACCTCCTGTGTTTGGAGGAAAGTGTCATGGTTCTGTTTGGTATGGCTAGTTCCATGCATTGATGTACATGTTTGTACAGTGCATTTGTGTATGATTCGGCAATCATACAGGTATTTTCCATTGGCACGGGAGCTGTGATGTTAACCACCTCTGTTCTTATGAGTCCAAAGTCAGCTTTGGAGAAGCTTTTCAAGATGGTTACCTTTGCGGAGGTGTGGTTGAGATGTGGATTTACATGGTGATTACTCTATGTTGGCTCTGACTGGGTAGCGATTGACTGCTGTTGTCAAGCAGCAGTCCCATATGTTTGTAATCAGCATAGGTCAAGGATGTTGCTTCCTCTATTGTGTATCAGATCAAACTGGTCCAGGGCATTGGAACTGATGAATTCCGGGAAGCATTGGGCCAGTGTATTGGTGCTTGAGTATCTTTCCCAGTTGATGGAGGGGTAGTTGAACTCTCCTAGTATGAGAGTGTTGGGTTGGACCTTGATAGATTCCAGGGTGTTGATAAATGTGGATTGAGAATCTAGGGACATGGATGTGGACCTATAACAGACTATGACCTGGATTGCTCTATTACCCAATGTCAATTGTACCTAAAGTATCTCAGGTGCATTATGCCTGAATACTACTCTGGATGTGTGCATATCCATCATTAATATGGAGACACCACTGCCTTTGGAGCTGCGGTCCATGTTTTGGGGCTGACAGGTGTGGAATGAATTATAGGCTGGTAGTGCAGGGTTCCTATCTGCTGCTGTAAACCAGGTCTCAGTTACAGCACAAATGTCAATGTTCTACATTTTTAGGAGTGCTTTAAGTGGCAGCATCTCGAGATATAGATGTCTAGTGTTTAGCAGCATGACCCTCAGATTGTATAAATGTATAGCTGTTACGGGGGTAATTTGATTTGGAAAACCGCCTAAAAAGGCACTATAGGGGTGGCAAGACACTTAGCCAGTACCTGGAAACCCAGAGGTGACAGATGCAGACCATCTCTGGCCAGCCCTCTCAATCTGTCAATCATGTCATCCCAAGCAGACAGATACTGGATCCCATGAGAGTGACACCAGACACTTAAGCCAATTGTTGAAGTCAATCATTTGTTGTTTGTACTGCAGTATCATTCTAGGTGACAGTAGTATGCTGCTCAGGGATACTGTCATACCTACCTGGCCCACATAATTTGAGAGCTCCACCATGTCTCTTTTTATATAGTCTATGGTGGTGCATCTCAGGCAATTCACACACACACACATGGACAATGACAGAGTGATACTTGTAGTTGTTGTGATGTGACCTGACTGGGTGTGTTATGTGTTGGATTCTGGCACCTGAAAGACAGCTGACTGTTACCTCCTCCATGTTCAACCTAGTGAGTGGGACATCTGTTTGCATCACTATTGAGTCATCTATGATTACTGAATCAGACAAAGTGGTTAGCCTTTGGGGCTTAGGTTAGAGGCACACTGTGTAGGTGAGATATGTGTCCTGTGGTTTGTACTGTGTTGTGGTGGTCAAGTGGGTGTCTGTCTTGGTGGTCTCTGCTGTTTTGGGTAAATGTCTATTGAGTGCTTCTGTGAAGGTGGGTGTGTGGTTATTGTTTGTATGTCAGAGATGTGATAGTGGGTGTTCTGGAGGGGTATGTGTTCCATGTGGTGTGTTGCAGTTGTTGACCCTTCTCCTCTTGACCAGCTATTCCAGTCTTCACTGGAGAGTGCACATTTTCCAATTTGGTGATATTGGGGTATCTCTCACAATTCTGAGTGTTGGGAGTTTAGAGGAGAGGGTTGTCTGTGTACATGAGGCAGTTGCAACAGTGCCTCAGAATGCCCAAGTGCACCAGGTTAATGGGCAAAAGCACAGAGAACTGCACTTTAATCATGCCAGGAGGGGTGCTCATTAACTGTTAAGTACTGGAGCTAATTCCGTGAGCAATGACTACTGCTGATGGCTCTCAGGTGTGCTAGAATAATTGAAAAAATACTGTTGAAGTGCAAAGGTATTAGGCTATTTGAAGTGCAGGAGAGAAAGAACTAGTAAAATCTAAGGGAAAAACAGAAAGCAGACTTTCTGGAACCTGTAATAGTTTACCTCAGCTGTGCAGTTATCAGCACCTTTGGCCAGTTGTCAGCCCGGTAAGCTCTGTAGCACGTGTGATAACTGTGTAACACTGTAGTACAAATAATTAGATAGGCAGGGGATCTAATCTCAATACTGGCAAGTGTGTGTGTGTGTGTGTGTGTGTGTGTGTGTGTGTGTGTGTGTGTGTGTGTGTGTGTGTGTGTGTGTGTGTGTGTGTGTGTGTGCATTTGTGAATCATATACTGCTTGGGTTATATCATTTTCATTTGTGTACCACTTGTAAACTTCCCATCACCCTACTTTACTAGGCCTGCTGATGTCATTCACCTTACAAGTACCTTGGGACTAGGTGAAATTATGTAAGCCTGTGGCACATTTAATAACTGCATAACACTGTAGTAGAAACAACTAGATAGGCAGGGTTTCTAATCTCAATCCTGGCAACTATTTGTGTGAGAATCATATATTTTGTGAGTTATACCATTTTGAGATGTGTAGCACCATGTAAACTTCCCATCACCTTACTTTACTAGGCTTGCTGATGTCATTCACCTTACAAGTACCATGGAACTAGGTGCAATCTTGTAAGCTCTGTGATGTGTCTGATTACTGCATAACACTACAGTACAAATAACTAGATAGGTAGGGATTCTAATCTCAATTCTGGCAACTGTTTATGTCAGAATCATATACTGTGTGGGTTACGCCATTTTGAGTTGTGTGCCACCCTGTAAATTTCCCATCACCCTACTTTACTAGGCCTGCTGATGTCAGTCACCTTAGAAGTACCTTGGGATTAGGTGAAATCATGTAAGCTCCATGGCGCATCTGATAACTGTGTAACACTCTAGTAGAAATAACTAGATAGATAGGCATTCTAATCTCAATACTGACAACTGTGTGTGTGTGTGTGTGTGTGTGTGTGTGTGTGTGTGTGTGTGTGTGTGTGTGTGTGTGTGTGTGTGTGTGTGTGTGTCTTTGGGTGAAGATCATATCCTGTTTGGATGATACCATTTTGATTTGTGTACCATCCATGCCTGTTTACCACCTCCCAATGGCATTACTTTATATAGTGTGGTAATGGCATCTGCCTCACATGCAGCATGTTAAACCATTGTGCAGGCCATACCACTACTCTGTACAGATTTCTATGGAATATCCAGATGTTTGCAACCTATATGTGGTCTGTGTCCCTTAACAATGCCCATGTATGTGATATTGTTGCCAAATCAGCCACTACGAGTGTAGTGACACACATGCCAGTGTTAGGCATCATGCCTGACTGAAACATCATGCTGATACAATGTCTGCTACACTATCACCTGTCCAGGCTTGTAAGAGCAATACCTGACTCTACATCCTATTTCTGGTGAGTTATCTCACCAACCATGAAGGCATTCAGAACATTACGTGTTGTAAGAGGTAGTGTGTTATGTCCCATGCATATAATCTATGTGGAGCATGCCATGTGTATGTAGTAGTACAGTGCATCAGGGTAGAAATGTAGGTTTACTAATCTGTCTATTGCCAACTGTGTTTATGTTACTGTGTGCACATCCCCTGTGTCAGTCCTTAGTGTGTATATGCAAAGTGTATACCATTTTGTCTCCCTGTTCCACCTGGTGAACTCAGGACTACATACCACAAACCTGTCATACACAGTATCATGCATGCCCTCATCAACTGCATCAGGGCTGAGTGTATGGTAAAGAAATGGCAGGGCCAACAGGTGTTGACAGGTGAATCTGTTGCAGTTAATGTATTGGATACACTTGTGAGGGACCTGCTGGCAGTACTACAGTAACCTGTTCTGTATGTATGAGCCTGTGATACTACACAACACTGAGCTGACATGTCTGAAGGCTACCTGTCTGTGACAAGGGGTATGTATGCAAGGTCACACTGTCTGACAACAGTTTCCCTCACACACTGTTGCATACATACACACCTGGTACATGTACATATAAAGCTGTACCTTGTCTGTGACACAGTCAGTGTATCATCACTCTGCCATACTCCTTCTTGGGAATGTCTGCAGCACCACAGCCTGCAGACACACAGACACCTGGAACACAAACAGAATACAGCATGTCAGACAAATTCAGCCATTGGTAATAACAGCAATGATGCACCATGTTTAATAAGGTACATACACCTGTATGTGTACCCGTAAGAAATGCAAGCAGACAGCACCTTACATAGTATTACATAGTTACATTGTACTATATTTACCCTGTGCATCAGACCCATATTAGCATGTCTCTGCATCAATAGTAGGGATGACAGGGATGAGGCACTGGTATCATCATATGCACAGGGTGTGGTGTGGGCTTGCCAGAGGCCTAGGCCAGGCCATATGGTTGACATCATGTGTGTATGTTTGGAGAGGTATCCAATAGATGGCCTGTGCAGAGGTGCTGTGTGTGTCTGGAGGTGACCTGTCTGTGACACAGATGTGTGTATGTATGCACACAGTCACACCATGTGGCTGCCCTACACAGAGGTACATTGGACAACTGTGGACCATATATGACAGGGTGTCCAGTTCACCATCTCCTGCCATGGACAGGGGGAACTGGTCCTGCCAGGGTATCACTGGCAACACCAGGCCCAAGACCAGATTCATTATTGCTACCTGATGGTGACTGCTGTCTGCTGGATTCATGCCCCTGATGGGACCGGACAGGACCATGTGTCCATGGCCTGCTCTGGTGTGATGTGGACAGCAACTTCCCTTCAATAGTGCTGGTATCACTGCCACTATGGGAGTGTGAAGGTGCATGTCCCCGTAGACTCTCAGCTGCTGTTGGTGCTGACCTATGTCCACATGACTGATGCCCATCTCCCACCACATGCTCTAGCATTGACAAGCCACAGTCAAGGATTGCCAAAGTCTCACCTCACCGTCTATTCATGACCTCAGTATTTTGATGTGTGGCCTCAACAAGGTCATGTATGTCGCCATGTAAATCAGGAAGAGTTGCATCCTTCACCCCACCCTTAGTATTTTTCTGGTGTGGCATTCACTATGTGCCTGTGCAGCCATGACAGCCGAAAACATGTCTGGTGACTCCTGCTGTGGCACTTGTGACAGTGGCTTGATGAGTAGCTGTCCTACTGTGAGCGTGCCTGTCCTTCCAACTTTGTGGGACCTTGTCTGCACTCTGGCTATGGCCAGTGTCTACACTCACAGCAGAGATAATGACATCCGTTTCCAAGTGGCAGGGACCCCAAACCCCATCATTACCTGTGAGGGAAAAACAACATATGTACAGTATTTTGATGTGTGGCCTCAACAAGGTCATGTATGTCACACCATAAATCAGGAAGAGTTGCATCCATCACCATGAATATTTGTCTGGTGTGTCATTCACTATGTGCCTGTGCATCCATGACAACTCAAAATAAATTATAGGTGAGATGGCACAAATCTTTTACACAGAACACACATTACCCAAATGATGACATGCATGACACACAGCCCACAACATCATGCATTGCAGCCAGTTGTAGTACATGTAACTAACAATATAGAGCTCTGGGATACATGATTAGTGTTAGTAGGTGATGGCCCTTCCTCAGCACATACTGCACCCATGTACACATCATTGCCGTTCACCTGTATAGCACAGTGGCAAGTACTACAGAACATAACTCACAACTGTACAGATCCTCACAGGATGTGTAGATGTCTTGCTCATATGTTGGGTCTGTTTCTCATAACCCCTGTGTTTCTATGATACATACGTGGGATGATCTGAGGAGTGATATCACTGATTAATAACATACATTTGAGTGGCAGACCTTCAAACCAGCAGTAAATGTATGCTCACACAGTTCCTGTTACACCACCAACCTTCTAAGCTTACAGTGGATATAACTGTACACAACCTTGTTAACATGCCATATTCTTGTAATATATAAGATGAGACTGCAATAATGCAGTCAAATATGTTACCCACCTTTCATGTGACATATGACTTGTGCAATCCAATTAATAAACAAATGTGTTACATGTAAAATATAATGACTGCAATATGTACATTATGGTGGTTGCATAAGTGTGCACACCCTTAAAATGATAACTTTGTTGAAGCACCTTTTAAGTGACTTACAGCATTCACTCTCAATGTGAAGGTGTCTATCAGCATAGCACATATTGACTTGGCATTATTTGGCCACTCTTCCATGCAAAGGTCACCCAACTCTGTCAGATTGCAAGGGCAGCTCATGTGCACAGCCCTCATCAGGTCACACTGGGGTTTTGCTATCTGGTGTAGGTCTAGGCTCTTGCTGGGCCAGTCCATAACCATGAGTGTGTTCAGGTGGATCCATTCATAGGTAGCTTTGGATGTATGCTTTGGGTCTTTGTCATGCTAAAGGCTGGCACCCCTCCCCATCCTCAGCATTCTTGCAGACACCTGATGGATCTGGGCCAGACATGGGTGTTATTTGGAACTGTTCAGAATTCCCACCACTGTGACTACAGGCCCAGTTCTGGCTTTGGAACAGCATCTCCACTGCAGGCCACTGCCACCAGCATGATTCACCATGGGGATGTTGGTTTTCAGGTTAAGAGGAGTGTTGCTTGTGCACCACACATACCTTTTGATACTGTGGCTGTGAGGTCGATCCATAGTGTCATTACACCATAGCACAATTTCACACATGCCTTTGGGAGACTTGATGTACTGTATTACAATTTGTATCCACCCCTGGATGTTTTTTGGTGTGGGGAAATGCTTCCATCTTCTGACACTACCCCATAGGCCAGACGTATATAGAATACAGGAGAGTGTTCTCACATGTAGTACACAACACCAGTACTTGCAAAGGATTCCTGCAACTCCCTCAGTGTTGCTGTATGTCTCCTGGCAGCCTCCCTGACCAGGTTCTGGCATGTCTTGTCATCATTTTTGGAAGAAAATCAGGTTCTTTTCAATAGAACAGTCATCCCATATTCAATCCACCTGTTGATAACTGTCTCCACTGTGTTCCATGGTGTATGCAGTGCTGTGGTAATGTTGTTATACCCTACTTTTGACTAATACCTTTCAAATATGAGATCACTTTGCTGCTTTGTAAGCTGTCTGCAAGCCATGGCTGTTGCTGTTGCAGGCAACTGAGCAAATGTCATGAATATCTTACTTGGACAGCAGACTGTTATTTGGTGTTACTTAGATTGCCTTTACTTGATGGCAGGTGTGTACCAAAGCAGACTGAATGCTGTCAGTAAATCACAAGCTGCTGTAATAAAATATTATTTGAAGCATATGCACACGTATGCGTCCAGCTTATTGTAAGGATTATATACTCCATATTTGGTGCCCAACAGATTGATTGGTTTTACAAGTGAATTGTTCATGTCATAGGTCACATTATAGGTTGGAAAAAGTGTGGACTGATGTATTGTGGTCTCAATTTATATATCAGAAACACCTGGCATCTTAACAGGGGTGTGTACACTGTTTATATCCACTATATGAGAGTAATGTTTCACACATATTCCTACCTTAGGCAGTTTGTCCCCACATTTTGTTTGTCTCTGTCCAGAAGTCTTGCACTGACAGGTTGTGAGATATGCTACAGGGAAGTTACATTCTCTTCAGATAGGCCCCTGTGGTGACCACTGTGATGCAATGCGTGAACATGCACATAAAGCAATATAGCTATGACTGAGAGTTGCGTGCATGGTACATTGCATGGCCTTCACATGCCTGGGGTATTGCCAAACCAAAGCAGAACAATTCCATACTCAGCATTTTCAGGCTGCCATCCCACATGCAGACCAGAGGGCCCTAGGTAATTGTGGGATAGAAGTATTGTCAGCAGAGTCACATGTGGAATTGGTACAGGATGGATGCAGCATATCTGCACATTTACAGTACAATCCCCAATACTACACATTTTGCTGTACTTCACAATAGATGTGCACTTTTGTGCATTAGAAAACCCCATCCACAACTACAATCTGACCTGACACATGCAAGTCGATACTCTACAAATAAAAGTATGTCTGCTACACTAGTCTAGTAAACTCCATTGAGGCTTTACCTGCATACTCCTCGTCCATTGTCTGAGTGCCCTCACCTCCAGCATGTGGGGGGTCTGTACCCTGATGTTGTACTGGGATGGGTGCCCCAAGGTTGCTGAGAGCTCTTCGGTGGGTGCCAGTGGGGGCTGCATGGCTGGTCCCCCACCTGTGGATGTGCTGTCCCTGGCCACTGCAGCAGCCATTTGTTGGGCATGGTGTATGAGGTCATTTTCATGATGCTGCATCTGCTCGTATTTACATGTGTGCAGTCCAACATCATTTACCCTGTGGACAAGGTCATTCCACAGGCCGGTCCTCTCCCGCAGATGTTGCTGGCTCTGGCCAAACATTATGGCATGGTTCTGTAGTATGGCTTCTATAATTATATTTGTCTCAGCCGCTGAGAAAGTTGACCTTTGCTGATGCAACATTGCACCTGGAGGACATAAAAAGGGGAAATATATCACAGGACCTCATACATTTGGCAGCAGTATGTACAGAACCTGCACAGCTACATAGAATACCAGTAGCCACTACTCACAACCACACCATTCCCCTGTAATCTATCAACACTGTATCTGCTTGCATTGCACTGCTGGTCCTGATGTGTCATATTCACCCCAATGAGGGATAGTTAATTTCATAATCCTCTAGTCCTCATTCATGTCTGTGTAGAGGGATGACATTGGCCATCTTCCATGCAGATGGGGTGTTGAGGGTGCTAAGGCTTGGTGTGACTACAGTGTGTAATGGAGCTGGAGCATATGCCTGAGTTCATGTAGGATGAGGATATGGAAGTTATCAGGTCCCATGGATGCTTATGTTTGTTGCCTTTCAGTAGGCAATATGTAAATCTCCAGTTTCAAACAGATGATCATGTCCATGGCCGTGTCAGGGCAATGCAACAACCAGTAGCTGTAGAAACATCACTCTGTTGGATGCACAGTAACTAAGATTACACACATGTATAACATATACAGCTTATTTAACTGACATTTTGCATCCCATGTCTGTTGTCATTTGGTGGCCAAATACACCTACTCATACTGACATGTGCACAGGTAATATCTGGTATACATTTCTGTTCTGTGTCAGTATGGCACACTGTATTCACACTCTTGCTGGCCAGTCATCCCTCTCAACCCGCTAGAGCAGAACATCTATAGGACACCAGACATACATGGGGGGCAATGTGGCAAAATTAGTGACACTGTCTTAATATTGCTGTACCATACTTGAGTCATTCAATAGCACAGTAGCCTTTGCATTGACAGACATACCCTGGAGCATGTCCAACACTCATATAGCTAGAAAAGAGGAGAAAGGCCAGGAGTGTGGGAGTGAGTGTAAGAACTTTTAATGTTGGCAGTATAACTGGTATAGGGACAGAGCTAGCTGATATGATGGCCAGAGGAAGGTGGATATATTGTGTGTGCAAGAGATCAGATGGAAGGGAAGTACGGCTGGGTGTATTGGAGGCAGGACACAATTGTGCTATCAGGGTGTGGATGGGAGGGGAAGGGGGTAGGGGTTATCTTGAAGGAACAGTATGCCAAGGGTGGTTTAGAAGGATAGCATGAGTGTCTGTTAGAGTGATGTTTATGAATCTGGAAATTGATGGTGTAATGATGAATGTTGTGAGTGTATATGTTATGCGAGTTACTTGTGGGAAATGAGAAAGAGAAATGTGAAATCAATTGAATGACATGGTGATGACGATACCCAAGGGTGAGAGAGAGAGGTGATTGCAGCAGATTTCAATGGCCATGTTGGTGAAGGGAACAGAGGGGATGAGGAAGGGATGGGTATGTATGGTGTTAAGCAAAGAACTGCAGACCATGAGATGGTAGTGGATTTTGAAAAAAGTATGGACATGGCTGTGGTGAATACATACTGTAACAAGAGGGAGGAGCATAGGGTGACATACAAGACTGGAGGGAAATGTACGCAGGTGGAATATATCCAATGTAGGAGGGCCAGTTTGAAGGCGATTGGAGACTGTAAAGTGGTGACAGGGGAAAGTGTATTTAGGCAGCGGAGACTGTTGGTCTATAGCATCTATACAGCTTTTGGCCACTATATGGCGCCCTTCTCCTAGATCTATTATTCTGTCTTATAGCACAACTCGCAAGAATACAATATTTCTAGCTTGTAGAGTTATAGTCCCACTATATCCCTCTACCTTCTTACTCTGTATCAGTTAGCTACCCTCCCTCTATCCCCACAATCAAGACTCTCACCTCCCATCTTCTCCACCTTCACTTACCTTAACAATCAGCTCTCCACTGATTGTTCTCCTTGGGCTCACTCCTATTGTGGCTCTACCCACTCCGTTTGCCCTGCGGGGTCACTCTGCTCCCCTACCCTGCCCCCAATTCCCACCCGCCCCAGTACATCTACATATATACACATTGGCCACACCCTCTATCCATATAACCAATTACATTGTCCAACCCCTTAAAGTGCTACAACCCACTTTCCACTACTTATCATCCTACTACACTAACTGCTCTAATTCCTGTAAACTAACCTACACACATTATGTCTACAATGCCACCTAACACTACCCTTACACACTTACTCCTACTATTACTTCTACCTATTTTAGCTATACCGTACCTACTTACTTTCTATGAACACCTTAACAACCTACACTTTCATAACCCCATTAAACAAACTTCCACAGCAACACTTAGCCATAATTACACATCCTGCCTACCAAAGTATTTACCAGCCAAATTTCATAGACTCACTCACATTACATACCTCAACCCTAAAGCTAGAAAACCCCAGAACATAATATGTAAAGGCTTACTTCACAATCTGGTAATACAAGTCCACTCCCTAATTGATGGTGACATACACCCAAACCCCGGCCCAAATTCTACCACTACCACAAAGCCCAACACCTCAACCTCTATTAATGCACATCTGCTTAATAGACCCACTAACTCTCTCCTGATAGCCCATCTAAATATTTGAAGCATAAATAATAAAGTTGCCCACCTACATGCCCTCATGGATGTACATTCATTTGACATCCTCTGTCTCTTTGAAACATGGCTCAAGCCAACAATACAAGATACTACTGCTATTCCCCCAGGTTACAGTATCCTGCAACTTGACCGCAACTCTAAAAAAGGTGGAGGTGTAGCTATTTTATATAAATCTGAATTACAAGTCACCTCCTTAGACTCTAAACCTCCTCTAACTAGCAATGCAGAAATTCTTCTCTCCAAAATTCAACTCAACAAATGTAAATCCATCTATATAATCTGTATCTACCTTCCCCAAGGCAATAATATCAGCACCTTAGAGGCCATCCTAAGTTGGCTATCCACCACCTACCCTCAAGAAACCATAATTATTGATGACTTTAATATAAACTGGATGAGCTGTACATCTCAACAGCCTTCTACCCATATCAACCTACATGGTTTTACGCAAACTATTTCAGTCCCCACTAGAACCAATAAACATAATAACAATCACAGCACCCTAGATTGGATCCTCACAAATAGTCATCACCAATCTTACAAAGTAGGTACCCTCCCTGAAGATATAAGTGATCACTCACTCACCTTCTTAATCAGGTATAAGAGTGACATCCCAAACCCAACCATTTATAAAAAAACAAGGTCTAACAAAAATGTTAACCCCAACAGCTTTCAAAAAGAACTCTTAGCTTGTAACTGGTCACCCCTGAAACACCTACCATTAGAAGATGCCGTTAACTACTTTAATTCTAAATTTTTAACCATCCTAGACTACCATGCCCCAGCACGAATAATAAGAAGCAGGTCTAAACCAGCCCCATGGCTCTCCAAAACTACCAAACAAAATATCATCCATAGAAACAAACTCTGGGCTAGGTGGCGCACAACCAAAGGTCCAACAGATCAACTAAAGTTTAGACAATTAAGAAATGTAACTAAAAAAGCCATATTGACTGACAAAAAAAAAACTTTTACTGTAATTTCCAACAAACCCATCAAAATAAACCTCAAAAAATTCTGGTCTGGTATCAATAAACTTTTACAACCAGGTCGCTCTATTAGACCCATCCCCACAGGCTCTAATCTCAACAGCCCTATCCAAATTGCCAATGCTTTTAACACTTTTTTCACAGACACAATTCAACCTTTGGCCAATCAACTATCCCCTAAACCTACATCTTTGTCTACTGATATCCCTAACAGCCCCCCACTATTTCAATTCCAACCTGTTCCTACATCCTTTGTCTGCACCCTTATTCATAAACTTAAAACCAGCACTCTCTCTGTAGATCAACTACCTGCAGAATACCTGCAAAAAGCCGCTAAAGCTATAGCCTACCCCATATCCATCCTCATTAACAGAACTATTTCTGAAGGAACTATTCCATCAATCTGGAAAATCTCACATATCATCCCCCTGCTTAAAGGTGGTAATTCCAAAGAGTTTTCTAACTATAGGCCTATAGCCATATTATTCCCACTGGCAAAAATCATGGAAAAGTGCATTCATAAGCAACTATTAAACCACCTACTAGAAAACAACCTACTAGCTACCTGCCAACATGGCTTCAGACCATTTCATAGCACAACCTCTGCTCTTTTATCCTTCACCGATTGTATTAATAAAAATCATAATAATGACACTCTACCCTCAGCTCTCTTCATTGATTTGTCAAAAGCCTTCAACATGGTCAATCACCTGCTACTCATAAACATATTTAGAAACTTCTCACTGGATCCACTTGCTATACAGTGGTTCTAATCCTATTTAAATAACAGGCAACAGGCTGTATTATGGGAGAATAACTTGTCTTCCCACCTCCCAGTTGCCCTTGGTGTCCCTCAAGGCTCCATATTGGGTCCTCTCCTCTTTTCTATTTTTACTAATGACCTACACTCTGTATTACCTCAAGCTATCTGTATCCAATATGCGGATGATTCCACATTAATATGCTCAGCCTCTTCACCATCACAACTTCAGTCCCTAACCCAAGATGTTTTTAGCAGAGTGGAGAATTGGCTTCTTCACCGATGTCTCATCCTGAACCCAAAAAAAATAAAAATGTTACTATTTACTCCCACCCGCAGAGCCACCCCACTGCACTTCACTGTCACATCTAGCAATGGTACTATTATATTTTCCAATTCTACCACAAAACTACTTGGAGTACTAATTGACAACAACTTTACCTTTGAGCCACATATTAACAACACAATAAAAACAGTAAACAAGAAACTAGGCTCCCTCTACAGGATCAAACCCTTTCTGACTCCACTAGCTAGGGCCACCATTGCCCGCACCCACTTAATCTCAACCCTACTATATGTATCCTCTATCTATACTAAACTATGTAAAAGCAATCTCAACAAGCTGGCTACTTCCTACAATAATATTGCCAGATTTGCTACTGGGTCTACCTATAGAAAACATCATTGCAATAATCTTAATCAACTCGGATGGTTAGAGTTGTCAAATCTTATTCTATTGAACCAACTAACTATCGCACATAAGATTCTGTATCAGCCTACAAATACTCCAATACTCTCTAACCGAATCACCCCCTACAATAACCTAAAGACCCTGTGGTCTTCAAATAAATTATTAGTAAAGATAAGTAAAACCAACAATCTAGCCGGAGACTCACTATTCTTTAACACAGTAGGTAAAACCTGGAACACCCTCCCTAATGACCTAACCTCCCTACCTACAATTACCCTATTTAAAACCAAACTCAAACCATACCTTAAATCACAGTGGCTATGCCCCTGTGCAAAGCCAGACTAACTACCTCCCTTGTCTACAGACACTAATCCTCTCAATCACCCAATTTCATTAATATTTTACTAACAATAATGTGTGTGTAATCCTTTTAGTTTAAAAGTGCCCTATTTCACTTACCTTTATGTATTTTCTGACGTATATCCATACTTATGTAACTAGGAATGTATTCTTTGCAACTAGGAATGTATTTTTGTTTACTTGCTCATAAACTAATATGTAATGTACTGTTATAATTTGTCTAAACTTGCTATTGTACCTGTGTTTCTGTAATACTATTCTGATATGCGGAGCTTTTCTCCCCAGGCCTCCACTGAAAATGGACATATATCCAGCTGGACCAGCCCGGTCAACAAATGTAAAATAAATAAAATAAAAATAAATAAATAAGATGATGTTGAGGATCAAGTAGAGGAGGAGTGTGAGGGCAGCACCAAGGATCAAATGGTGGGAACTGGAAATGGGTGATTGTGAGATGGAGTTCAGGGAAGAGTTAAGACAGGCACTGGGTGACAGTGACAATTTATCAAATATCTGGGTAAGTACAGCAGAGCTAGTAAGGGAGACGGCTAGAAAGGTGCTTTGTGTGACATGTGGATGGAGAAAGGAGTACAAGGACACCTGGTGGTGGACTGAAGAAGTACAAGACAGTATACAGAGAAAGAGGTTGGGGATGAAGGATTGGGATTGTCAGAGAGATGAGGAAAGTAGACAGGAGTATAAGCAGATGGGGTGCATGGCAAAGAGAGAGGTGGCAAAGGCTAAAGATGAGGCATATGAAGACTTGTATGACAGGTTGGACACTAAGAAGGGATGAAAGGACTTGTGCCAGTTGGCTAGACAGAGGGAGTGAGCTAGGAAAGATGTGCAGCAGATAAGAGTGATAAAGGATAATGAGAGAAACATACTCACAATTGAGGACAGTGTGTTGAGCAGATGGACAGAGTACTTTGGGAGGCTGATGAATAAAGAGAATGAGAGAGATGGCTGGATAATATGGGTATGGTAAATCAGGAAGTGCAACGGCTTACCAAGGAGGAAGTAAGGATAGCTATAAAGAGGATAAATACTGGAAGGCCTGTTGGTCCACATGACATACCTGTGGTAGCATAGAGGTATTTAGGGGAAATGGCAGTGGTGTTTTTCACCAGATTGTTTAATGATATCTTGGAAAGTGAGAGGTTGCATGTGGAGTGGAGAGAAAGTGTTTGTGTACTGTTTTAAGAATAAGCTTGATGTGCAGAGCTGTAGTATCTACAGAGGGATAACATTAATCAGTCACAGCATGAAGTCATGGGAAAGAGTAGTAGAAGCTAGGTTAAGCAGGGAGGTGATGAGTAGTGACAAACAGTTAAAACCAAAAGCACAAACTTCATATACCAAAAATTGCCACGGCAGAGCAGAACCGGAAAGCAGTGTATACAAAATATATATAATATAAAAACCTCGACTCAATCAAAAACGAGCAAGTAAATTTAATAGATAAGGCATCTTTCGTTCATACCATATAACGAACTTCTTCAGATAAAAATCAAGACAAACTAATTTCCTTATATAGGAACAGGTAAATCACATGACCATTCATTCCCTTAATTTCTAATACATACTAAGTTAATAAACATTTGTCAACAATTAACTATCATAACATATATAATATTACCATAATAGAAAACTTCATTCTACCTATAATCTTTTGGCTTTTCCTGGTTAGGGGTCGCCACAGCGGAACTTTGGTCCGCTAATGATTGGTAGTTGATTTTTACGTGACGAGTTAACAGCCCTGATGCACAACCTTCAATGAAGGTATGCCCATTCACGCATGTCTCCACGCAGAAGACGGTCTAGCTGAGAATCGAACTGGACAGCGTCTTACTGTGAGGTGACATATATGGAAAATGTCATTATCCCCACACTATCCATATTTCACTCTATATACCCTACAGCTACCCTTTACATTAATAATATTCAGTAAAAAATTTTAATGAATATTTTTTTACATTAATTCCTATGTCTTAACTTTTGTCTCAATAAATGCCTCCATTTTAATAAACACATAGTAAAGCACATATCATTTAGGCCTGGGGGGGTTATAGGCATTCTGTTGTACTTGCCATAATAATTCTAACCTTTCCAGCTGCAATGACAATTGCCCTCCTCTAGGATTATCTTATATCTGACCAAAAAAACAAAAAATTTGAACCAGTGCTGAGGGTGCATACATGTATGTTTTGCTAATGCACTATCCTTTTTATACTTCCTCATACTATATATGTGCTCATAAATTCTGTCTCTAAAGAGGTGGTCTGTTTTACCTACATAAAACACATCACATGCTTGGCATATTGCTGCATACACCACTATCTTTGAACAACAGTTGCATTTTGTTTTACAATAAATTTTTATTCCATTAATCATTATACTAATGCCCTCCTGAATATATTTACAATATGGACACATTATACATTGTTTCATTCCTTTGCTAGCTATTGTTTTTTTACCTTCCAACAGATTCCTAAAAGTGTTACCTCTTTTTAAGATGAATTTCGGACCAAGACCTACCCTCACCATTAGATCTCCATCATCCAGAAAGATGTTCCAATTTTTCATCATAGTATCTTTTATAAGTGGAAAGTTCGAGCTGCATGTTATAACACATCTCAAATGATAGCCATCATTGCTACAGGGTTGGTTATCAGCTCCTAGTTCAACCATATCCACATTACGAGCAGACTCATATAATGGGCTATAATTCGCCCCTCCATCCAAAACTGGCTTATATATTCCACTCATTCTCTTATATTTCACTTTGTTGATCATCTCCTCTAATAGCAATAAAGGGTAGGCCCTTCTTAAAAACATTTGCTTTAAGTTTTCACATTCACTCAAAATCCTGCTCTGAAGAAATCATACATGCAGCACGCTCAAGTTGTCCCTTGACAACGGGTTTTTTCTGTTGGAAGGGGTGGGCGCTAGTATAGTGCAAGAAGACATTTGAATAAGTAGCCTTCCTGAATATTTTGGCCTCATACTATTTCTCCCCCACGTTTTTACTTAAAATAATCCAAAATTGTAATCTGTTGTTCACTGAATGCATGTGTAAAAGACAAAAAAATCTGAGGTATCATTAAAATACTTTACTAAATCAATCGCTATTATCTCTTCACCCTTAAAAAGTATAAAAATATCATCCAGGTATCAAGTGTAGAAAGCAATTTTATCCATGACTTCCTCATTATCAAAACTAAAATGGTATTCCCAGTAAGACATTACAAGATTTGCAAATGCTGACCCGCAAGGGAATCCCATAGCAACTCCCCTAGTTTGAACATAGTACCTTCCCTTAAAATAAATGTAATGATAGGATAATACTATGTCTAACAATTCTTCCACCAGAGATATCTCATCAATGTTGGCACCTTTTTTACACAGCACATCACTCACCAACTCAATTCCTAGCTGGTGTGGAATAGATGTGTATAATTCCTTCACATCCACAGTGAGGAAGTTACAATTATCATTATATCATAGTTGGTTACTGTTGTGCAAAAAGGTCCAGGAGTCCTTACATATGCATGCCTCACTACCTACATGTTTCTTAAGAATATTGTCAATTACTTTAGCACATGCATATGTAGCAGAATTGCGGCCATCAACGATAGGCCTAAAAGGTGGATTACATACATCTTTATAAATTTTGGGTACTCCAAAAATTGTTGGTGTTATATGTTTTAAAATTTGCATATAATTATACATACTTGCATCTCTTCTACCCTCTATAAACATATCATTTAGGTAGATTTTTATCCGTTCATTAGCTATATTCAGTTGATTAAGTGATGCCTGTGCATATGAATTAGTTTTAAGTATATTTTCCATTTGTTTCTCATAATCAATAATGTCCATGAGTACCAATCCACCACCCTTATCTGGTTTCATAATGCAAACTGGGGCTGATCTCAACATATTTAAAGATTCCCACTGAACTTTAGATAAATTGCTTCTACCTCCTCTTCTAGTAGGATGTTTGACAACATTATTACACATCATCCTAAAGTCTAACTCACAAATATATTCAAACGTGTATAACAATTGATGCAGTGGTGGATTATACCTACTAGGAATGGTAAATTGCCTAGTATCTGGGTTAGAATCCCCTAACAACACCTTCAAATTCAATTTACAAACAAACAGTTTTGATAACCACATCGCCACAACAGTCAGGAAATCCTTCAATGTGGCACACCTCATCACTACGGGCTTTACATCCAGAAAAAAAGGAGGTCATTCTCCCAATGTAGTCATCCCTTATTAGACCCATTATAGAATACAATGCCCTATTTGGTATGTACCACTCAAGACATCTGCAACAACTGGAAAGGCTGCAGAAATACCTCACTAAAAGAATCACAGGCCTAAAGCAGATGCCCTATGCTGACCATCTAAAAAAACTCCACCTATACTCTGTTGCATATCGTCTACTCAGAGGTGATCTCTGCTTAACATACAAAGCCATGTCAAACCCAGAGCTGTTGAACATGCTACACTTAAAGAAATCCCAATCCCTCAGAGGCACATGCTCCAGGGATCTAAACCTTGTCATCACAATGAACAAAACATGCTGGATGGATAGGTTCCTGACCCAGAGACTCCCCAGACTCTGAAATAGACTGCCCATACATGTCAAGCAGAGCACCTTTTTGGCCCTCTTCAAAATGAACCTTGGTGATTTGATGGGAGATAGGAAATTCACCCCGGCGATCACATCAGTGACAGGGTTCCAGGGAAGTAAATACTGTGGGAAGAAATAGCCAGGGAATTGTTATGGCTAGGCTTCTATAGGCCCTAGGGCCGATAGCCTAGTAACAACCTATGAACCTATGCTCATGAGCAGCTGATACTCTGTGCACCAAATGGTGTCCCCCACTTGCTAATTGCATGCAGAAACGCTGTGTTGTTATTCATATAGCCAATGGCATGGCAACACACTCCTATCATTGACTACATCCTTGCCAATGAGGAGGTCTTCATGGAGGTGTGTGAACAACAGCATCACAGAGGGTATTTGGAAATGCCACTTACAACCAAAAATGTGGAGAGAGGCCAACAAAATGGGGGAGAATGTTCCAGACATAGGGACAGAATGTAAGTATTGCTGTTATATATTTGGATTAATGCTAGTCTAACAGGTTTTGTGTGGACATGGAGTTTCTGCATGATTTTAACTCTGACAGTGTTATGTGTTTGACATAACACTCAGCTATAGGGCTATCCGCAGAATGTCCAGAATTTAGACTTCTATGTTTGGTGTGTTCCTCAGACATTTTTTTGTCTTTGGAAAATCAGTAGCATACTCTGGGGATTGCAGTCAGTAACTGCTAACATCCATTATGTTTCTGACCTCATATCCCTCAGAAAAGATATTTCACAACTAACCCTGTTATAACAGTAACATTCTCAGTTTATAACAGCCATATTTCAAATATGCCCTTGTTTTTGGGCCTCTGTCCCACAATTATGTCAGGCTTTGTCCAGATGTCATGCAGTAAGAGGTTGATAGGTATGATATATAATTAATTAGTGCCTATATTCCTGATATTATCCCAGTGATGTATCAGACTGCCAGACATGTTATGTGGAAGAGGCCTTATATATGAAGGGAAAGCCTGGACATGCTGTGGGAATGTGTATAGTTGAGACATCTGTGTATTTCTGGCAATTGACAGACTGTCATGATTGTGTAGCAGTATAGTGTGTCAATGTTATTTGGCCTGTGTAGGGAGGGGCATGGATGTATGTGTTATGGCTACTTTTCTATCTGCCTGTGCATGCTGCTCCTGTCTCTGGTGGTCTGTCACCAGCATATATTTGTAGGGACAGATGGAGACATTTCCCATACCACAGTCAGGCATCATAGTACACTGTGAATTGGGCCAGTATATGTGGGGATAGTATGTGAGTGGCAAACATGTTGAGTTGTTTTTGTTCACACAGTCCTTATACTGTACTGTTCCTTTGGCTTACTGGTATGTCACTGTGACTATGGTTGAATTGGTTGTGGGTATGCACTTCACAGTGGTGTCTGTTTTTCAGTGCTATGACATCCCTGTAGTGCCTGATATATTTGCCAATACATGAGTAATTCTCCCTAGCAGAATTGGGTTAGTGTTGTGCCAGTCTGACTGTAGTTTGGACAGTGCTTGGTAACATGCTTAGCAGCTGAGTGTAGTGTCCTTAATGTGATGTTATGTCCAGATATTTGTAGGACGTAGTGCTGCCTGGCAACCCAGAACTGTTGTGTATTGCTGACACATCAGTGGGCTGATGTGAGAATTTCAGTCACTAACTAGTGGGAAGTAATTGAGAGTTAGACTTGTGCTATTTCAGTCAATATATGTTAGGACAGACATGAGGGTGTTACTGCAGCAACTGTGTCATCTTATCTACTCCAGTATTTCAGATATGTCCTTATTTCCATGGCTTTCTCCCCCTACTTTGTTAGGCCTGGTCCAGGTTCATTGTACTAAGGGATTCTGAGCCTACCTCAGGACTGTCTGCCTTGTTGCAGTATGTCCCAGGTTTATTGCTCATATTTCTGGTCTGTTCCACAGATGCATTTTTTCATATCCCTGGTAAATCACTGTGATGATCTGAAGATTTCTGACAGTAAATGATGACATAAATTTCAGTTTCAGAACTCACATCCTTCAGAACATGCATTCTGAAACAAACTCTGTCACTCTGGCAACTTTCTACATTTATAAGAGTGATATTTAAAATATGCCCCAAGTTTGGTCCCATTGTCCCCCATTTGGACAGCCTTGGGCCAGGTTTCTTGCAGTAAGGGGTTGGTAAGTATGGCTCTGAGGTATGACTCCACTACATATGTATGTGTGTGTATATATATATATATATATATATATATAGATATATATATATATATATATATATATATATATATATATATTTATATATGTATAATTTCTTTATATATATATATATATATATATATATATATATATATATATATATATATATATATATATATATATATATATATATATATATATATATATATATATATATACACATATAGGTTCATAGGTAGGTAATAGGCTATCAGCCCAAGGGCCTACATAAGCCTAGCCAACAAGGTTCCCTGGCTTACCCCACCCAAGAAAGATATTTTCCTGTGCCACTGTCGTGCAGAGACACAGAAGTGATCCCCGGGGTGTATTTCCTATTTCCCATCCACTCATCAAGATTTTTCTTGAAGTGTGCTAATCAAGAACTTTGCTTGACATTGATGGGTACCTGTTTCCAGAGTATGAGAAGTCTTTGGGACAGGAATCTATCCCTCCAGCATGTCCTGTTTATTTTGGTGACAAGGTTTAGGTCCCTAGAGCATGTAGCTGGGAAGGATTGGGATTACTTTAGGTGTAGCATGTCCAACAGCTCTGGGTTTGACATAGCTTTATATGTTAGGCAGAGATCTCCTGGTAGGTGATATGCTATGGAGTAAAGCTGGAGTTTTCTTGGGATGGTCAGTGTAGGGCATTTGTTTGAGGCCAGTAATCCTCTTTGTGAGGTACTTCTGTGGCCTTTCCAGCTGATGCAGATGTCTTGTGAGGTACATTCCAAAAGGGGGTCTAATGACTGTCGAGTAGAAAGGAACAATTACCTCTTTTTTCCCGGATGAGAACCCTTTTATCATGAGGTGTGCCATGTAGAAGGACTTTTTGACTACTGTGGCGATGTGACTATCAAAGGAGAGACTACTGTCCACCTGGATTCCAAGGTCTCTTATCACACATATCATGTTAAGTACATTGCTGCCTATGTAATAGTTCATGGGTACAGAGTTTTTACCAAAGGGGATGACACTGCACTTTTTGGCATTGAGCTTGAGGCCATGGCTCTGACACCAGGCATCTGTCTCAGTGAGGCCCTTCTATAGGATGTCCACATCATTTGGGGACTTGACTATGGCTCCTAGTTTGCAGTCATCTGCAAACTTCATTAGCCAGAGGCCTTCTATGTTAGCCTGTACTTCAGAGAAGTAGATACTAAACAGGAGATATCACAGGACGGAACCCTGTGGTACTCTACTTGTCACTGCTTTGAGGTCAGATTTGGAGTCTGTAACTTTTACAGGGTGGGTTTTGTCAGTGAGCCAGTTGGCAACCCATCTTGTGACGTAAGGATTTATACCTAATTTAGTGAGTTTAGCTACAATTCCAGAATGGGGGATGGTGTTGAAAGCCATGGCGAGGTTAAAATAGGCTGTGTGAACCACCTTACTCTCATCTACGGCTTTGGTGACTGCCTCAAAGAAGTCGGTCAGGTTCAGGAGATATGATCTGCCTTTCACAACCCTGAATTGGGTGGGATCCAGAGTTTAGAGGTTACCAATTTCTTTGTTAATGAGTTCCATGATGATGCATTCCATGGCCTTGCAGACCAGGCTCGTCAGGTTAATAGGTCGATAGTTCCCGGGATCAGTGCTGGCTACCCCTTTGTGGAGTGGGATAATTGTTGCTGTGTGTCATTCAGTGGACACAAAGCATGATGCGAGGTCTTTGCTGAACATGGTGCTTAAGTGGGGAGCCAGTTCTTTCTGAAGTTCGTGTAAAATGCAGCCTGGGATGTTGTCTGGTCTCATGGATGCTGTGTTTTTGGCTTTAGAGAGTGCAGATTTTACCTGTGTAGTTGTGATTACATGGACTCTGCATTTCTCCTGTAGTGATATGGGCCCTTTAGGGGGTGGGGGGGGGGGGGTAAAGTTACCACTGAACCTTTCTGCCAGGATGTTGGCAATATCAGTTGGTTCTGTAATTTTCATGCCAATGTTCTGTAACTCAGAGCAGATCTGAGTGTTACCATCGAGATTCTTGACATAGCTATAGAATGCTTTGTGGTTGTCCAGAGAATTAGTGGCAGTTTTGTTTTCATAGCTAGCTTTGTAGGATCTTATAAGGGATCTCAGCTTCTTACTGAGGCTGACCAGGGAGCTCCTCCACTTATGGGATTTTAATCTCTTTTGCAACAGTTTCTTCCTTCTGTTGTACAGTTTGTTTATGACAGGGAACCGCCAGATTGGCTTACTTTTTTGGAGGATAGCTTTTTGGTTCTGTTTGGGATAGCACGATCCATGCACTCGTGTAAGTGCTTATAGAGCACATTTGTGTAAGATCCAGCAGTCGTGACTGTATTGTCCATCTGCATGGGTGTCATGAAGTTCACCACGTCTGTCTTAAGAAACATAAAGCTGGCTTTGGAGAAATTTTTAACCGTGGTTTCCTTAATGGGGGGTGGAGGTGGGATGTGGATATCAAGGGTGATTAGCTTATGGTCAGATCGGACCAACGTGGAGTTGACTTCAGGTGTGGAACACTGCTCACTCATGTTGGTAATGACTAGGTCTAGGATATTGTTGCCCCTGGTGGGGGTATGGATAAGTTGATCCAGGGCATTGGAGTTTATGAATTCCAGAAAGCGTTGAGCCAAGGAGTTAGTACAGGAGTAGTTTTCCCAGTTAATGGTGGGGTAGTTTAAGTCACCCATTATTAGGGTGTTTGGCTGAACCCTAATATTCTCCAGTATATCAAAAAAGAGGAGTGGGAATCCTGGGGCATGGTGGGGGATCTGTACCAAACTACAATTTGGATTGCAGTTTTGCCCAGAGTTAGTTGTACTTGGATAACCTCGGATGCATTATGCTGAGCAACTAGTCTAGAAGTGTGGATATCCTTAATGAATATGGACAAACCTCCACCTTTGGTGTTTCGGTCCTGGTTACATGGCCGAAAAGTGTGGTATGAGTTATAGCCAGGTAGGTCAGGTGTTCTCTCTGGAGCCTTGAACCAGGTCTCAGTCACTGCACAGATATCGATATTCTTCAGTTTAAGGAGTGCCTCGAGTGAGTGCATTTTGAGATTTAGACTTCTAGCATTGAGTAGCATTACCCTCAATTTTTGCTTGCCTGTTCCTGCTACGGTGGTGAATTTGTCATTTGAACCTTGCCTAAAAAAGGCATTATAGGGGCAGAAAGAGCCTTAGCCAGTATCTGGAATCCCAGGGGCAACAGGTGCAGGCCATCTTTGGCAAAGCAGCGTGGTCTGTCGACCATGTCATCCCAAGCAGACAGATACTGGATCCCTTAGAATGACACCAGAAGTTTAGCCAATTGTTGAAGTCAATCATTTTGTCCTTGTACTGTGGTATCATTCTGGGCGATGGCAGAATGCCACTCAGGGCTAGGGTCAAACCTGCCTGGGCTACAAGATTGGAGAGCTCTTCCATGTCTCTTTTCATGTAGTCCAAGAAGGTACGTTTCAGGTCATTCACACCAACATGGACAATGACAGAGTCATATTTGTACTTGTTGTGGAGTGACCTGAGTGCGTGGGTTATGTGGCAGATCCTGGCACCCAACAGGCAGCTGACAGTAACCTTCTCCTTGTTTAGCCTGGTGAGTGGGACATCAGTGTGCCTGACTATAGAGTCACCTATGACTAGTGTGTTGGGTACATTGTTTTGCATTATTGGCTTGGTTGAGTGGCGCACTGAGTCTGTGGGCTATGTGTCATTTGGGTTGTGTTGGAGGATGGAGGTTGCTTGCGTTTCTGCTTTGGAGGTCTCTGTTGCCTAGACAGATTATTATTGAGAGCCTCCGCAAATGTTTTTCTGTTACTATGTGTGGATTTTGGTGGTGTAGATTTAGTGAGACTATGTGATGAGTGTGGTGTGGTGCAAATGTTTACCTTCTCCTCATGACTGTCAAGTTCAGTCTTGGTTGTAGAGAGCTTAACCTCAAATTTGGCTAGATAGGGGCATCTCTCACAAGTTGTAGTGTTGGGTAGTAGGAGGAGATGGTTGTCTGTGTACATGAGACAATTTCTACATTGCCTCAAGATGCCCAGATTCATCAGATAGACAGGAGAGAACACTGCGAGCTGACCCTTGGACATGCCTGAATAAAAAATTATTTTCCTCTAGATAAGTGAGGAAAGTGAGTACAAGAGATGTTTTTCTCTAAGCAAGTGAGAAAAGTAAGCACAAAAACTGTTTTCCTCTAGGTATTGAGGGAGGTTGAGTGCTATAGTAATTAGTAGCTTATTTAGGGCTTACAGGTTCTGAACAAGTGCTGAGCATGAATAAGCAAATTTAAGTGCTAAAACTAAGAATCTGTATCTGCACTAGACGAGTTACAGGACAGAAACAAGTGCAAATGCAGGCTTTCAAATCAGAAAGTTGAGAGAGATGGAAGAGATTGCCCAAATGGCAAACAACTACAAATTCTGAGCCAAAACCACTCCTTATGTGGTAGACAGGTTACCTAGTGCTTACCACTCCCACTGATAAGCTAGAAGGCTTCCCTCCAACACAGAAAGACTTGGGGGGGGGCTCAGAAGCTTACATACAGTCCTGGATACAGCAAATCTGTATCTGGAACACTAGTTATATATGTGTGTCTGTTTGTGTGTGTATATTTTATATGTATATCACTATTTATATTATGTATATATTTGTCCATATATATGCATCTCCATATATGTGCATGTATATACGTGTATATGTGTAAATATGAAATCTGACTGATTCTATGGAATCTTTTCCCTACTGTTGAATGAGAATATATTGGAAAAAGCATAAGCCATCCCTACAGCTAAAATGGTGCAGTGGTATATTGCTCTGTCTATGATGTACAGGGCCTTGGCTTCAAGACCTGGTAGGGCTGATAATTTTGTTGCTCTTACTTCCACTTACAACCGCTTACTCACACTTATACCCATAATAATTCTTTAAAAGAAAAGAAAAGGGATGATAGGAAAGTGGTGGAAAAGGGGCACTCAGTGGAAAGAACAATATGAAAGATAGCTATGGATGTGTAGGGTGGGTGTACAGTAGGTCCATAGCTGTCCATTTCTTATACATCAGCAGCTGTGCATATGTACAGAATTTAAGGTGAATTTGGACACTTAAACCGCAGGGAGAGGGCTGAGGACAACAAAAATGTGTTGTTAAACCTGCTAAGCATAGCTAAGCATTGCTAACCATTGCTCACAGTTCATTCTCATAATATACCACACTAATGACTTCATTTAGTAAGTGTATATGATTTCCATTACATGACGTTGCTGTATGTGCTTTCATTACAGTAGCAAGGGGTGTAACTATACTGTATGTGACATGTGTTTACATGGGTGTTTTCACTATATGCACTCACATATACATTTTACACCAGCTGCACTACCCTGGGTGACAAAAGTAACTTACCACATATTTTAATATGAACATAGCACTTTTAACACTGCTTTCCCATGTAAATTTGGATTGCCTGTTGTATTGCTCGAACCACGTACACCTGCATGCAAAGCTTGGACTCTGACCACTACAGTATCCTGCTTGGGAGATTTGAGTTGTATATTTTTATTTATTGCCTATTTGATATTAATATTATATTACTCTATTAAGTGGAGAGTATTGAGGTTTTCATCCATGTCATTGATGACTGCTGTCATGACATAATGGCATTCATTTCAGTTTCAGACTTGACTCCTTCTGAACATTAATGCTAATTCATAACCTGTTTTCTAGCAACTTTCTGTATGTCCTCTCTGCAGATGGGTTGACACCGGTGCTCAGGCTATGGTTGACTACACTGCAGAATGGGTCTGAGAACCCATGCCTGTGTTCATGTTGGATGCTGCCAGGAATGGTATCAGGCCTATGGAGACCTCCATGTGTTGCCTTTGAGAAGGCATTATAGACCTGTCTTTTTGATCATGAAGGGAGGGGGCAGGTTCAGTACATGCACATGTGTACCTAAGGAGGTGGCGGGTGGGTGATGTTAATACTTCACCTGTCTGCAGCTAGTTTCCTATATACATGGCATATATGTATGTGGTGTTATTGACCACCACTACAGTGCAAATATGTGTGTTGCCTCCAGAATTGCAGACACACACCTGGAAGGCCTAGTGATTGGCCTTGGTGGAATGTCTCCAGTTTGCACTCAAATACAGCCTTAGGATACAGCACCTGTGACCTTATTTGCTTGTGCAAAACAAGGTGACATGGCTTCCAATGAGGCACCTCTTTCTTCTTGCCCATCCTGCAATTATTTCCACCTATGATGGTAGTTGTGTATTGCTGCTGTCCACCACAGGTGTTCAGCCTACCTTGAGGGGGTTGATGTTGTATTGTTGGTTATTGCTGAGGCCATAAAGCTATGTAGGTGCCCACATAGTATTGTGGTGTGGGCCTGGACAGCGATGCTAGTTCCAACATATATAAGCCCTTCTTGTGGGCCTTGCCCACTTTCCTTGCCTATGTGGGGGTAATTATGGAGGTGTGAGGACTACAGCATTCCAGACAGTAGGTAGAAATACCTCACAGGACAGGACATGTGGAGACAGTCTAACAACATGGGGGACAAAGCTCCAGAACTGGTTGTAGATTGTATGTAATTAGTACTATTATACACATGGAGGGCTGCTAGATTGACAGGGCTCATCTGGACATGCATTTACTGGGTGACTTCACATCTGACAGTGACATGCCTCTGACATACCTCTCAACTGGCATGTTGACCACAGACTGGCCAGATACTTGCCTGTTATGCTTAGTCTGTTCCTCGTACAATGTCTATTTCTGTGGGTTTGGTAGGATAATGTGAGGATTGCAGTCTGTAACTGTTGGCATCCATTGGTGTTCCAGACATCATATCCATCAGGGATGTTATGTTATAACAACACATGTAACACCAGCTACTGTTTCAATTTGTAACACCAATATGTATGATATGTCCCTCTTTCCAGCCTCCTGTCCCACAAGTAAGTCACGAGTTATTCATATGTCCTGCACTATGAGGTGCAGAGGTATGGTATATAATTAATTATCAACTGCAATCCAGTTATTATCCCAATGACCTGGCAGACTCCTGGTCATGGTATGCAGTGGTGGACAGAATTATGGTTCCACACCCTGGTAATTCTGTGGAAATCTGTACATATGATAGTTATGTATGTCTGGCCATTATGAACAGACGGCTAAGATTGTGTAGCAGTGTTCTGTGTAAATGTTTGTTAGGCTGGGTAAGGAGAGTAGCATATGTGAGTGCCATACATCCTTTACCTATCTGATTCTGCATGCTGCTACAGCTGCTGGCAGTCTATCAGATCTGTATGCTTGTATGGGTCGACTGTGAAATCTTCTGCAACACCTCAGGATTCCCAGTACACTGTGAATTGGGCCAGTATATGTTGATGTAGTGTGTGATTGGCAATCATGATATGTTTGTTCAGAGAGTCGTTCTACTCTAGAGTTCATTTTGGGTACTGGTATGTTGCCATGACTGTGGTGAAAATGTTTTTGGGTGGACATTTTTGCACCACTCTCTGCTTTTCACTACAGTTCCATCCCTGTAGTGCATGCTATGTTTGGATATACATGGTAATTGCCCAGAGGTGATGTGGGGCAGTGTCATGTTGGTCTTCCTGTGCTTCAGAAGGTGTCGGGTGACATGTTTGGCAGCTGTCATGGGATTTCCTTTCTATTACATAATTGCGGTGATACTTCTACACTGTCCAGAGGCCTAGACACTGTCCAGATGCATGGCTCATATGTTTGGTCTGTTTTCCAGACAGTTGTTGTCCTTGGCTAATCAGTAGGATACTCTGGGGAATGCAGTCAATAAATGCTAACATCTATTGGTGTTACTGACTTCATATCCCTCAGAAAAAATATGTTACAAGAAAGCTGGTAACACCAGCAACTGTCTACATTTATACCAGCAATATGTCCAATATACCCCTGTGTTTGGGCCTCTGTCTCCCAGTTATATCAGGCTTTGTCCAGATATCATGCACTAAGAGGTTCAGAGGTATGTAGTATCGTTATTTATTGCATTAATTCCTGCTACTATGCCCGCGATGTCGTAGACCCCCAGACATGTAACAAGGAAGTGGTCATAGATATGAGTCCTGTCCTATACATTCTGTGGGAAACTGTTCATTTGAGAGGTCTGTGTATGTCTGCCCATTGTTAAAAGACTGTCAGGAGTGTGTAGCAGTGTAGTGTGTACATGTTATTTGGGCTATGTAGGGAGGGGGTACATGTGAGTGTCATGGGCCCTTTATATCTGATTGTGCATGCAGCTCTGGTTTCTGGTTCCCTACCACCTGTATATGTTTGTACATGCATACCGTGACATGCCCCATAACACCTCAAGAGTCCCACTACACTGTGACTTGGGACAGTATATGTAGGGTTAATGTGTGAGTGGCAAATGGGATTTTGTTGCTCACACAGTCATTATAATGTAGTGTTCAGTTTGCTTACTGGTATGTCGCTGTGACTGTGGTGCACTTGTTTGGGGGTATGCAGTTTCACACCAATGTCTGGTTTCCTCTAGTGCTACATCCCTGTAGTGCCTGTTATATTTGCTAATGCATGTCTACAGCCCCAGATCTGGACTTGGGTAGTGTTATGTCAGTTTGGGCATAGTTTGGACATTGCTCAGTAGCTCAGTGTAGTATCCCTAATGTGTTATGTCCACATATTCGTAAGATATCCAGTTGTCTGGCCAATATCTTTGGTCTGGTCTCCATAACTGTTGTGTATTCCTGACACATCAGTGGGATGTGGGGATTAAGGTCACTAACTAATGAGAAGCAGTTGAGTCCTGGAACTGTGATATTTCAATTGATATATGTTAGGACATACAGTATTACTACATCAACTTTCTCAGCTTATCTACTGATGTATTTTGGATATGTCCTTATTTTAGGCCTTTGTCCCCCCACTTTGTAATGCTTCGCCCAGATTCATTGCACTAAGGGGTTCTGAGCATACCTCTCCACTGCCAGGATTTTCACAGAATGTCCTGATGTTTGGCCCATACTTTTGTTCAGTTCCACAATTTACTTGTATTTGTCTGGTGAATCACAGTGATGATACAAGGATTTATGTCAGTAAATAATGACGTAATATTTCAGTTTCCATCCTCATATCCTTCAGTAATTTTCTGATGAAATGCACCCTGTTGCTGTAGCAAATGTCTTCATTTGTAACAGCAATATTTAAAATATGTACCTATATGTGGCCCATTCCCCTCCCTCCCTTTTACAGCCTTTGTACAGGTATCTTGCACTAACAGGTTGAGAGGGATGGTTCTGAGGTATAACTGCAATGCTTGTTATATGCATACACACACACACACACACACACACACACACACACAGACACACACACACACACACACACATATATATTTTTGCATTAATGTTAAATAGATTTTTAGTGTAAGAATAACCATGATTATTATGGTTACTTTTTAATAATAATATGTACATTTTTTTGTTATAAATTTTACTTTCATTTTTATTCATTTTTTATTTTTTTATTTATTACTTTTTAACGATGTCATTTTTAACTGAAAGACCTGCAAGTGCTATACAAGTTGATTATTCATGAGTTACTAGTGTACTTTGTTTACCTTAATGAATTTAGAAAGGATTAACTTTCTCTAACATCTACAACTTGATTTAGTTGTTTGTTAATGTGTACTGACACCATACTTTTTAAACAAAGTAGAAAGTTAGCAGCACTATTGCACTTTAAAAGTTGATTGCTTTACTCTAATTGCCAACTTAATTGTTTAACTGGCCGATCAACTAGTGTATTTATACAATGTGGCCACACTAGTAATTTAACCTTGAAAAAGCCTGGAATTGTCCAGGCGAAAGCGCTTGGTGTTCGTTTTGTGAATAAAAGTTTTCTGGTGGCAAATACCTGGTTGCTACTTCTTTATTCTCAAAGGAAGAACTTTGGTACTGTTTGGCTGGCACTCATTTGTGCCGTTTGGCTCGCTATTTCACTAACTTTGGAAACTGTTTCACGGATATTTTTGCTGACTTCAGTTACCTTTACGTTGGTTTTTGTCCAGGCTTGATGAGTTGTTCCAGTTCCTGTTTTCATATATATATATATATATATATATATATATATATATATATATATATATATATATATATATATATACACACACACACACATATATGGGTCACTGTCTTATTATTGAAACTACAGTTCATCAAATTGTGTTTCCGATAACACACTTTAGCGAAAGTGCATATTGTCGAATATGGACTTTCGCTAAAGAAAATAACATAAAAAAAAAAAATCACATCAAACAGTGCTATGCAGGGGGCAAACCCCCCTGCACCCCCCACAGCCCCCTACTTTATTATTCTCACTCTGAGATCACACTACGGTGGGGAAAAAGGAATATTCACTTATCCCCACTGTACCACAATGTCAGTGATAGTTTCATTAGTTGTAAATCAACACTATACGTTGATTTAGAACTAATAGTGCATGTAAACTGCATGCTTTCTTTAATTTTCCTCTCTCTCTTTAGCGGGTACTTTCGCTAAATTGTGTACGCCAAAACACGGTTTCAATGAACCGTGTTTCGACAATGTGACTAAGACCCATATACATATATATATATATATTTTTTTTGTTTGTTTTCCTTCCTTTATATTTTTATATATGTATATCTATATTATGACACTACTTTTTCATATATATGTTTCATCAGACATATATATATATATATATATATATATATATAGGTTCACTATATATATATATATATATATATATATATATATATATATATATATATATATATATATATATATATATATATATATATATATATATATATATAGGTTCACTTTATAATTTTGAAGTACTGAAATCCCAAATTTCAGTATCCCGAAATTCTAAAGTCGAGCCAAAAGTGCATGATCGCTATTCCAATTATCTCAAATTCACGGTTATTGCTTTAGGGTACATTATCTTCGGTGTTGTGAGTGGATAGTGTCTGGTGTTGTGTGTGGATTTAGGTGTAATTTAAGGTAAGTGAGTGTTTTATAAGGGTTTTGTGTGGGAGTTTGAGTGGGTGTGAATGTGTCTGTCAGTTGTGCGTGTGCATTAGGGTAGGCAGGTGAAAGTATGGGTGTGTAAATGTTGGATTTGTTGGTGTTGGTATATGTGTGATGTTTGCATGTGTGCAAGGGACTGTAGAATGTGTGGGTGTGAGTTTCCTTTCTGTGTCTGTGCGATCTCGGAGTTAGTTTATATAAGTAGGGGTCTGGGGGGGTGCACAGCTTATATGTAGTGTATGCTTGTTTGTTTGTGTTTTACTGTTTGCATGTGTTTTGTTTGTTGTAGTGTGGGTTGGATGATGTATGTGTTGTGTGGTGTATGGTGTGTTTCTGTTCGTGATTTTGTAGTTTTGGGATTTAGGTCGTTCAACGTTATGGTTTTGAAATACTATATGTGTGTGTGTGTGTGTGTGTGTGTGTGTGTGTGTGTGTGTGTGTGTGTGTGTGTGTGTCTATATACAATACATGTATGATTCCACAAAACTTTCTCCGTAATGTTGTATGCCTCTATTGCATGATATGCTTGAAAAGGCAACATTAATTATTGCAGATCAGATGGTGTAGTGGTACATTCCTTTGATTCTAGTGCTCAGGGTCATGGATTTGATACTTGGGACTGCTGTTTTTTTTCATTAATGCTAAATGACAAGAATGCATGATATGTTTGTTAAAGCATTACAGAGTCTCACAGTTCAGATGATGTAGTAGTATTTTGCTGTCATTGTAGAGGACAGCATCCTGGGTTCGAGAGTTGGCAGCACTGACTATTTTATTGCTGGGCAAAACAAAGTCTGATGGATACAGAGTGATTAAGGCATGTTTAAGCATATTATACTTATAAGTTTATATTATAAAATAAAATTTATATAAACATTATAATTTTACGTTTACCTTCCATGACATCCCCCATGTGCTTTCATTAAATTATATTCTTGTGTGACTATAGTGTATGGGGCACATCTTTTCTACACCGACATCTCACATTTGGAACTGCTACACTACCCTGGTTGACAGAAAAAGTTGCTACATAATTTAAGTTTACTAAAATAATTTAACACTACTTTCACATAGGAAAATACGTTGCCTATCTTGGCACTCAAATTGGCAACATCTGCATGTAAAGCCACGACGCTAACCACTACACTATCTCACCTGTCAATCTCAGGCTTCATCAGAGACTATGAAGTCTGAGATTGACAGGTGAAAGCGCTTAGTCTACTATTGAGGTATTAAAGCAGTGTTTCAACTCAGTTACCAGTGTGGTGCACCCCTTATTTTTTATTTTTGTGCTTTGGTGTGTATTGGTAGCCTTTATCCTTCATGTGGTGAAGTTTAAGTTCGCTACACTATCTCAGCCTGGAAATTTCACCTGTATATTTGCATTTAGCTCCTAAGGGATGTTTAAGCTATGCTGAGTGGACTGCCATAATGTGCACACCCACTTAGCTACACTTAGGCTATTAAAAAAAGTATACATTATTATTATATTATTAGGTTATATGGGTGTGTATTGTGGTGTTCTGACAACTAATTGGTACTGCAGTCGTGAAATATTGGCATTCATTTGACTTTCAGGCTTCTATCCTTCAAGGACTCCTGCTCATACATATCCTGTTATCTATCTACTTTCTAAGTGTGTGAGGGCAATTTTTCAGGAGTGCCCCTAATGTAGCATTTATTCTCCCCATTATGTGTGCCTTTATTAACATGCACTACAAGGGACTATTGCCATACATTTGCTTTAGACTTCTACCCTTACATAATCCATGCTAACGCATGACCTGTTCCCTATCAACTTTCTATGTTTGTGGGGCTATATTTGTGTGTTTTCACTTTTGGGGGATTTATCCGTCATTATGTGTGCATTTGCAAACATTTTCTGCTTTAGCAGGTTGGAAAACTGTCATACGGCACTTTAGCAATGCAGGGGGTGTGTCACAGAACCTGTCATACACCCCCTGCATTGCTTTCTTGTTGTTGATTTTTATTTCAGTGTTCCCGGACACTGAAATACTGACATAATATTAGAGCAAAGCTCTAATATTTTGCCAGTTCAGCTTAGAAACTGCCATAAGGCACGTTCTTAGTGCAGGGGGAGTGTTTAGTGTCCATACACTACTTGATATACCCCCTGCACTCGTTGATGGTTTGTGTCCATATAGGAAGTGCAGCAGCACACATTCATGAATACTCAAGGTGCGCTGCTATTCTAAACAGACATGGATCACCCTGTGCAGGAATAGTCTTATTCTTGCATGGAGTTTGTTGAATCTGGGGGACTATGTGGAAAGACAATGTTTTCGCTAATATTCAAAATCCTAGAGGGGAGAGGTGCAGACCATCCCTGGCAAAGCAGCGTCGTCTGTTGACCATCTCCTTCCATGTTGAGAAATACTGCACCCCTTAGAATGACACAAGAGACTATAAGCCAATTTTTAAAATCAATCATCTTTTGTTCATATTGTGACATCATCCTTGGAGAGGGTAAAATGTTGCTAAGTGCTAGGGTCATACTAACCTGCGAAACATATTCTGGCAGCTTTATGAGGTCTCTGTTCCTATAGTCTAGGGAGATACGGCTCAGGTCATTTACACCCACATGGACTATGACTGAGTCATACTGGTACTTGTATTCCAGTGACTTGAGTGCATGCATGATGTGGCAGATCCTGGTCCCTGCTAAGCAAATAACTATGACATTCTCCTTACTTATACTGGTGAGAGGGACATCAGTGTGGCTCACAATGGAGTCTCCAATGACCAGTATGGTTGAATTAATTGGTGACTTACCTTAAGGGCTTACAAGTAGAGGCTTCATGAGATGTGGATATGTGTTGATGTGAGTGTTGTTTTGAAAGAGTGCATTCAAACTGCTGAAGGTGTTTGTTATGTGTACTTCATCTAGGAAGTCTTTGGATTTAAGGTTACATTTACGATGTATGTGCCTCAGCATATGTGGATCTATGTGTACTACTCACAACCTTACTGACATTAGGAGTACTTTTATGTGAGAGCTTTGCCTCCAGTGACATTGTTTTAACACATCTCCCATATCAGTTTGTTTGCAAATTAATTTGTTGTCAGTATACATGAGGCAATTTCTACATTGCTTCAGGATGCCAATATCCACCAAGCTGGTAATGGAGACAGTGGGAAATTTCATATCGACAACAACAGACCTTTTTTATTGATTAAAAAGCTGGAGTGAGAATAAGCATTCAACCACCAATTCCAGTTCAGAAGTGCATAGGTTATCCTCCCTGCCACAGGAGTGTAGATCACAAACCTTCCTAATGTAAAATAACTGGTTTGGAGCCCAAGTGCTTAAATCAGAACAAAGATGCCTAGAATAACAGGCACAATAAGCCTTTTCCAGCAATTCCAAGCTCAGAAGGGCAGAGGCTACCCTCTCCACTTGCAAGAGTGTGGACCACAAGCCTTCTTAATGTAAAATAACTGGCCCAGAGCACGACTTGCATATTTGTCCTGCCAACACACATACTGGATTTATAACACAATAGAAGTGTGCAATCATCCTGAAATGATTTCACAGCAATACTTAATTGCTAATCCACTGGTGTGCAATAGGTAATGTGCATGTCGGCCCATTATGTGGAACATGTCTATGTCCCTCACAGTAGCACAATATACAGTAAGAACACTATCTACATTTCATTATAAAAGTATGTCACCACATATGACAATTATAGTGAGATTAGATGTTGTAGAAAAAGTACTACAATTCTCAACATGTTTAAATGTACATTTAACTAGGCCTAATCCGTGGCTAAACTATTTTAGTGATTTAAATATTATTTTCCATAGCAACACACTCAATCACTTGTTGTTTACTTGTGGTGAGACGTCTCTAATTCTATAAGTTTCTCTTTATTTCTTTTAACTTACATCTGCCCTGTTTGGATATAAGCATTCTTCAGCAGTTTCCTCAACATGTCACTAAATTAGTAGCTAGAACTTTTGTGTCACCGTTTTGCTCAAGGATATTTGAAAACAAGAATAGTATAAAATACTTAAGACATAAATCTTTTTCACAAAAAATATAATCCTTTAATGTAACTTGTAATTTCGTGTTCTGAGATCAGAGAAGTGGTTCTGTGAAGGAAAAGAAATGGTTGTGTGATGGGAGAGATGGTTCTGTGATAAGACAGACATGGATTTGCAATGCAGGAAGTGGTTCGGTGATGAGAAAGGTTGTTTTTAGGTGAGAGGGAACTGTTTTTCTTTTTCTTTTTTCTTTTTCTTTTTTTTTTTGATGAGGGAAATGGTTCTGTGATAAGATAAATTTCTGTGATGAGATGGAAATGGCTCCTTAGAGGTAAAAATACTACAGTGATGAGGCAAACATGGTTCTCTGAAGTGAATGAAATGATTCTGTAATGCATGAAATGGTACTGTGGTGAAAGGGGCATGGTGCTGTGATGACAGAAAGTGTCTTGTAATGAGAAAGAAATGGTTCTATGATGAGAGGAATTGTTCTGCTATGGGTCACAAATGGTTCTATAATATTAAATATGGGTCTATAGTGAGAGATAAATGCTTCTGTGATGACAGAGATTTCTTTTTTATTACAAACATGATTCAGTGATGACAACTGTTCTGTGATATGGAAGCAGTTTGATGAAAGAAAACATGCTACTATAATAAGGGAAATCTTATGTTGAGAGAGAAAGTTCTGTGACGTGAGAAATGCTTTAGTGATGAGATAGAAATAGTTGTGTATTGAAAGAAAAGACTATGATAAGAAAAATGGACATATGATGAGCGATAAATTGTTCTTTGATAAGACAACTAGATTTGTCCACTGAGTCAATGACCATACCACATTGCGTTTGTATTGTATTTGAATAAATGCCATTGGCAACCATTAATGATGTCATAGTAGCTGACATGTAGCATACTATCCAATAACCATTAAACCATTAACTCAAGAGCTGGTTGGCATGAGCCAGTCTGTTCCAACTTCCTCTGCATTCCCAGGTACGTTATCCAAGCTACCTCAGACCTGGTAGCAATACCCCTTTGATTCCTCCTTTCAAGCCACATACCCATTGATGTGACCACCAGTCAAATTTGGGTCCCAACTTGAGGAGATCCAAGGCCATATAACTACAACAGGGGAGAAACAAGAGGGTGAAGCTGTAAGGTCACTACCTGATTCTGAAAGGAGGGTTGGGTAAGGAGGGTCATTTGTAAATCTGACCAATCTGATTGGCTTAGGCACTGTGCTCCCTTAAAAAGGGATATTGCATCATGTTCCCTAAGACTCATGCTCATGTACCAAGCAACTGAGGGCATGAACCACTGAGATAGTGTCTCAGTGAAAAGCCACCCTCTTGTTATGCAACCTGTTTTTCCATACCAAGACCACCACCCAGATGGGGAACATTTCTAGGAAAGTAATGTACCTCTTCCTCTTCATGGACCAGCTCTCTGGCCACTTTCTGGCCAGCCAGCTGCCTTGGAATTAGACACCCATGCCAAAACTACCTGCTGCATCCATAAAGAGATCAAAGTAACTGGAGAAAACCTAAGGTGACCGCTAAAATTATACTCCATTCAATTGTCTCAAAAACATGAGCCATAGTTGAAGGTCATCATTAATCCTTCTGGTCAGCCACACAAAGTACTTTTTGGGCTTGTTTCCTTTCAACAAGTCAGAAATGGGCTACATAAATGTCCTGTCCAGAGAGACTGCCCTGCAGGCAAAAATTCAGCAACCCAAGGAGCTGCACAATTTCCCCTGTGCAAGCTTTGTTATATCCCAAAAATCTCCAAAGTAACTTCCGGAGTTGCTGTAGTTTGGGCAACAGAAACCTGAATGAGTTATCAATGGAATCAACTTCCAAACCCAAAAAGGTCAAGACTCAGCTTTGCCGTTGTGACTTGTCATTGACCAACAGTATCTTCAACTCAGAACAAAGCTCCTTCTGTGATGGGACAGAAATGGTCTGTGATGAGATAGAAAAGGCTGTGTAGTGAGAAAAATGAACCACTGGTAGGGGAAAAATATACCGCTCCAGATTTTTGTCTCATATTTTTCGTCTGTTCCTCATAAAATTTAAGGCTTTTTGGCAAATCACTGAGGATTAAAGTCACTATATAATGACATACATTTGAGTTTCAGACTTCATATGATTCAGAAAATACATGATAGCATGAATCGCATTATTCTAGCAACTTTCTAATTTTATAGGAGTAGTATTTAAAATATGTCCCCATTTTAGGACATCGTTCCCCCATTATTTTAGATTTTCTCCAAATTTCTTGCTCAAAGGTTCAGAGGTATGGGGAAAAATGATTGTCTGATGAGTGTGATGAGGTTCTGGGATGAAATACATTGTTCTGTGATGAGAGAGATGGATATTTGACGGAAATGAAATATTTCTGTGCTGAGACAGAAATATTTCTGTGGTGAATTAAATTGTTCTGTGATAGGAAATGCTTCCTGTGATGAGAAAAATACTGGTGTTGTGATGACAGAAAAATTTCTGTGATGAGACTGAAGTGCTCTTTAATGAGTTAAATGGTTTTATGATGGTAGAGAAATGGTTCTGTGTTGGGAGAGACATGGTTCTGTGAATATTGAAATGATTTGTTGTGAGATAGATGTTGTAATGGTAGTAACAGTTCTCTGATGAGACAGGAAAGTTCTATATTGAGACAGAAATGCATCTGTGATGGGAGACAAAAGGTTTTGTGATTAGAGAAATGGTTCTGGAATGAAAGAAAGGGTTCTGTGTTGAGAGAAATTGTTCTATGATGAGAGAGAAATGATGAATGACATGAGGTTCTTGGATGGAAGAAATGGTTCTGTATGGGGATAAATTGCCCGGAGAGAGAAAGTGTTCTATGATGAGTGAAATGTTTATTGTTTATGTGATAAAAGGACACTCATTCTATGATAAGAGAAATGGTTCTCTGATTAGACTGGATTGTTCTGCAATGAGAGGAAAATGGTGCTGTGATGTATGTGAGTGAAATAGTTCTGAAATTAGAGAAGTGATTCTGTGATGTGAGAAACAGTCCTATGATTTCTGGGAGATGGTTCTGTGATGAGAGAAGTTATGTATGGATGAAAGATATTTTCTTTTAAGGAAATAAATGATACTGTGTGACAAAAATTGTACTGTTATGGGAAACAAACGTTCTACTATTACAGAAATAGATATGCAATTTCAGAAAAAGGGCGCCCTGAGAGAGGAATTGTTCTCTGATGAAAGACATGAGGTCATTCGATGAAAAGAATGGTTCTGTTGTGGGAGACAAATGGTCTATGATGAGAAAGAATTGGAACTGTGATGTAAGTAATGGTTCTGTGATGAGAAAAATTGTCCTGAGAAAGAAATTGTTCAGTGATGAGCGAAATGGATCTTTAATAAGAGGAAATCATTATGTGATGATATAACTGGTTCTCTGACAAGACAGGAATGTTCTGTAATGAGAGAAAATGGCTTTGTGATATAAGTGAAATGGTTATGAAATTCAAGAAATGATTATGTGGTTGGATAGACGGTTCTTTGTTGGGAGCGAAGTGGTTCTGTGATGAAAGAAGTTTCTGTACTGAAAGAGAAGTGGTTATGAGACTAGATAAATGGGTCTGTGATAAAAGAAAGGGATCTGTGCTGAGAGAGAATTTGTGAGAGGGCTGGCTTGTGCATTACTTTGCTGGGCAGATGAGTTCTTTTGTGGGGAAAAATCTTGCATTTGCTTATATTTACATTTTTTCTTCTTCTTTTGGAAAGCTGTAGGAGTGTTATGTTTTAATAGACAGTCTTTGGACTGTAACATACTTTTAAATGGGGCACTCATTTTTCTGAACAATTTTAGAGCAGTGTAAACTAACTGATAATATGTTTTCTGTGGAAAAATTGTGCTTACTTTTCTATTGTAGGGCTGCAGTGGTGTTTGAAAGTGCTTTTTACTGTGATTTTTTTTTTTCTGTCAAAAAAGTAATTTCTATGGACTGGTAGTTTTACTGGCATTTTTTTGCTTGTCATACCTGGGAAAGATGCACCATTTTTTGGTTTGATCATGGAACATATTGTTGGTCCCATGTTCAGTCCTTCTTCTTGCCACAAAAAGAAAAAAGTTAAGTAAACAGCCTTTGCCACCACATCAGGCTAGCAATTTGCCTCAGCCATAGATGGGTGGTGGCCATTGTTGTACATCAGACCATTCATCTTTTATCCCAAATTCTTCTGGTGTAACACCTATAGGCACTATGGACAGGGGCTTAGCATGTGTTCTGTGGCTGTTGCAGTCCCCTCAATGGGCAAGGGAAGGCCACTTTTGTCAGTCCTGAAAGATGGAACAGAAATGGTTTCCCTGTTACTGCGCTCATCCATGGGGAAGTAGTGGCCACCTTTAATAACACTGTTGGCCCCATTCTTCCTGTCCAAAAAAAAAAAAAAAACAGGAAACTATACATACATCTACTCCTCCTCACATTTCTATGGATAAGAGTAGTTTACTGGAGCTAGCTCATTGTTTAATTCAAGCTATCAAGCCTCCTTGTAGCATAGTTTCTGTTAAATGAAAGACAGATGCCTAATTTCCTAAAGAGACTCAAAATTCTGAATCTGAAAAAGAAGATGAAGGAGTGGATTTGGGGTTTTGCCTGCAGATTTCTTATTCATACACAGAGGAAGGCTCAGTTTCTGATTCTTCTTGTGGGGGGTTCTCTTTCTATGAAACTGTTGTTAGATTGTGTTTTCATTGGAGGAACACTGAGCTTTCTTGGTCACTCAGAAAATACTATGAGTTGTTACAGAAGAATTTTCCAGAACCTACACCCATTCCTCCTGTCCTGTCTGCTTTTGAGCATCTGTATCTCACTGCCTGCAGCTTTCTTGATAGTCAAACAGCTGTACTTAAAAATCAAAAAAAGATGTCTAAAATTCCTCAGTCTTCTTATTTTTATAAAATATTACCAAACCTGACCCAGCAGCTATAGCCTTAGTTGACTCCACTGTTGATAAGCTCTTAGTTAATTCCAGTCCTTCTCTTGCTAATAAGGATGGGAAAATTATTGATAGGTATAGAAAATATATGCTTTTGCAAGATTGATTTTCAGAATGTTAACTTGTCAAGCTCATAGGTTATTTATTTATATTTTTATTGACATTTGTTGACCAGGAAGGTCCACTGGGCCCAAGGACCCATTTTCAGATGAGGTGTGGGGAGAAAAGCTGCAAACAGTTACAAAAAAATTGTCTAAGACATCAGCTTGAATGTAGTAGTCACATTAAAGTTATACATATTACAAATGGACAGATATACAAAGAAATTACACTTAGCAGAGAAAGTTAAATTTTGTGTTGACATATTGTGTAAGTATGAGGAATATTTTATCTACAGTTTCTTCTTCTGAAAAAAAAACTGTTTCAATATCTTAGTTTCTTCTATTGCAGAGGTCACTACTCATTGTTTGCAGTGTGTTAGCACTATGTGCTTCCTCCTGCTCTTTATCAAATGCAGTCCCAAGAAGTGCTAGAACCAGTTCCTCCTTCCTAAGTGGGGGAGGGTTTTTTTCCAAGGATGTTCCTAGTGCCAGTGCTTGGAAACCAGTTCTAGATCTTTCTTTCTTTCCTAAACCTATTTGTGATGGTGTCAAAAGTCAAATTGATGTCACCTCACAGCCTACCTCTACTTCCTCTTTCAAGTTTCACCATAACACCAGATTTAAAACATGCTTAGCATTGGAGTCATGCTCATCCAGAATGTTGGTGTTTCTAAATGTTTTGTGTGTCTGGATCATACTATCAGACCTCTGCCTTACCCTTTGGACTATCCACTGCACCAAGAATGTTCACAAAGTGTCTACCTCCAGGTATAGCTCATTGCAGACTGTAGGGTATCTACATTTTCCATATTTAGATAATATGCTTAGCTTTGCAAAGAGCTGGGATTCCAAGAGAACATTACAAAGTCGTTTGTTGGCTCCTTCACAGTTGATTGCATTCTTGTGATACCAACTAGACACCTCATTTCAAAGAGCTTTTCTTTCATAGAAAAAAATAGATCTTTGTCTAGATCCATTTCTAAGTTTTCCACTCAGACTTTCGTCACTGTGAGGGGATACCTCAGAATGTTAGGTTGCATGGCATCTATGATTCTCATGATACCAGTGGTAAAATTCCAAACAGAAAGATACAATGTTATTTGAAATCCTTTTGATTTCAGCATCAACACCCTTTATCTTGTCAGATCTCAGTACTGGGGTTTGTTAGAAGAGAAATGTTTTGGTGGAGACAACAGATATCCTTAAATCCAGGTTACCCCTTCTTCATCCCTGCTCCAAAGCAGTCAGTCATCACAGACAATTCAAACTTTGCTTGGGGAAGAGTTTCAGGAGGGATAAAAATGCAGGAGATGTGGGACACCAAGCAAGGAGATACTTTCCCTGATCAAGGATCTTAACTTCTCTGAAATATTTTGGTCCCTGGGACCTCTTCAAGTGGTTACAAACAATACCACAGTCATGTGGTACATCAACAAGTAAGGGGTAACATGGTTATACCCCCTTTTCATACTAGCCATGTTAGCTTGGGATATAGCTTTACAGTACAGTCTCACTCTACAGCCATGCTATATTCCATCAGATCAAAACTGTGTGGCAGACACACAATGTGAGGGAAGACCCTCACATTTTGGAAGCTAGATCAGAAAGTCTTCAATGATTTGATTCATCTGTGTGGAGTTCAGCAAGTAGACATCTTTGCCTCCTCTCTGAGCAATCAACTGGAAAAAATATGTCACAGAACTCCATGCAAGAAGGCCTGGAAGACAGATTCCTTTTCTTGTGTTTAGGCAGGAATGTTTCTATAAGATTTTCCACCCTTCCACCTAATATTCAGCATACTTCTGAAGATTTAGAAGGAATCCCCAAAGATCATTGTGGTGACTCCCTTCTAGCCCACATAACCATGGTTCTCCCTTCTTTTGGAAGTAGCCATAGGCAATTACTACAAGCCTCCTCAAAGAATGGATCTACTCATACAAGAACAGTGTGCATGAAAAACATGACATCAATCATCTTCATTTGACTGCCTGGATGAAACGGTCTTAATTCCTTTAAGGCACAGTTTTCGGAGGATGTGCAGCAGGTGTTAATAGAGGCAAGAAAGCCTGCTATGGGAAAAGTATATATTAGCAAATGGAAAAGGTCTTCTAGTTGGTGCAAACAACATAACAAGCACCCATTCAGGGATAGCTGGTTTTACAGTATTTGTGTGAATTGGTATCTTATGTCCTCTAACAAGGTTTATTCATGGGCCACTTCAGTATGTCTGCTCTGGGATCTTCCTCTTTCAGGGCAGTCTTATGTCAAAAATTTTTTGAAATGGATTTTGCATAAGAAGCTTCCAAGTTAACCTATGCCCCCTCTTTGTGATCTTAATTTTGTATTAGAGAAGCTAAGGCTTGCTCCGTTTGAAACAATTAATCTGGCTGGCTTGAGTTTCTTAACATGGAAAATAGTTTTACTGATTTATCTGACCTCTGCAAGAAGGTTATCTGAGTTGAAGCTCTTATGTTGAGTCAAACCTATCTCATTTTCCATAAGGGCAGGGTCTGAACCAATTTTTTTTATGCCTAAAGTAGTATTTGAGCTTACTTTAAGCCAAACAATCTATGTCCGTGCTTTCTATCCTGAACCTAAAGATTAAGTTTATTTAACACTAATCAAAATGCCACAAAGACAGCCAACTGCGGATAAAATCTTAAAAATAATTCAATAAAAATATCAATTGCTGATTCAGTTCTGTAGTAGACAGTGGAAGCACTTAAATGAGTATATTCAAATTTATATATCTTTTTTTAATTATTTTTCAAGATTTTATCGTCAGTTGGCTGTCCTGGTGGCATTTTGATTACTCTGTTTTTTTTTTGTTTTGTTTTGTTTTTTTTGCCACACACTGCTTTAGAACTATTTGTTTTGTTATTTAGAAGTCTAATTTATCTCATCAAGTAATGTGCAATCCATAATTCTGTATTTAACATTTTTTTCAGGCTTGGTTTGCTTAATTCTACATGATAAGTCAGTATACACATTTAGGGTAAATCTCATAAATTAAAGCATTTATAGTCCTGAATAACTGTTAGAATATCTTCCTTTTTCATAAACCCATATTCAACTGTTTTATTTCAACATTACATACTTATTCAGCATTGAAAATAGTAGCTACACAATGCAAAATTATATGTGAAAATTATATCTTGTTACTGTTTTTCAGTTATGCAAAATCACTCATTTTTTGTGTGTCTCATATAATTAACCATTAATAATGTACTCATCAGTTGGTAACAAATGAACCCTGATTTGTTATATTTTGGGTATCATTAAATCATTTTAGTACTTGTTCCTTTGGTAATCAGACACCTTATTTCTCCATAAATAACATATAACCAGAGAATAATGGTTTTCCAGGGTGGTCATGATATAAGCCCTATCCCAAAAATAAGCCCCAGTTAAGATCATCAACAACACATGATGGACGTGTTGAATTATAAAATAATAATATTATTGACACCTGTTGACTGAGGTTATCGTACTCTGCTTGCCATTTTCAGACCATTCGGACACCTAACTTCTTCTCTTTGCAGAAAGTCATAAGATTCTTTCCCCGGGAGTCCACCACGATTCTTACTGTAACCCTAATCCTCACTCACACTTGACGTTTGAGATCCTTGGCGCATAAACACTGGCAAGTGTACTTTGATTGGTAAAAATACAGACAACGCACATAAAACGTGAGCACTTGATAATGAACGGGTGTGGTTGTGTCTTCTTAACTGTCACCATTTTTGTTGCCACTCCTGTCTCGTAAGTCTTCAATTAACTCCCCCAGACAAGATGAGTGCAAAAAGAAAGAGCTATTCCGTCAAGTACAATAAAGGAATTGTGGAGGGCTCCCAGGAAAGAATCTGATGGCTTTCTGCAAAGAGAAGAAGTTGGATCTGAATGGTCCGAAAACGGTGAGCAGAGTACGATAACCTCAGTCAACAGGTGGACGAGGGAAATGCTAAGAAGTGCATGGGTGGATCTGGTCAGCAACCATTACTTCCTGAGCTGGAAGACATTATCTGTGAATGGACTGCTAACAGGAGAGCAAAGGCTTTGGTTGTGCGCAGGGCTGATATTCAAGCATTTGCCCTTACAATGGCACCACAGTTAGAAATATCCCCAGAAGAATTCAAAGCATCACAACATTGGCTGGATGGCTTTCTTCAGCAATATGAACTGTCTCTAATAAGATCGACAACACTGTTCAAGCTGGGAGATACTGAAGTTATTAAACGTGCACTTGCATTCAAGTCCTTTGTTGATGGCATCGACTTTTCTAAATACCAACTCTCCAACATGATGGCTATGGATGAAACTGCAGTCTTTATGGGCCAAGGATCTCAAACAACAGTAGATCAAAGGGATACCTCATCAATCTACATTCCTTCCACTGGTTACAAAAGTACACGTGTTAAATGTATTTGGGCAATTCGTCTAGATCAGGCATGGGCAAAAACTACGGGGGGGGGCCCGTCTGCTAAAGCGTTTTTTTTTGGCCCCCCAAAAAAAAAAAAAATTAAATAAATTAACCTTTAATGTTTTTTATTTCCCCTGCAATTTTGATGTTTCGCTAGATAGGCGGTAGCACTATATATTGGCTGTGTGTGTGTTGAGCGTAGGCCTATTACTGTTTGCAAAGAGCGGGAAGCTGCTGCTGAGAAGGTGGCAGCTAATTGCAGGCTCAGCAAAGTTTTCACCGTCAAACTGCCATTCAAGAGTCAAGTACCAAGGCCAGTTTATTTTGCTCATTCAAAAGCAAGGCCAGCAAACAACCACTGTCTGAGGGTGTTTAAAAGAAAGAATGTATGGTAGAGACAGCAAGTTGTGTCCGGAGACCAGAAACAAATTTGAGAAAAAAAATAGTTTCAGCATCATGGTGAGTGACTCGCCGTGTGAATATACTAATAGAATTAAGATAACCAACCAGATTAAAACAAAATTCTTATTCACTTTTTTTTTTGAAAGCAACAATGTCAAAAAGCAACAATGTCAACATCACTGCTCCAGCTCCTCATTTTTAAACGAACGAAACTTTTGTTTGAAGAGGAGGAGAGGATAGAGAGAGAGTGGAAGGAGGTTGTCTCTGAAAGGGAAACAACGAAGCTTCCTGGTGTTAAACATGAAGCATCCTGAATTCAATCCTTATAAAGCTTTGTTAGTCACCACAGATGGATCAGAATTAATTTGAAAAAAAAGTGGCTGATGAGGAGCTGAAATGAGAATAAAGTGAAATCCAAAACCCTGACCAGGATGTCATTTTCTCCACTGCATCATCCACAGGAATCTCCATGTAAATCTCCAGTTGAGCATCTCAATGTTGTGAATCCCTGTGTGAAACAAATCCACACTTTCAACATCTGACATGGAGGACAACAGATGCGGTCCAGTTTGCGTGGTTCATCTGGAAGAATCACCAGGATCTGCAGGACCACTCCCGTGTCCGCTGGTTGAGTTTGGGGCAAGTGTTTCCAACAGTGTAGCTTGGCTGGGAGAGAGGATGGTGTTTTGGCGTGGCAGGGAGTGACTGATGAATTTGACTTGGGAGCTTTCTTGAGCAGCAACAGCTGAGCTTGTTTGCAGTATTTGTTGCTTTGAATGAGCTCATTTCAAGCTTGATGAAAGCACAACACGAAACTGCAGACAGGAGCAGTTTGTGCATGACATAAGCTGGCTTTCTATAAAAGCATTCAGCCATTTTAATATTTCAGGGGCAGATTTTGAAGAAATTTTTCCAAGATTTCATTCACTTAAGATAGCTTAAGAGGCTGAGTCAAAAATAAACAGAAACAGAATTAAGATTTTGCAGTGTGTTTTGAACAAAATTCAATTGGTGGTGGATTTCGTGGCTTGAAGACAAGTCACTTCAATTGGTTTCCTTTGTTCGAAGTTCAGAGCTTTCCTCCCTTCTTAAGCTGAAACAGCTCATGAAACTGATTGACCTTCAGTCCAGACCTTCCTTGCTAGCTTCTTCAAATCTAATGAACCTAATCATCTTCCCTCAGCGCAGATGGACTCTAAATTTTCTGGCCAAAACAATTGTGAAAGCGCAGATGATGTTAGCTTTGTTGCCAGCTCCAGATAAATGTGTGTGTGTCCGTGATTACGCGTTGTTAAAATAAAAAGTGCGCCAGATCAAATATACGTTTTTGTGGTCTAGATGGAAAGAAAACTCCACCTCTAATCATTAGTAAGGGCAATAAATATAAGATTGAGCATGTTTCAGGCATTTACATTCTTGAAACTGAAAAAGCCTGTTGCACACAAGCAGTTATAAGGAAGTGGGTCGATGTAATGCTGCCACTTGTTTTGCGAGGTGGTGAAAGAGGTCTGCTAGTCTAAGATTCAGCCAGCACTTACCGCACTAAAGAAATGAAGAAATTCCTAGCACAGAGGAGACTAGATCAAATAATGATTCCTGCAGGAATGAGTCTATCTGCAGACTCTTTATATTGTCATAAACAAGCTATTCATGGACCATTTGCACATGCAACTCAATGACTACATTGAAAATAGAATGGAGAGAAATCAGCATGGAAACTTTGTGAAGCCTAGCCTGCAAGAGGTTGTGACTTGGGTGAAGAATTCATGGGATAAAATCACTGACAGCTGTGTTGCCAGTGCACTATGAGCAGGCTACATGGACAAGCAGTGCTCATTTAAGGAGAGCTCTGTTGCTGGGCATGACAGATTGGAGCCAATGCTTCTACAGGAAATGGAGTTGCAAGAAATTCATGGTGGAGTTCGGGGGTTGGAGACTTATGACAATGTTCCAGAGGAAGATGACATGACTGTATTTGAATAACTTTTCCATTATCAGGGCAACAGAATGGATTGCTTCTGCTTTCAGCTGCCAGCAAGCTCTTGTCAGTTTTTTTAAATTTATTGTATTAAGGTAACAATTCACTATCAAGGGGTAATTACAAAGTAAGGCCACTAGTTCCCAGACTTCATTTTTATGGCTTTCCATCATTCTTCACTTACAATGTGGGTAAGGAATAAAGAAAGCATCACCACTCAAAAAGTGGCAGTTATTCACCTGTTTTATTCTCCTCCTCCAATACACATGTATTGAGATTTTTCTGCACTTTCTGTTAAACATGAACTATTGCACTGTGAAAGCCAAGGTTTAGATATTCTGAAGTTGAAATGTTTGTTGCACTGTTTATGTAGATTTCTCACACAACTGTTAATGCGTTACCTAGAACTGTTGCCCAATAACAGAAAAGTACCAAATAAATGTCAATTTGTGCACGTGAATAAATGTTGATTTGTGTACATGAATAAATGTCGATTTTTGTACATGAATAAATGTTGATTTTTGTACATGAATAAATGTAGATTGTTGTACAGAGGGGGATAAATAAAGCATCCTCTGATAATAAACCCTAATGCATATTTTGGCAGGGGAAAAGTATAAGACCCGGTGTTATTTTCGGGGAAATATGGTAGCTCATCTTGATAAATAGGTTCATAGGTTCATAGGTAGGTACTAGGCTATCTGCCCGATGGCATTTATAAGCCTAGCCAGAATGTGTTGGCTTTCGCCACCCCCTTAGATTAGTTCCCTGTGCCTCTGTCCAACAGAGCCACTTTGAAGTGATCCCCGACGTAAACTTTCTGTTTCCCATCCACTTGTCAAGATTTCTTTTGAAGAGTGTTAGCGAGGAACTCTGCCTGATGTAGATTGGGATCTTGTTCCAAAGCATGGGAAGTCTCTGGGACAGGAATCTATCCCTCCAGCACATCCTATTTATTGTTGTGGTGAGGTTAAGATCCCTAGAGTGTGTGGCTAGCGGGGATAAGGTTTTCTTTAAGTGGAGCATGTCCATCAATTCTGGGTTGGACATGGCCTTGTATGTCAGGCAGAGATCACCTCTGAGTAGGCGGTATGCAACCGAGTACAGCTGTAATTTCTTCAGTTGAGCTGCATAGGGCATCTGTTTGAGGCCAGTGATCCTCTTGGTGAGGTACTTCTGTGGTCTTTCCAGCTGTTGCAGGTTTCTTATAAGGTACATCCCAAATGGGGCGTTGTACTCTATGATGAGTCTGATAAGTAATGAGTAGAGGGGTACAATGACCTCTTTTGATCGGGATGCGAATCCTTTTGTGATTAGGTGGGCCATGTAGAAGGATTTTCTAACCACTTTGGCAATGTGATTATCAAAGTTGAGATTACTATCTACTTGGGTCCCCAGATCCCTTATTACGTCTTCCATATTTAGTGGACTACCACCTATGTGGTAGTTTGTGGGTACTTTGTTTTTTCCAAAGAGGATGACTATCCACTTTTTGGCATTTAGCTTGAGGCCATGATTTTGACACCAGGTATCCATCTCAGTGAGACCCTTTTGGAGGCTGTCTGTGTCAGCCAGAGAGTCAATTATAGCCCCTAGTTTGAAGTTGTCTGCGAACTTGGTCAGCCATAGTCCTCCTGTGCTTGCCTGCACCTCTGAGAAGTATATGCCGAACAAGAGGGGTCCTAGGACTGAGCCCTGGGGAACTCCACTTGTAACTGATTTAGAGTCGGACCTAGCTCCCGCAAGTCTCACCATGTGGGTTTTGTCCGTGAGCCAGTTGGCAACCCATCTTGTGACATAAGGGTTTGTGTTCAGGCTGGTGAGTTTGTCTATAATACCAGAATGGGGAATGGTGTTGAAGGCCTTTGTGAGGTCTAGGTAGGCTGTACGTACCACCTTTCCCTCATCTATAGCCTTTGTAACTGGCTCAAAGAAGTCCACCAGGTTTAGGAGGAATGATCTGCCCTTAACAAAGCCGAACTGGGTAGGGTCCAGTGTTTGGAGGTTCCCAATGTCTCTGTTAATGAGTTCCATGATGATGCGCTCCATAGTCTTGCAGACCGAGCTAGTCAGGCTTATAGGGCGATAGTTCACTGAGTCTGTTGTGGCTCCACCTTTGTGGAGCGGAATAACCAGTGCTGTGCACCACTCTATGGGTACGTAGCCTGTGGAGAGGCTGAGTTTGAACATTGTGTTTAGGTGAGGGGTTATTTTGCCTTTGAGCTCATGTAGGATGCAGCCTGTGACACAGTCCGGTCCCATTGATGCTGTGTTTTTGGCTTTGGAGAGGGCTGTTTTAATCTGAGTGTCTGTGATTTCAGGGACTCTACATTCTTCTTGTATGGTTATGGTCCCTCTTGGGAGTGAGAGCGGGGTGAAGTTTGTGCTGAACCTGTCTGCCAGGATGTTGGCGATATCGGTTGGTTCAGTGTATTTTGTGCCATTCTGCACTAACTCCGAGCAGATCTGAGCATTGCCACTTAGATTCTTGACATAGCTAAAGAATGCCTTGTGGTTATCTTTGGAGTCCTTGGCAATTTTTCTTTCAAAGCTGGCCTTGGATGATTTTATGAGGGATCATAGTTTTGTGCTGATACTGATCAGTGATGTCTTCCCTTCTTGGGATTTTACTCTTTTCTGTACTAGTTTCCACCTTCTATTGTATAGCTTGTTTATGGCAGGAGTCTACCAGACTGGTTTCCTTTTCTTGGAGGAGTGAGTCTTGGTTTTGCTTGGGATGACATGATCCATGCATTCTTGTAGGTGCCTGTAGAATGCATTAGTAAAGATTTTTGGAGCTTGGACAGCATTATCCTTCAGCATGGGGGCTTTGAAACTTTCCACATCGGTCTTAAGTAATGTGAAGTTTGCTTTTGAAAAGTTTTTCACAGTGGTTTTCTTGTCCGGGGGTGGGGGCAGAATGTGGATATCCAAAGTGATTTGTTTATGGTCAGATCTAACCAGCAAGGGGTTGACCTCTAGTGTGGAACACCAGTCACCCATGTTGGTGATGACCAGGTCCAATATGTTGTCACCTCTGGTGGGAGTGTTGACCAGTTGAACCAGGGTGTTTGAGTTTATACATTCTAGGAAATGTCAGGCAAGGGAGTTAGTACTTGAGTAGTTCTCTCAGTTAATGTTTGGATAATTGAAATCACCCAATATTAGGGTGTTTGGTAGGACCTTTATGTTTCCCAGTGTTTCCAGGAACGTGGAATGGGGGTCCTGGGACATGGTGGGTGATCTGTAGCAAGCTACAATTTGAATTGCAGTTTTGCCCATTGTTAGTTGCACGTGGATGATCTCTGAAGCATCGTGCTGTGCCACTAACCTGGAGGTGTGGGTATCCTTGATGAATATGGATACGCCCTGCCTTTTGTATTTAGGTTTGGGTTCTGTGGCTGAAATGTATGGTATGAGTTGCAACCTGGTAGTGCTGGGGTGCTCTCTGGATCCTTAAACCAGGTTTCTGTTACTGCACATATATCGATTTTCTCCATACAGAGGAGTGCCTCGAGTGCATGCATTTTGAGGTTCAGACTTCTGGCATTGAGTAGCACTACCCTCAGTTTTTTGTTACTTGTTCTATTTAGGGCGGTAGGTTTGTCTTTTGAGCCTTGCCTAAAAAAGGCACTATGGGGGTGGCAAGAACCTTGTCCAGTATCCAAAAGCCTAAGGGTGACAGGTGCAAGCCGTCTCTAGCGAAGCAGCGTGGCTTGTCGAGCATGTCATCCCAGGCGGACAGACACTGGATCGCTTTGAATGATACCAGAAACTTAGCCAATTGTTGAAATTGAGAATGTTTTCTTTATACCGTGGTATCATTCTTGTTGAGGGCAGGATGCTACTCAGGGTCAGGGTCATTCCAGCCTGGGCTATGTGATCAGAGAGCTCTTCCATGTCTCTTTTCATGTAGTCCAGAGAGGTACGGTTCAGGTCATTCACACCAACATGGACAATGACAGAGTCATATTTGTACTTGTTCTGTAGTGACCTGAGTGCTTGTGTTATGTGGAGGATCCTGGTGCCCGACAGGCAACTAACAGTAACCTTCTCCTTATTCAGCCTAGTGAGTGGGACGTCAGTGTGCCTGACTATAGAGTCACCTATTACTAGTATGTTGGGTATGTTATTTTGCCTTAAGGGCTGTGATTGCATGGCACACTGGTTTTGTGAAGTATATGTTTCATGGTTTGTGTTGGGGGGTGGAGGTTGCTTGGATGTTTGCTTTGGAGGTCTCTGTTGGTTTTGCAGATTTTTATTTAGAGCCTCCAAGTATGTTTTCATGTATTTATGTGCGTTTTTTTCCAGTGCTGCTTTAATGGGTTTATGTGAGACTGGTGGTGTGATGCAAGTATTTCCTTTCTCCTCTTGACTGTCTGATCCAGTCTTGGTTTAAGAGAGCATAGCCTCCAGTTTGGCTGTATAATTGCATCTCTCGCATGTATTAGTGCTTGGTGGTAGGAGGAGGGGGTTGTCTGTGTACATGAGGCAGTTGTAACATTGACTCAAAATGCCCGAATTCACCAGTTGGACTGGAGAATACACCTGAAACTGCCCTTTGGACATGCCTGGATAGGTACAGTGAACTGTTTTACTGGATGGCTGGTAAGGTCGAATAGAGAGCCTTGTCCTTTTGTACAGTACAAGAGGGTCTAGTGCTATGGTTTATAAGTGCTTGCTATAGGTTTTGAGTAAGTGCCAGGCTGAGAAATGAGTGGCTTGAGTACTTAAGTTGAACATTTGTCTAGTTCCAAGGGAAAAATTGAAGAGGAGACTTTGTGGAGCCCCAGATAGTTTTATCCTAGCTAACCGGCGCTGACCAGCGAGCAAAACCGGGCAAATACAATATTTATAGCAGGGAAATGAAAGAGATTGAAATTAGCCCAAAGTGGCCAATAAACTAATAATTTCTGGGCTGAAACCACTCCTCCAGGGACAGACAGGCTGCTCAAAGCTCCCCTCTCTCACAGGTGAACAGAGAACTTCCTTCTATCCAAGTAAGGTATGGGCAAACACAGAGATTTGTAACACAGCCCTGGATTCAGCACTAACCTGAAACCTGGACTATACTAGCTTAGAAAGGCCGGAAACAAGTATATATCTATATCTATATATGTATATATATATATATATATATATATATATATATATATATATATATATATATATTGTTTTTTTTTTTTAGAAAATAAAGCAGATACACTCAAAAAACACTTTAAATGCACAGAAAAGGATACTTATTGTTATATATCGCAGATCAGAGTTGTAGTCAATGCCACTGGTAATAAAGTAGGAAGAAACACAAATACAGTAAAAGCAGATAAATAAAGATGTAGGGAGGGTGGCCAAATGGTTAAGGTGTTTGCCGTATAAGCACAAGGTGCAGGGTTTGAGTCTCATAAGGAATAATTGGCTAGGCTTAAAATGGCTTGCAAGGGCAGTTTGCTTAGTACTAATCTATGAACATTTTAGGCAGAGCCCCTCACTGACTCTCTTCAAGAGAAATCTTGATGAGTGGATGGGAGATCGTAAGTTTACCCCAGGGGTAACATCTGTGTCAGTGCTAGACAGGGGCACAGTAAACTAATTCTATTATATAAGGGGACCTTCATTGTGTCACTAGTAGACAGAGGCACAGTATTCTAAATTTATTCTGCACATTTTTGTACCATTTCATTGGGTGGCAAAAGCCACATCACTATGGCTAGGCTTACAAATGCCCCAGGGCAGATAGCCTAGTACTAAACTATGAAACTATGAAACTATATATATATATATATATATATATATATATATATATATATATAAACAATAGAAAACGAACAAAGTGATTTAAACAAGTTGCCCAATTAACCAGAAAAAAAGCTCAAAACTGAGCCCTGTACCAACAGTCTTCAATCAGACAAGTTATAACTGCACACCCCTGCTTACTAGCATGCAGGGGAACCTTCTCCAAAAAAGATGGCCTGGATCAGTGCTCAAGTTATACAAACAAAGCCAGATTCAGCAGGCCTGAATCTGGTCTATGCTACAGCAACAAGCCGCACCAATTTCAGAAAGAAACAGTTCAAATAAGCAGGCACAATAAGTCTGTGACCAGATATTCCCAGCTCAGAAGGGTAGGATCCAGCCTCTCCCCCCACAAGAATGCAGACCACAAACCTTCTTAATGTAGAATAACTGGCCTGAAGCCCAAGTGCTTAAACCAGAACTAATACACTTTTAGAATAGCAGACATTGGACCTTCAATCAGCAATTCCCAGCTTAGAAGGATGTAAGCTACCTGCCCTGCCACAACAGTGCAGACCACAAACCTTCTTAATGTAAAATAGCCTGTATGAAGCCCAAGTGCTTAATCCAAAAGACTTAGAATAACAGTTACAATTTAATCAAGCTACTACCAAGCAGTAATAAATGCAGCAGAATAAATAAAATTGAGTACTTTTAAGAAAAGCAAAATAAAGTAGGAGGAAAGACAAATACAGCAAAAGCAAATGATTTATTTATTTATTTATTTTGGGGGCCTTCTCAAATCAACTCTCTGTATTAAGTAGAGTGAACACTAGACTCAGAATATGATCTCATTATACTTGGCTAAGTAAGCAAATGAGATGGACCCAGGAGGAGTGTTCTAATACAGACTTACAAGAGAGGCGGGCAATTCCAGAGCTACCAACACTAATACCAACACAAGAACAGGGAGGGAGGGTGGGAAACTAACTGCAGAGGGACACAGATCACACTGTTCAGAAACACACAATTAGGAAACAGAAAAAAAGAAAATACAGTACTTTTAAAACTGCAAGTTTGCACTTAATAAAATATTAAATGCATTACTGCAAGTTTCACTTAGCCTCAGCTTCTAATGCCAATGTTTGCAGCCAAGCAAGTCTCTCAGGAGTTGAGCATAAAATGATTTCTCAAACTTTGTGGCTAACACTTAAAGTACAGAGGAATCCCTCTAGGCTATTAAATATCAGATAACAAACAAGTGATAACACCATCCCCTCTATAGCAAACAGACAGAGCACACTGTTCAGAAACACACAATTAGGAAACAGAAAAAAAGAAAATACAGTACCTTTAAAACTGCAAGTTTGTACTTAACAAAATATTAAATGCATTACTGCAAGTTTCACTTAGCTTCAGCTTCTAATGCAGATGTTTGCAGCCAAGCAAGTCTCTCAGGGGTTGAGCATAAACATGCCACAATAAACATATCACTTCATTCTTCAAGCTGATGCCTGAATAATACAAGATATTATGTTGTCCTGTATGATCTGTGTTTGATTATATATGCATACCATGCATACCATGAAAGCTGTATGGTAATGTCCCAAACTAAACAGACTATTCAGAGCATTCAAAATAAATGTGTTCTTTGTCAACAGAATTTTAACAAATTATTTATGCTTTGTAAAGCCAGTAAGGTTTATTTAACCACTAACAGCATTATTTTTTGGAGGAAAAAAGCCACCACATGCATTTTAATGAGTCATCCTTTAAGTAAATATCACTGTAAAATAAAGCTTATGACCACTAAAATTGTGTTATATTTCTTAAGTGGCCATCTGTTTGGATGCAGAAGCATAAAAATGTCATCTATGCCACGCCTGACATTTACGTGTTGTATTATATTCACTTCTGCAATCAGTCTTATTACTTGTGTACTTGTGGTCTTTTAATGATAGTAGAAAGGATGCTACATTTCTCCACATGCTTGAATGTACATATAACTAGGCCTATGCTATGGCTAAACCATTTTAGTGATAAACACACGTTTTTCATAGCAGCACACTCATTCCCTTATTGCTTGTTTGTAGTAAGATGTCTATAATTCTATATATGTCTCTTTATTTCTTTTAACTTAACTTTGTCCTGTAGTGAGATAAACGTTCTTCACCAGCTTCCTCTTCATGTCACTAAAATAGTAGCTAGATCTTTATTGCGATATTCCTTCTGAAGGGGATTTGGGAAGAAAACTCTCCATCAACATAAAACAAATTTCAACCCTGTCCATTTTCAAGTGCAACTTAAATCTGTGGGTGGAAAACATAAATTTTACCCCAAGACTGCTCCCCTGTAATACAGACAGATATAGCTTCTAAATGCTTTATCCCATGCACAGGTCTCTTCAAATTATCTATGGTACGATCCCTATTATTTTCATTAGGGATAATATATAATTATCAACCATGGGATGGTAAGGCCAATCTATAACAAATTGGGGCATATTATGTTGAGAACAAAAAGGGAAATTGGCTTGGCATAAAATGAATGACAAGGGCAGCTAGCTTAGCATTTACCTATGAACATTTATAAAATAGATAAACATAAATTTGCCTTACAAAAATGCAATCCTTTGATGTAAATTGTAATTTCAGAAGTAAATCTTACATGGAAAAATATTGTTATGGCTAAATATAAATGAAACTTGACCTAATCTGTACTAAAAGCATTTTAGTGACAGGTATTTAATTTTCCAGAGCAATACACTCAGTCCATCATTACTTATTTGTGGTTAGATGACTCTAATTCTGTGTATTTCTCATTACTGTCACTAAACTAGGTTCTACAACTTTTTTGTGATATTCCTTCTCAAGAGGATTTGGAAAAAATGTCATTATAAAATAGTTGTGTTGCAAAAATGTAATCCTTTGTCTTTTGCAATTTCAGGAAAATAAATCTTCCTTGTAGAAATTTGCAAATATTCAAATATTTTAAATATTTTTGCAAAATGACATCTAAAATACTCCAGTTGTGATTGCAAGTGGCAATACCTTAATTCATTTAAAATGTTCTTTACCACCCAGTCCTAGAATTAAGGTTTCCATACAGTTCCCCCATATTTTTTTTAATATTAGACTTCTATGCTAAACCTGCTTAATATGTTCCTTGTAAACTAATGAGCACATTACATATGCATTTCTAATTTTATTTCCCATGAACTTTATTATCTAGAATATAACTGTTTGAATATTTCCACATAGTACAAGATACACAATTCTCATTGTTGGACTAGTAATCGCAAATCGCCAGGAGTCAAACCATGAATATTCTGGTTAACCTAAACTTAACCTTTTACATGGCTACTAAGCAAACTTAAAAAATATTTTGTGATTTTTGATATCTTGACATTGTAACAGCATATAGTGGTGTACTTGTTTAAACATTAATAATAATAAAAAAAAATAATAATAATAGAAAATAAAAACAAAACAAGAAAAATAAAAATATTCTCTGCTTTTCTCATTTGCTTATAGAAATGGTTCTTTGAGGAAAGAAACAGTTATTTAATGAGAAAAATGTTTCACTGATAAGAAAATAATGGTTCTGCGATGAATGGCATGGTTCTGTGATAAGAGAGAAATTGTTAAGTGATAAGAGAAATGGTTCTGTGAATAGAGAAATAGTTCTCTCATGAGATAAATGGCTTGTGATGGGAGAGAAATCATTCTCTGATGACAGAAATTTCCTATGATTGGAAATAAATGGTTCTGTGATAAGACAGAAATGGATCTGTAAGGTGAGAAATGGCTCTGTGATGAGAGGGAAATGATTCTGGGATGAATGATGAGGTTTTAGTATGACAGAAAAGTGTGTTTTTTATGAAATAAATGGTTCTGTGATGAGGAAAAAATGGTCCATTGATGGGAAATTAATACTTCCTGTATGAGAGAAATGGTCCTTGGATGGGAAAGAAATGATTCTGCAATCAGAAAAAAATATGTCAACTGTCATGCAAAGAATGAATATATGAAAATTATATTTTTAGTTTAGAAGACATGTTGTTATCCATGTATATGATGTGCAGATGAGTTACAAAACCCAGCAAATAACTTGTAGAACCAATGACCACAGACTGGATTTTTTAGTGGTAAAAAAGTTTATTCTTTGCTTTCGTCAATTAAAGATTTCTTTAGAACAACTAAAACACAATAGTCCCATACTTGTATACCATTGCCATTCATGAAACAATAAAATCAAATATAATTATTCAATCAAGATACAAGTCAATCTTAAAGTGCAACCTTACCTATTCACATTACCTACTTTACATTCCTATTTAAAACACATTAATAAATTATAAAACTGTTAATTAAACACACTTTATATTAATTCACTTTCAACCTTTTATTACTTAACAAAATTAGTTTATAGCCCCATTCAGTCCTGTGGGTTTATCTGCATTTAATTTCATTTGCCAAATTGCTTCTTTCTGCTCTATAAACCCTTTAAAATTTCCCCTTCTTAAATCTCTTGGCACCTGTTCGAGAATATAAAATACAAACCTTTTACTCTCGTTACACTCTAAAGAATGCTTATATAAAGTCTTTGCACAGTCCTTAACCTTAATGGAATACACATGTTCCTTTATACATTTGCTTAAACTTCTAGTTGACATCCCAACATAAAAATTTTCACAGTGGGAACATACACTTATGTAAACAATCCCATTCATTTTACAAGTAAAAACACCAGGGACAGCTACTGTTTGCCTAAGTGTTTTAAATTAATGAATGGACCCTCCAATATGTACATGCAAGTAGAACAAACTCCACATCTATGCATGCCCTTGTTCTTGTTAGACACTAAATTTTGTGGAATAGTTTTATAGGAATCATGTTGTAAATACCTTTTTAGGTTATAAGTATTCCTATAAGTGAATCTTGGAACACCTCCCACAATCTTGGTAAGATCAGAATTACACTGAATAACACACCAGTTTACCTGAGTAAAAGAGGAAATATTAGAACTCTCCCCTGTCATATCCAGACAATAGACAGTTCTATGATCATTTAATGTACAGCCCAGTTTACTTTTTCTTTAATGTTAACTAAACCATACTTCAAAACTAGTTTAAAGCCTGAAGTTCTTCTCCTACGTACATCATCTGCAGCAATTTGCAACTTGACACCATTATAACCCCTTTCTATAAATAAAGAAGAAATAAAATCAATTTCTTTCTCAAAAGTAATATCATTAGTTATCATCCTCGAGGCCCTAACAAACAGGCCACTAGGAATGTTGTTCTTGATAAACCCAGGATGATTACTACTGTAATGTAAATAATTATTGACAAAAGTATTTTTTCAAAAGATTTCACTGTCAAACTCTTGTTTCATTTTGTCCCAGGTGATAGTAATATCCAAAAAGTTAATAACTTCACCTTAGCTTCCTAAAGTAAACTTTAAAAAGTCCCACCTCAAATATAAAGTTTTAAGAATTCCATGGCTTTATCCATATTTCCTTCAACCACAAAAAAATAAATCATCAATGAATCTGACATAAAAAAGTATGTCATACATAGATGCAATGGGAGTTAACACTGCATGTTCTTACCACCCCAGTACTATGTTGGCAAAGGCTGGAGCTGCATGTGATCCCCAATGCTGTCCCCTTAATTTGTGTATATATTATATTGTTGAACAAAAAGAAATGTAACATAATATCCAGTAAAGCACAACATATAGAAACTTGATAGCTGGAGAAATTCCCAAATTTTACTAAGTACTTTCTGACATAATTAATACCCATATCTTGGGGAATACTGGGGAACAGTGAGCAAATATCAACAGTGAAAATATAATGTCTTTCACTCATAAAACTATTACCAAGATTAGATTTCCTGAATTTATCCAAAAAAATCCCAGGAGTCCTTTATGTATGATTTCATACTCTGGACTACAGGGTTAAGCATATAATCAATAAATAAAGAAATACCTTCAGTCACATAGTTAGGGGCAAAAACAATCAATCTAAAAGGTGGGTTATGGTGGCCTTTGTGAATTTTAGGTATTCCAAACAGAGTATTTAAAACATGCTTTTCTATTAACATAATCATGTATTGGTCATAGCTAATAGATTTCTCCATCAATAGCTCATGCAAATTAAAAGAAATCCTTTCATAACTCTCATGCACTTTAGAAAAATCCACAGTTAGATATTCATCAGAATTATTTAACATGTCTTCCATAGCCTTAGTGTAATCTGTTTCTAACATCACCACCAACCCTTCACCTTTGTTGGCTTGTTCCTGGTTGTTTGGGTCAATTTTTTTTATGATGTGCAGGTATTTTAACTGACATCATTATTTTATGTTAGAGGAAATATTGAAGAAAGGGCCATGCAGAAATGTACAGGAGGTGATGATTTCCCATGCATATTCCAGGACAACTTACACTTGATTGTTATATAGATATGCCACTGAATAAGTGTATATACATGTTTTGCATTCTGTGTTGTTACACTTTTTGCATTGAACTACCATAGTGCCTTGATAGTTATGTTTTTTCATTGTTTTGCACATGTACTGTCATGCCACAACATGCACACAGAGGTATGATATTATTATCAATGACGTAAATACTCCAGGAGACACATAGGTAGCATTATTAGGGTTATTACGCAATGGTCAAAAATATAAAGCAACATTATCATTATAAATTGCATGTGTGTGTAGAAGGTATATTGTATCAAACCCTGCACCAGTTGCACTATCATTCAGTATAAAGTTCTTTAACATGTGGAGCCATTTCAAACAGATACTAATAAAGTGATTTTCTGCATTCAGTCATATCCGTTACCTTAGCAAATTGCACCAATGACATCATTGCTAGCACAAATTATGGCTAATTCTTTGCACATGCAGAAAACATTTCTGAGTTTTTGTCAAAGTATGGGAATTGTCATATGCTAAAGGGCGTCAATGGCCGGGACCGATGTGCAATGCCAAATTTTGTGCAAAGGATGAAGTCTGGAAAAAGAAATACTTATGCAATTCACTATACTGATTTCTTATCTTTTTGGATTTCTACAAGCAAAATGTGTACAGTAATGATCCCTACTTTTACTTAAACAATCGTTCACAAGATTTAAACAGTGCACCTATGGCACTACAATGGAACACTGACATCAGCAACATGTTGCACCACATTAACAGAGACATAAAAAGCAGAAAGTCAAGTACGTGTGCAGGACATTGTACTTCTAAACATGCAGATACGTTACACTATAGCCATGGCATCAGACTGTTCTGATTTTTACTTACACAGTACAATTGTGTGACTGGGGTTATTGTAAATGTGAGGAAGATAAAGAATGAGAGTGCAAAAAGAACTTTCTGGAAGGTAGAGTCACTGACAACATCACTATGCATTACTAAATTTTACCACCTTTGTTCAAGGAATGTGTTAAAGGTTGTCATAAATATGACCGATATTTTCTAGGTTATTAATATGCTTTCAGTTTCATCCACATTTTTAGCCTTCTTAATCCCACGTCTGACATGTGTGCAAAGCTGCCTCACATCACTTTTACAATATGTGGATAAATATGTTCAGTCCTACTTTAAAGTGAGTATAACTTAAAACTGTCAGACTTGTTTGATGCAACTTCTCAAAATGTAATTCTCATTAGCAGAGATATTTAATACATCAGTGACTGACCAGTATTCCTAATGAGGTATACTTGCAAGGGATTAGCTAGACAAAAGACTTTTAATCCCCATTCTTGTACTGCTCAGGTGTATGAATGACATCATTCAGGTAACACTACCATTTTTGTCTCCATGGCATTTTGTGCAGATTAAGTAACTCAAAGGGATAATGAGTTGAGAGCCAATTAACATATTCCACACACCTAGATGGGTTTATCTACAGTTTATATGTATGATGTGGGCTGTGGTACTTTCATCATGCTAGGGAGGATTGTACTGTTTCCCAAGTGCTGGCAAAGTGCTATCAACAATTTTACTACAGGACTACACAGAATAGTACTTTGAGATCTTTTACATGGATTCTTCCATACAACTGCTTGTTCTTAGTATGCTGCTAAATATTTTCACGAAGTGCTGCCTCCCTGCAGAGTTTAAATAAATTCTGTTCAAGTAATATGAAATATACTTAACCGGGATCAGACAAAACTCACACATTCATGTGTGCAGATTTCATTTGTAGTATTGTGACATACTTAAAAATTTAGATAGTCACTAAGTGAGTTCTGTAGGTTATCATGGCATTCCCCAAACTGTTTATCTACTTGTTTATCTACTTATGTTCTCCTCTGCTTGTTAGATGTATATTCTTGCATCTTGCTATTTTTTTGTTGTTTTCTGTAGTTTACTTTTTTGGGGCTGGGGTGGGAGGCTGAATATGGGATATTGTAGTGCTGACTGTATTGGCATCCTTTACTTCTATGGTTGATGTACAAAGTTTTGGATCTTGTAGTTTTGTTTAGACTGCTGTTTCTCCCATGCTACTCATTGACTGCATATGGATATATTTTTCTCCATAAATTTAAAAGTCTGTACTACTTGTGTGTTTTATGCTGATAAGGGATATCTACCTTTTCTTCCATCACAGCAGGAATATGGTTCTCAAATCCAAAAGAAAGACAGGATCATCCTCACAGAAGCCTCTTTTCTGAGATACTGAGAATGATGTCATAATGCAGGCCTTACTTTTTCATGAATGATAGCGCCTTGATTTATGAACCTCCAGAAGTCCTTTTGGGACCAAGGATGCAGGTAGTTGGTTGACAATGTCAATGCTTTTGGTGGGTAGGGCCATGTATACCTTATGTTTTGACATATAACTAGGGAGATGATTAAAAAGGCCACTGTCAAAGTACAGGCTGTGGTACAGGAGTGGAGGGCTGCTGTTGGCAGGCCATCTACTGGACAACCACTCCCTGGGATGGAGGACTGCCTGTTGACAATTAGCGATCCAGGCAGCTCAGAAAGGTTTCACTGCATGATGTTGGGTCTGAGCTGGAACAAACTCACAGGATTTCATTATTGATGCCCCAGGTATGCCATAAAAATATTTATCATGTCCATCATTGCAATTGACAGCCACTTGTTAGCTTATCCTACTTCTGATATCTACTGGGTCTAGGTACAGATACCACCTGCATATGGTCTGGACATAATTATATGTATTTGGCTGTGCATTTTTGATTGAGATAAGAGCAGTTGCATATGTGGTTGTGGTATTTTTGCACATGTATTATTCTTTAGTCTTGTTTTGTTTTGTTTTCACAGGTGAAGAACTGTTTGACACCAGCCCTGTGAGGCACCCTGTTGGAGGGACCTTATCCTCTGACAATGATGGCAGTGATGAACAAGAACAGCCATGGGCTGCAAAGGGTATGTTAGGCCTGTAGAGTATACTCATGACACAAGACCATATGTAAGTACACAGGCTGATAAGATACAGTTGATCAAGGTGTGGTAGCCCCAGTTGCAGACAAGGCAGAATCTCCCCTAGCTATTGTAAGTGGGAGGCATCACACAGGCATGTCGGTAGAGCTGCTCAGAGAAGGTAAACTTACTGTCCTCGCCCTCACATTGGTGTGTCAATAGCTGTCACGCAAAGTATGTGCAGGGCTGTTGAGGAGGCAGATAAAGGTTCCACAAGGACTCAGAAGAGATCGTAAGACTACTGCATGTCATGCATTCTGATGCATGAGACTGCAAGAACCATATATGTGACTCCTTGGACAGGATGAATGACACACTAGACTATGCTGTGTCTGTGCTGGATTATCTGATGGGGTGGGGCAGCATCCGCAAGGCCATTCTCCCACTGCATCATCAGATGTCAGCTGATGTAGTCATGAACATGCTCAATCCCACTCCTCCAGTGTTAGCAGTTCAAATGCTACATCAGTTATGGATGTGTCTACAACCAGATATGGTTATCCATATAGTTATGGCCCTAGACATGGTCATGATGAGATCTTGGCCAGCAGATATCGTTCACATTCAGGTAGCCCTCTGACTGTTAGCAAAGGTTATGAAATTAGCACTGCAACATTTGGTAGAGGAATTTTAGGTGGTTGGGGGTGTGCATGAAGAACTTATTCTTTTTTCTGCATGACTCACACCTGTCCAGCATGCCAGCGCATAGTGTTGTCACAAATTCTGCAGCTGTTTTGCTGCAGACCCACATACACTACACATCAGTTTGACCATGACACCTCAAACACACATACACACACACACACACACACACACACACACACACACACACACACACACACACACACACACACACACATAGACACACTCTCTTCACATCTGAAGATACTGTTCCTGAGAGTACTTACTTGCTATTAACTCATGAATGCCCCCAAACACTAAGTGAACCTTTACATTTCCATCCCTTAGTATACCCCCCACACACATACACATAAACTGTGCAAATGATGATGACTATGTCCTTCCCTTTGTTCAGTCTGTGGCTTTGAGCCACCCATAACTGATGCACAGAGTGCCCAGGCAATGCATCATTAATCAGAACTCTTGTTTTCATTTGGCTATGTAATCATTTTTATTTATCTCTATTTAGTCTGCTTATTTTCTATATTAGTATTGGTAGTAGTAGCATTAATAGTAACAATAGTAGTGATATTTGTTGTGCAAATGATGCTGGGATTACCCTGTCCTCTGGAGGGGTGTCCCACTTGGTGCTGCGTATGTCTAATACACATGGTGATCAAGCAAGTTTACTATTGGCATGCTGAAACCACATTGGTTGACTGTTTAAGATGTTGTCTCTAAATGTGGAATTCAGCATGACGAAAAGTAAACAAATCCGAAAATGAATACATTGACAATCATGGTTCGATGTACTTGACATAGCAGGAGGTGACATCATACACCTCCTGCTATGCACATTAATGCGGTCTATATTATATCCTCGAACGCTTAAAAAAGCGAACGCTGATTGATTGAAATTATTTTCGCGAAACTGCAAAATATCGAAGCAGCAGAAACTCTAATTTTTTCCTATGGAAAGAATTTGGTTGTTCATTTCTGTTGCTTCGGTATTTTCAGTGTTATGGTGGAAAGTTACCGGTCAGATTCAGGTAAGTGTGTGATTGTGTGGATGTGAGTGTTAGGGTGGTTTAGGTGAGTTAGAGTTAGGCATCGGGTTAGGTGTGTGTGCGACTGAGTGGACATGAGGGTTAGGGCGGATTTAAGACAGTTAGGGTTAGGGAGTGAGTGAGGTGAGTGTGCGATAGTGATGGACCTTAGGGTTAGGGTTTGGGTTAAGGTAAGTGGGTAGTTAGTGGTGTGTGCATAGTTTAGTGTAGGGTTAGGTATCAGATTTTAGGTGTATGTGTGTGGATTTCTGTTTGTTTGGTGTGCTTGTGTTGTGTGTATGTGTTTTGGATCAGCAATTTTTTTCCCTGAGAAAAAAAAAATCACTGATCTGACAGTTCGAGATTGTTAGCTTTCGCTTAAATTAGGTCGATCAATCAGCGTTCGCTTTTTTAAGCATTCGATGATATAATTAAGACCCCATTAATGTACCATTAGACTTTAAAGTCAATGGTAAGTTAATTCTACTGTTACGCCACCTCCATGTAGGGGGCTGCTCCCACCCCCACAACCCCTGCACATTAAATATATCAACTCCAAGATTGCAATTCATTGAGGAAATGGGTCAATTCCCTGTTCCTCACTGAACTGCGATCCCCATGCACAATGTCGAAGCAAATGCTCCACTGACACTGCCAGTTCAATGTAGTGTTGATTAATTTGGGTTTGATATTCTGCACATATGGAAACTGCAAGTCAGCCATATGCCAGTCACCTGATGCAGTTTCCAAGTTTTAATTGTAAACCGAGCAAGCAATGTATGGGTTAAGCAAAAATGCTTCTTTTTACTGTACAACTGCAAATTGTGATTTTTTTTCTCTTAATTTGTGTTTGTGTGTTTATGTTATGTAGTCATAGTTGTTTAGATATCTTGCTCAAGAAGTTGTTGAGATTACCCTGCCTTCTGTAGAGAACGTTTGGCCTGTGCTGATTATGCCTGATGCCCAATGTGGACAGGAAATGTATAGGCAAGCAGTAGCATGTTGTCTTAATACATGACTGTTGGTGTCTGTATTTGAAGATATACCACTTAGTGTTATGACATTCCTCTGTAAATATCACTGGTTGTTACTTCCTGCTTATTTTTATTTACGAATCATAAAAATGATAAAAGGCATTCAAAATTGTGGTTTGAGTCCCACTACAGTCAACTTTAGTGGCTCTTTGGTGAAATAAATAGTACATTGGACATCTACTAAAATGGTAATTTTATTCTTTCTTCGTGACACTTTGACTTTGTACGCTAGTGAGTACATGGCATATTGTGCCCATCTGCTATTATCATCTCCTGCTGTTAGCTTCTCATCTGACCCATCATCTGTGCCAGGTGCTGCTGCCTGTGCTGCTGGGAACTGTTATCCCTGTATTGGGGTACCCTGCTGCAACTCTTTTCTAAGTATGATATTATATAAGATGATACTTACAGTCAGTACTTGGAAGAGGTGGTTTGTTCATATTGCAGGGCAGCTCCAGATGTAACTAGGTAGCAGAACCATGACTTGAAAAGTCCAAATATACACTCTATGATGTTTCTAGCCTGTGCCTGTGCTGTGTTGTAAAATTGCTCAGTGGGTTTTTGTGGGTTTCTCATAGCAGTCATGAGTCAAGGCTCTAGCGCATATCCAACATCCCCCTCTAGATGCCCTTATGCAAAGTCATTCTTCTCTGGAACAGGTCACATGTGTGCCGTGTCTGGAGGTTGTAGAGACTGCCTAGGTAGCCTGCCCACATTTTAGATGATACCTTGTGCACTACAGACCACTGGGCAGTTGATATTGTTTTTCTGTTCCTATTATTCCATTCCATTTCATGAGGTGAGGCCTTGTTTTCAATGTCGGTGCAGCCTATGGCCTCAGTACCTCAGGAAAACATAAAAATTTAGCTTAGTGCTAGATCTGTCTGCTGGAGTATGTGGAAATCGGATATGCCCCCCCCCCCCATTGTTGAAGCATTGGAGAGCATTGAGGGACAGGTGGAGTATGCTTGAGACTGAAGTTTGTGCAACACAAATGTGTCAGCCGTGTAGGTCACCGAAAAGTTCTTGTAGCTAAAATATGTAAAGCTACACATACCTTTCTGTCCACTGGGTTGGGTTCTACATAGTTAAAATGGGACCTCAGATGGGGCCAGCAGATGTGTAATACTTCCTGTATAGTATTATTGTCCAGCCTACAGCAGTCCATTATTTCTATTTTACATGCCTCATGTTAGGTCAAATGTGGTCTAAAAACTGCTCATAAATGACATCTGGTAGCAGCAGCACCTTCTTTGAGGACCTATAGCAGATACAGGTTTACAATGGCTGTTGCATCCCCTGACATTTTTAAAGTTTTCCTTTTGATGTATTCCAGTATGTGTTGGAATCCAGCGAGTGAGTCATGTTGGGGCATGTTTTATATGTTTATGAATTCCTCTGCTTCATTAGCACATAGTACAGCTCATTATCTGCTCATTAGCATATTCTTCTGCTTGCCATTGTTTCCCAGCCAGCTGCGACATATACTGCTGTTTCCTGTATTGGCGACATATACTGCTGTTTCCTATATTGGCGACATATACTGCTGTTTCCTGTATTGGCGACATATACTGCTGTTTCCTATATTGGCGACATATACTGCTGTTTCCTGTATTGGCGACATATACTGCTGTTTCCTGTATTGGTGACATATACTGCTGTTTCCTATATTGGCGACATATACTGCTGTTTCCTGTACTGGTGACATATACTGCTGTTTCCTGTATTAGCGACATATACTGCTGTTTCCTATATTGGTGACATATACTGCTGTTTCCTGTATTGGCGACATATACTGCTGTTTCCTATATTGGTGACATATACTGCTGTTTCCTGTATTGGCGACATATACTGCTGTTTTTTGTATTGGTGACATATACTGCTGTTTCCTATATTGGTGACATATACTGCTGTTTCCTATATTGGTGACATATACTGCTGTTTCCTGTATTGGCGACATATACTGCTGTTTCCTATATTGGCGACATATACTGCTGTTTCCTGTATTGGCGACATATACTGCTGTTTCCTGTATTAGCGACATATACTGCTGTTTCCTGTATTGGTGACATATACTGCTGTTTCCTGTATTAGTGACATATACTGCTGTTTCCTGTATTGGCAACATATACTGCTGTTTCCTGTATTAGCGACATATACTGCTGTTTCGTGTATTAGCGACATATACTGCTGTTTCCTGTATTGGTGACATATACTGCTGTTTCCTGTATTGGCGACATATACTGCTGTTTCCTGTTTTGCATGCTCTCCTGCTTCTTACACAAACAAACGTAACATGAAGTACAGGCATTCATGATTCTCAGCCGCAACTATACTGCTCTTTTTTTTTTCTTTTATATCACATACTACCAGTCCTCCTTGTCTAACTAGTATTATGCATATTATTTTTAAGCCTTTACCTTATAACATAACTGTTATAGCTCTGCACATCCCATCTCCTACTGACCAAAACATCTATGCAGCTGCATTTTTTCTCATCTCTTTTCTATTGCATCCTGTATGTAACAAGCATATAATGTCCATATTTAATTTTTTATACCATTCTGTAACTGCCAAGCCTCTAATATAATTTATATTACTGTTTATATTCACTATTATATTCTGTTATCATCAAAGCACTATCCTTTTTCTTTTTTCATGCTTTGTAGTTGCATGCCCACCCCTCGTTGTCTTCAAAAAGAATTTGGATAAATGGATGAGAATTCATAAATTCACTCCTGAGGCACTGCCCATGTGCCTTATGGACAAAGGCAGTCTGTAAAATGACTGAGGACTCAAACACCCAAAACCCACCACCCTGATACTACCCCATCTCATATCTGGGGAAATAAAATATAATATTGTCATATCCTGGGTGTTACTGGCTAAACTTGAAAGGCTCTTGGACAATAAGCCTAGTGGTTACCTATAAACCTATGAACTTCTAATTTTCTTTTAATTCTGCTCACTCATCCCATATCTTCCAATGAATTTTATTTTCTCCTTCTCATTTTCTTCACCTGTTTCCATATCCCATTCATTTCTTTAATTACAACTTAGTATATCAAATGTATTTTGTATCTATTGCTTTCCCATTGTTTCTGTTATTGCCATACGTAACAACTGTAGTCAACACTGCTTCATTATCTTCCTTGCACCCCCATCATGCATAGCTGTACCCTCTTGCTGAGACTGTTTTATCTGAAAAATGCTTTTTTCCTTTAGCTTTTCTTCCTGTATCAATGAACAATCCATCCCAAAATAACTTAAATCAGTTTATTTCTTTTACTTGGGTAAACGATTCATAACTGTATGACACATTTCTCCACATTGACTACATTTTGTCTTCATGCATTCTTGCACTAAATGACCTTCTGCACAACATGCTTTTTCCTGACCCTGGAATCTTACACTGCCTCTTTTCCACTCATGTAAATCACATTTGAAACATATTTAACCGTCCCTTTGAACATATTTAAAATTATCCAAAACTCCCACCCCACTGTCATACACTTCTTGCATCATAAACTTTTTAAATTTCATGAACATTGTTACATTCAGTCAAAAAATAAATTTTCATCTTGATCTTTTCAGTGTCAATTGTTCTAAACTGGACAGTCATTTTTTTCATCAGTTGCAATGCTAAATTCTGAAAAAATGGTTTCTTTAATAGGATTTTTTTTCTTTTCCACTTCACACACAAATCTCTCTAGCAGAGCAAAAGATTCAAACATTAACTCACAGAAATCTCTTCCCGAATCTATCTGTGCTCTGACATCCTGCTGTTTAAATCCCAGTGATGCAATTACTCTATCAAGTACTTTATATATGACTATATTTTCATTAGTATTAATGTTAATTTTACCACTGGCTACTTTCTATCTGCCTGTTATCATTCCATTGTTTTGTTGCTTGTTTTAGTATTTCCGGTCTGGATGTCAATCTTTTTTACTGCTTCTACAAAAATTAATCTTTCAGCTACTTTCTCTGAAGCCCTGCTGCCAGTGTATATTGTTAAATTTAGTTTCTCCACAAGCTGAACATGCACCAGACAATCTGCTTTTTTTCTCTGAATCTACATTAGTGCTCTCTTCTGCTCCCACAGAAAACATTCTTTCCACAGTATCCCTCCATTTTATAACATCATCATTTTTTGGGTCAACCCGATTCATTAAATTCCCCGAGACCTGTGAATTTACCTTCTTACTGTTTTGCCACCACAACTTCCTGACAATCTGTAGACGCAACTCTTTAGATATTTTTATTGCTCCATTTCACTGTCACCATTCTCCATTCTGTCCTCCATCTTGGAACTATCCCTTGCTGCAGTAACTGCCCTCAAGTGCCACCTAGCAGCTCCAAAGACTAGGGAAAGTTTCCCCAGTTGTTGTGTCTTTCGGCTTTTTCCTGGTTAGGGGTCGCAACAGTGGAACTCCGGTCCGCTAATGATCGCTAGTTGATTTTTATATGCCGAGTTACCAGCCCTGATGCACAACCTTCAACGAAGGTATGCCCATTCATGCATGTCTGCATGCAGAAGACGCTCTAGCTGAGAATCAAACCAGACAGCACCTTACTGTGAGGCAACAATGCTGTCCAGCTCAAATTTGGTCTTTTTATGAATACCACCTCTGGTCTCCCATGTAAAGAGGGCATTGGCCTAGTAAGGACTAATCTACTTAACCAGAGAACAATTAAACTATTAGCTCCTTTCAGCAGGAAGCCAAGAAGAAAAAATAACCATTTCCTACATTCATGAATTCTTCATGGTTAAAAAGAGAATCCCTCCATCAGATGTCATTTACTTAGACTGGTATCCACAACACTAACCAATACTAAGTATCTTCTAAACTGCTCTATCCACTGTCTTCATTCTCATCTGCTAGAGGTACCATAAATAGGATGGACAGCAAAATAGTACTGGAGTAGTATGCTGTAAGTTTGTGTTTTGTTAGTAGAAAAATACTTAAAATTTTATTTACACACTTCTGAAATAAAGCTTGCTCACGGAATGCATGGTAATTTTCATGAATTAATTAATGTGCAAGGTAGTATTAAATGTATTTCAGTTTTGACACTAGTTAACATGCTTCAGTTATGTAGTGCATGTAATGCACTGATTATGCTCTGATATTCAGAAAAAGACAAAACAGTTAAATGTCAGAATGGTGCATGACCCAGCCTTAACAAATAATAAGCACCTCCTGCAAAACTTCTTAAGGTTGGATCCCATGCTAGGCAATAAAATCTGCCAGTACTGACCAGAAAATGACAGCAGCAGAATAAAATAAATGTTTTTATCTGCTGTCCTCTCCAGTAACATGTCCTTAAGTTCCTGTAATGATCTTGGAAACTTGCTAGAAAAACAGGATTTGTGTTTGCATACATTTTCTGAAGGATAAGAACTCTGAAAGTCCAATGCATGTCAATATTTGGTGACTTCAGTCATCAGTGGTTTGTTTGAAAACCATAGATTTTATGAGGAACAAACCAAAAATATGAAACAATAACCTGGATGTTCTACAAAAATATGGACAGTGGAGAGGCATGAAAGGTAAGTATGTATATATATATATATATATATATATATATATATATATATATATATATATAGCTATATGGCTCTGGGTCATAACATCGACAACCAGAACATCGACACCGACTTCACCGATGCGAAAACACCGACACAGAAATGATCGACACTACAAATCACGGACATTTCACAGGTAAGGGGTTTAAATTTCGCTAATCAAGCCTACCATGTTCAGGTAAGGGGTTTAAATTTAACACATGCATAACACTGCCACCTTACCTGAACATGGTAGGCTTGATTAGCGAAATGTAAACCCCTTACCTGTGAAATGTCCGTGGTGTGTAGTGTCGATCATTTCTGTGTCGGTGTTTTCGCGTAGGTGAAGTCGGTGTCGGTCTTCTCGTTGTCGATGTTACGTCCTAGAACCATATATATATATATATATATATATATATATATATATATATATATATATATTTATAATGTACAACAATACACTGCCTTTCTGACAGCATCTATTAAGAGTTTTATGCTTTAAAAGCCAGAAAAACACTTTTGTATGTTTTCCTGTAACTAGTTGTACACGGAGCAGATAAAAATCCACACACTACAAAGAACTATGGTCATCTAAAAAATCATAACCCTAAATTATGTGTTCGTGACATGGATGCCAAGATTCTCCTCTCCAGCTTCGTTCTTGTGGCGACTTTCTTGGCATCCACGTATCAAACACATATTAAGTGAGGTTTGATCTGGGAGCCGGTCATGATCCTTCATATCATGGAATATGGGCAACACAGCTAATAAAACAGAGAACTGAATTAACTAGTTTCTTTAATGGAATATTTGTTTAAACATCATCATTTATTTATCAGAGTCCTTTTAATCTCAATAATAAGTATTAGCATTAAAAGCAGACCTACATTTTTGAGACACAGCAGAGGCATTAACATTTCCCTTTGTAAAAAAAAATCAGATTTCTGTTGCCACGGATTGCTTAATAATAGTTTATTGTAGTGAGTAACATATAATATAATAGTAGATGTCACAGCAGCATATTCAAATAGTATATATAGTAGCATAATATATCAATTGAAAGGGCAAAATTGTTCAATAACAATATCTGAACAAGTCTTGTTCATAGGTTCATAGGTTCATAGGCCAGGATATTGGCAATATCCTTTGGATCAGTATATTTAATGCCATTCTGTTTTGCTCAGAGCAGATCTGAGCATTGCCATTTAGAGATTCTTGACATAGTTATAGAAATAATGCTGGTTGTCCTTGTGCCAGACTTCACCTAACTTCCCTGGCCTAATCATGCATATTATATTACTTAAGTTCAGTAACTTTCTTCTCCCTCACCCTTGATTCTCAGGCCTTGCCTTACAGGTGCCTGACATTGCCTATTGCAAGTTCACACAGCTTTCCCTTGAGAAAGGAACATTCTGGAGTTTTCCACAGAGTACTGCTATTTATGCACATATCATGCTTAGCCAGCAAGGTTATCTTTTCCCTTTTATTGAACTGTCTTTCCCTGCATAAATGAAAGACACAAGCCTTACTATATCTTCAGGCCTATTCTACTATATTTTCTACCTTATAAAGCAACTCTTCCCGAGGTCCCTGATGAGAGTTTACAAGAACCTTCTTTTCTAGTTACCTCACAAATGTACCATATTTGTATTACTAAGTACTGTAATCTGATCTGAGTATACAGGCTTTATGCTACCTCACTTAGGATCTGCAGAAGTAATACCTCCATCATCGTGGTTAATTTACATAATTTCCAAATAGCTTTAACTGCTCCATATGCAGGAAATATACCTGCTCCAGCGATTTGCCTAGATCCATACCCTTTAGTGCCTTTAAGCACATTATCTTAAAACTTGGTGTTCAAGTCTCCTTTAATTCTATGGTTTCTAAAACTTAAAATGCCATACACGGTCTTGACTCAAGTTAAACAGCATGCAAACTGTTAACTCTGCATATTTTTCTTCCCTATCAGTGTATGCTGTAATGGTATAATTACCCTGAGTATTGTCTATGTTTTTTTTTACCTGACAAACGGGTGCTTTATTGTACATGATGTCTCTCAATTATAGCAAATGAAACCTTTTTCTATTGTCCAGAGATTGAAATCGGCACTAGAGGGATATCATTATAACTGGACTTGAAGCATAATTGCCATATACTGTATTAACTTGTATCTGTAAATGTTCAGCTAAATCTTTTACTAATAATTCTATTTACCTTTTTTTTAATTTTTTAAGTGTTGTAATACAGTACTGCCTTTTAAATGCTTGTCTTAAATATTTTGTAAATAGTAGAAGTACCTTTACTAAAACCTATGCTTTCTGTATTTCAAATGCATACCTTTGTAACGTGTCAGTGCCTTTTTAACTTGCTGTCTCATGTACAATAATTATGTAAAATGTACTGTAATGTGTAAATTAATTAACAAATTAAGCCTGACATGTTAATAACTATTACTACTTATACTTTAGATAGCTTATTTTAATAAACCTGTTACCACTTTACCCTTAAAACTAATGATGGAATAATGTGATGTGTGATATAGTAATGCTGTTGACAAAGAATTCTGCCACTTTACCCTTAAAGTAATGACTGAATAATCTGAAGAATGATGTAATTCATGCTGTACCTGAATATGAATGTTATATTCTGAAATCTGACTAAAATGCACTAATCCAAATTAATAACTGAATATGAATGTCATATTCTGAACCTTGACTGAAATTTACACTAAACTGATACATATTTATACTGAACATCTAAAATAGCTGTGTATAAATGTTATATTCTGGAAACTAAATGAAATAATACTAACAGAATACATTTTCTGCCAGTGTAACCTGAAAACAGATAAAAGCATAACTGAAATCTGGTAAATGCTGTATTCTGGAAAGCAAACTATTAGTATCTTTTTTCTGTCAGTACTTTCTGAACGTAGATAAAAACATAAACTGAAAACTAATACTGTTATATAACTGTCTGAAAACATAAGAACTTTACATACTTGCTTTAACTCACACATTTTAACTTTAAACCATTTAGATAATGCAAACCCTTTTAAACTGAAAACTAGCACTGTTATTCAATTGTCTATAAATAACTGAAACACATTTTGTTTATTTTGTATAACATTTAAACAAACATTAAAGAAATAACTGAAACACATTTTCTGTAGATAGTTAACTTGTGCACCACAGCCCTTGCCAAGCTTAGGCCTTACTATGCATTGTTCCAGTCACTGTTTAGGCATTAGAAGGCCTGCTTTAATATCCAGGTGTCCTTTCATGTGTCCCTTTTATGGTTAGGCCTTCCAAGCCTCTCCATTCCATCTCTTGTGCAAGACTGGGTAGTTAATGTTCTTGACTGTATCTGAAATCAAACTGGAAAATCATCCTGGAAATTATTTAGCAATATTTGCAAGGGGCAAAAAAAAGTAGCATTGGGTCCTTAAAATAACATTTGCAGCTTTAACAATTAGAAACCAATAACATTGCTTGTTGTCCTGACTTTATTTATATTTTTTGCATGAAATGACCATTTATTGCTAACAAACACTTTTAAGTCTGTAAGCAAACTGATAATCTAGTATAGTGAACTAAACCAATGTTACTAATAAGTACATCCTTGCAAATCCGTAACTGAACTGATAATGTACTACATTAAAATGGAAAGACTGAACCTCATTATTAAATCAAATGGAAACCTCGGAGGCATGTTTTTTCTTGTCATAATCTCAAATTGAAGTAGCACTCTGACACTGTGCATTTCTGCACCTCTATAAAATTAATCTTAACTGTTGAACTTTATATGTTAACTTTGTGACTCTCGGGTCATAATTCTTCATTGTGCCAGTCTCCACCCACTGTCTTAACATAGCCATTATTTTAGCTGACCTAATTTCATTTTTCAGTGATATTAAATGCTGCAAGGATTTATCATTACCATCCACAATTTTTGAATAAACAGTAGGAAATGTTACTGAATAAAACTGTCACTAATAATATTAAACTGATCATTACCATACTGCTTTATGGCATACAGTATTGTCTTTAATTCAGCTCACTGAGATGGCCTGTAATTTGGTATTTGAGTGTGCTTGGTTAACTGCAATGTCTGCATGAAATATATACAAATTTTGAACCATTTACATATACACATTTATTACTAGAGTTGAACTGATTTGATTCTGGAACTTTACGTGTCTATCCTTTGTACAAGTATGTGAAGATTCTCACACATTTATTAACTAATCTGATTCTGAAATTTTACTTGTTTGTCCTTTATACAAATATAACATGGGAGTTGAAACCATGGCTTTATTGACACATTTATGATGCACTCTTTTCTTACATGGGATTTGAACTGTTGACTGAACTAAAATGTAGCATTGACATAAAATTTTACATTCTATGAAATAACAAAACATCATTTAATATCTGTGAATGTTTTTCTGTCTCTGCATCAAGATATTATTTACGCATTGCAACACTTTACTACCATAATTCAAAGGTCTTGGCAAGGTATGCTAAATAAAACAATAACACACAAAACTATTTGCCAAATCTAAAACTGCAAACCCTTTATTTATGAAATAACTTGACTATAATTTCTGGTATACCCTACACAATATGTATTTCCTGAATGGTAAATGCATACTGTTACCTTCCCCCTCTAGCCACTCCCAATATGTCTTTCTGAGAAAAAGATGCTTCTGAAAATGTGATAACCTGACTCCCTGCTCAGAACTGAAATTTATTTTATCTTTAACCATAAATATTTGTGTTTCTATGATAACCAATTCTTCAATATCTGTACATTTGCATAATTTACTGCATACACATTCTTACAAGTGTCATCTGGGTGCGCTACTGTACATTCTGTAGAATTTTTATTTTTCCATAAAATCTTGTTACTGAAGTCTAAAACAATATATAACTCTGATGGCATACCATACCTAGTACAGAGCAATTATATTTAGAACTGTTAACTGCTGTAATCTTTGACCCTCTATGTCCTGAAAAAAGTGTGCTTGTGTCTTCTAGTAAAATTGATGTGTCTGTATTAATCAGTATATTATTTCTAATTTTGTTTATGTAAACAATGAAATATTGTCATTTCTTTCAACCATAAACAAAGACAGATAATCTGATTTGGTGCTGGACTGCCACACCCTTTATTGATAAGTTGAAAATCTTTTTTAATAGAACTAGAAGCAACACTGACTTGAGCTATGGGATGCATTTCTTTTTTGTTTTGCCATGAAGAACTAGTAATAACATTGACTTGAGCTAAGGTACACATTTCAAAATCTGCACTCTGATCCCTCTCCCCCCTCCCAGTTCAATATTTGGACTGGTTTCTGAAAACAATAAACTAGAATTTATTGCATTCTGAACATCTGTATTTGAAATAATTTGAACTTGAGACATTGCAAATGCTTTTTTTATTTGTTCTGGAAATCTGCATGTTACATACACTGACTGTGTTTACCTCTGTATTTACAATACTGTGACTTAACTCTGTACTTTGAATTACATGTAAACTAGAATTTTATTAATTGTATTTGAAATTGTACTGCAACTTAACTATGTATCTTGAATTGCATGTGCTATAGCATTTACAATAATTTTTGAAGCTTGTAAACAAGAATTTGCTTTAAGTCTGAAACCATGCTGATAGAAGCAGACTCATTCTGCGAATTACGAGACAGTGTGTCTGTTGCAGTGTGCTTCTGTGATTTAAAATTTTGGTGTCTAAAAAGATTTAACATTCCTGAACATATTTCTGGAACATGTTTTTTTAGACTGCTTTATCTAATTTTTAACTTTAAATCAGAAACAGGTGTCTTTACTATGGAAGTGCTGTCTGACATATTTATACAATTAACCTGACTGGCAATGCATGAGCCAGTGCATTTCTTCATGCCGGTCCTAAGCCCAGATAAATGGGGAGGGTTATGCCAGGAAGGGCATCCAATGTAAAACTTTTGCCAGATAACAAATACGGACAATACAGATTTCCATACCGGATCATTCAAGACCCAGGTTAACAACAACTACCACCAGTACTATTAACCAACAAGGTGTTGGTGAAAACTGGGCTATTGTTGACCAAAGGAAAAGAAAAAGAAGAGGGGGCAGGCATGCCCAAAGGCAGAAAGAGAGGAGGAAGGTTAGCAGTGTGGCAGTGAGGGTAGGAACTTTGAATGCTGGCAGTGTAGGCAGAGAGCTAGCTAATATTATGGAGAGAAGGAAGGCTGATATATTGTGCATGCAAGAAGAAACAAAACAAAAAATCCTGTTAAGCCTATTTCCTACCTTTCCTGTAACTAGTGTAGTCCAGTTACAGGTTTGCTGTATCCAAGACTGTATGTAAGCTTCTGAGCCACCCCAAGCCTTTCTGTGTTGGAGGGAAGCCTTCTAACTTGTCAGTGGGAGGGGTAAGCACTAGGTAACCTGTCTACCACATAAGGAGTGGTTCTGGCCCAGAAATTGTAGTTATTGGCAATCTGGGCAATCTTTTCCATCTCTCTCAACTTTCTGATTTGAAAGCCTGCATTTGCACTTGTTTTTTTCCAGTAACTAGTCTAGTGCAGATACAGTTTCTTAGTTTTACAACTTGAATTTGCTTATCCGTGCTCAGCACTTGTTCAGAACATGTTGTAAGCACTAAATAAGCTATTAATTACTATAGCACTAAACCTTCCTAATTACATAGAGGAAAACCGTTTTTGCACTTACTTTTCTCACTTGCTTAGAGAAAAAAATGCTCTTGTACTCACTTTCCTCACTTATCTAGAGGAAAATAGTTTTTTATTCAGGCATGTTCAATGGTCAGCTCCCAGTGTTCTCTCCTGTCTATCTGATGAATCTAGGCATCTTGGGGCAATGTAGAAATTAATAAATCCTTTGAGGTGCAAGGCGAGAGACGAAAAAATATTCCACAACCGAGTTTTATTTGCCAAAAAGTAAAAACACAAACCAGACCAACGTGAAGTTCATGAACTTCACATTGGCCTGGTTTGTGTTTTTACTTTTTGGCAAATAAAACTCGGTTGTGGAATATTTTTTTGTCTCTCGCCTTGCACCTCAAAGGATGTATTGGTTATTTTTTGGTGCATCTTCCACCTTTTGCAATGTAGAAATTGCCTCATGTACACAGACAACCCTCCCTCCTACCACTACAACCTGTGAGATATGCACTTATCTAGCCAAACTGGAGGTAAAGCTCTCTCCAACCAAGACCGAACATGACATTCAAGAGGAGAAGGTAAACACTTGCACCACACCACACTTATCACATGGTCTCACAAAATCTACACTACCAAAATCCACACATAGAAACACAAAAACATACATGGAGGCTCTCAATAATAATCTGCCCAAGCAACAGAGAACTTTAAAGCAGAAACGCAAGCAATTTCCACCCCCCCCCAACAAAACCCAAATGACACATAGCCCACAGACTCAGTGTGCCTCTCAATCACAGCCAATAAGGCAACACAATGTATCCAAAACACTAGTCATAGGTGACTCTATAGTCAGGCACACTGATGTCCCACTCATCAGGCTAATCAAGGAGAAGGTTACTGTCAGCTGCCTGTCGGATGCCAGGATCTGCCACATAACCCACGCACTCAGGTCACTCCACAACAAGTACAAATATGACTCTGTCATTGTCCATGTTGGTGTGAACAACCTGAGACATACCTCCCTGGACTACATGAAAAGAGACATGAAAGAGCTCTCCGATCTTGTAGCCCAGGCAGGTATGACCTTAGCCCTGAGTAGCATTCTGCCATCAGCCAGAATGATACCGCAGTACAAGGACAAAATGATTGACTTCAGCAATTGGCTGAGCTTCTGGCGTCATTCTAGGGGGATCCAGTATCTGTCTGCTTGGGATGACATGGTCGACAGGCCACAATGCTTTGCGAGAGATTGCCTGCACCTGTCACCCCTGGGATTCCGGATACTGGCTAAGGCTCTTGCTGTCCATATAGTGCCTTTTTTTAGGCAAGGTTCAAATGACAAATTCACCACCGTAACAGGAACAGGCAAGCAAAAACTGAGGGTAATACTACTCAATGCTCAAAGTCTAAATCTCAAAATGCACTCACTCGAAGCACTCTTTAAAATGGAGAACATCGATATCTGTGCAGTGACTTGAGACCTGGTTCAAGGATTCAGAGAGCACCCCTGCACTACCAGGCTATAACTCATATCACACTTTTCGGCCATGTAACCTGGACCGGAACAGCAAAGGTGGAGGTGTGTCTCTATGGCAACACCCAGATCTGCTCTGAGTTACAGCACAACAGAACAAAAATTACAGAACCAACTAATATTGCCAACATCCTGGCAGATAGGTTCAGTGCTAACTTTACCCCCCTCACCCCTTAAAGGGCCCATATCTATGCAGAAAGAATGCAGAGTCCCTGTAATCACAACTATGCAGGTAAAAGCTGTACTCTCTAAAGCCAAAACCATAGCATCCATGGGACCAGACAACATCCCAGGCTGCACTTTACATGAACTTCAGAATGAACTGGCTCCCTACCTAAGCACCATGTTCAATCATAGCCTCACATCAGGCTTTGTGCCGACTGAATGGCATACAGCAACAGTTATCCCACTCCACAAAGGGGGAGCCACCACTGATACTGGGAACTATCGGAATATTAGCCTGATGAGCCTGGTCTGCAAGGCCATGGAACTTATCATCATAGAACTCATAAACAAAGGCATCAGTAACCTCCAAACTCTGGATACCACCAAGTTCGGGTTTGTGAAAGGCAGATCATGCCTTCTGAACCTGATTGACTTCTTTGAGGCAGTCACCAAAGTCGTAGATGAGGGTAAGGTGGGTCACACAGCCTATCTTGACCTTGCCAAGGCTTTCAACACCATCCCCCATTCTGGAATTATAGCTAAACTCACTAAACTAGGTATGAATCCCTATGTCACAAGATGGGTTGCCAACTGGCTCACTGACAGAACCCACACTGTAAAAGTTGCACACTACAAAAATGACCTCAAATCAGTGACAAGTGGAATACCACAGGGTTCAGTCCCGGGAAATCTCCAGTTTGGTATCTACTTCGCTGAAGTACAGGCTAACACAGAAGGCCTCTGGCTAACAAAGTTCGCAGATGACTGAAAACTAGGAACCATAGTCGAGTCCCCAAATGATGTGGAAATCCTACAGAAGGGCCTGGCTGAGACAGATGCCTGGTGTCAGAGCCATGGCCTCAAGTTCAATACCAAAACGTGCATTGTCATACCCTTTGGTAAAAACTCTGTACCCATGAACTACTACATAGGCAGCAGTCTACTTAACACCAAATGTATGATAAGCGACCTTGGGACCTAGGTGGACAGTAGTCTGTCCTTTGATAGTCACATCACCACAGTAGTCAGGAAGTCCTTCTACGTGGCACACCTCATCATAAAAGGGTTCTCATCCAGGAAAAAAGAGGTCATTGTTCCACTCTACTCGACACTCATTAGACCCATTATAGAGTACAATGCCACTTTTGGAATGTACCTCACAAGACATCTGCAGCCGCTGGAAAGGCCACAGATGTACCTCACAAAGAGGATTACTGGCCTCAAACTGATGCCCTACACTGACCATCTCAAAAAACTCCAGCTTTATTCCGTAGCATATCGCCTACTCCGAGGTGATCTCTGCCTAACATATAAAGCTATGTCAAACCCAGAGTTGTTGGACATGCTACACCTAAAGAAATCCCAATCCCTCCGAGCTACATGGTCTAGGGACCTAAACCTTGTCACCACAATAAACAGGACATGCTGGAGGGGATAGATTCCTGTCCCAGAGACTTCCCATACTCTGGAACAGGCTACCCATCTATGTCAAGTAAAGTTTTCCATTAGCACTATTCAAGAAAAATCTTGATGAGTGGATGGGAAATAGGAAATACACCCCGGTGATCACTTCTGTGTCTCTGCTCGACAGTGGCACAGGAAAATAACTTTCTTGGGAGGTGTAAGCCAGGGAACCTTGTTGGCTAGGCTATAGGCCATCGGGCTGATAGCGTAGTACCTACCTATGAACCTAAGAACCTATAAGTTAAGTAAGGCCAGGTGTATCGGAGGTGGGTTCAAAATGTTCTATCATGGTGTGGATGGGAGGAGATATGGGGTAGTGGTTATGCTGAAGGAACAGTATGCCAAGAGTGTTTTGGAGGTGAAAAGAGTGTCAGACAGAGTGATGCTTATGAAGCTGGAAATTGATGGTGTGATGAATGTTGTTAGTGCACATTATCCACAAGTTGGGTCTGTGATGGATGAGAAAAAAAAAATTTGGAGTGAGTTGGATGAAGTGGTGGTGAGTATATCGAACTGTGAGATAGTGGTGATTGGTGCAGATTTCAATGGGCATGTTGGTGAAGGGACAGAGGGGATGACAAAGTGATGGGTAGGTATGGTGTTAAGGACAGGAATGCAGAAGGTCAGATGGTAGTGGATTTTATAAAAAGGATGGACATGGCTGTGGTGAATATATATTTTAAGAAGAGGAAGAAGCATAGGGTGGTGTAGATGTACAGGAGTGGATGAAGATGCACACAGGTGGATTATATCCTATGCAGTACGGCCAGTCTGAAGGAGATTGATGACTGTAAAGTGGTGACAAGAGAAAGCATAGTTAGGTGGCATAGAATGGAGTCTGTAGGATGATGTTCATGATCAAGAAGAAGAGGAGGAGGAGACTGAGGGCAGTGCTAAAGGTCAAAATGGTGGAAGCTGAAAAAAGATGATTGTGAGGTAGAGTTCAGGGAAATGTTAAGACAGTCACTGGGTGGCAGTGAAGAGTTACCAAATAGCTGGATAACTAAAGCAGAGATGGTAAGGAAGACAGCTAGAAAGGTGCATGGTGTAACATCTGGACAGAGGAAGGAGGACAAGGAGACCTGGTGGTTCAGCGTGGAAGTCCAGGAGAGTATACAGATAAAAAGGGTTGTTGAAAGAGAAGTGTGATTGTCAGAGGGATGAAGAAAGGAGATGAGGTGTATGGTGAAGAGAGAGGTGGCGAAGGCTAAGGATAAGGTGTATGGACAGTTGTATGAAAGTTTGGACACTAAGGAGGGAGAAAAGGACCTATACCAATTGGCTAGACAGAGGCACCAAGCTGGGAAAGATGTATAGCAGGCAAGGGTGATAAAAGATAAAGCGGGAAACATACTCACAAGCAAGGAGAGTGTGTTGATCAATGGAAAGAGTACTTTGAGGGACTGATGAATGAAGAGAATGAGAAAGAGAGAGAGAAGGATGGATGATGTGAGGATAGTGAATTAGGAAGTGCAAAGGATAGCAAGGAGGAAGTATGTAGAGGATGAAGAATGGAAAGGCTGCTCGTCCAGATAATATACCTATGGAAGCATGGAGGTATTTAGGAGAGATGGCAGTGGAGTTTTTAACCAGATTGTTTAATGAAATCTTGGAAAGTTAGATGATGACTGAGGAGTGGAGAAGAAGTGTTTTGGTACCAATGTTTAAAATTAGGGTGATGTGAGGAGCTATAGTAACTACAGAGGGATACAATTGATCAGTCACAGCATGAAGTTATGGGATGTGATGTTTGCTTTGAGGGTGTTGATGAAGAAGTATAGAGAAGGTCACAAGGAGTTGTACTGAGTCTTTATGGACTTAGAGAAGGCATACGGCAGGGTGCCTAGAGGGGAGTTGTGGTATTGTATGAGGAAGCTGGAGTGACAGGGAAGTATGTAAGGGTGGTAAAGGATATGTACAAGGGTACTGTGACAGTGGTGAGGTCTGCATTAGGAGTGATGGATGCATTCAAGATGGAGGTAGGATTACATTAAGGATATTCTCTGAGCCCTTTCTTATTTGCAATAGTGATAGACAGGTTAACAGACAAGATCAAACAGGAGTCCCCGTGGACTATGATGTTTGCGGATGACATTGTGGTCTGCAGTGAGAGTAGAGAACAGGTTGAGGAGATCCTGAAGAGGTGGAGATATGATCTAGAGAGGAGATGAATAAAGGTCAGCAGGACTAAGACAGAATATGGGTCTATATTAGAAACCCAAAAGCTGAATTACGCAAATGCATATTCATCAACACATAAAGGTCGATGTGAGAAATGAGCAAACAACGTAAATGGCAAAAGGGAGAACACCGAATGTGATACCAGAAGCAACAGCGCCATACAGGTAAGGTAAACCCAACTCAAAAAACGTAAACTAAAACACTTTTCTAAATGTTTTTGCAGGGGGCAAGCCTCCCTGCACCCCCCGCAACCCCTCTACTTAAATATACCAACTTTGAGACCTCACTACAGTGGGGAAAATGATTTATTTCCTCATCCCCATGATCACCATGCTGGCCGAGGAAATATGTTCGGCATTCTCCCTTTTGCCATTTGCATTGTTTGCTCTTTTCGTACATCGACTTTTATGTGTCGATGTACACGTATTCATGAAATTCGGCTTTCGTGTTTCTAATATAGACCCCAGAGTATGTATATGTGAATGAGAGTGAGGATAGAGGAATAGTGATGATGCAGGGAGTAGATATGGTGAAGGTGGATCAGTTTTAATACTTGGGATCAACAGTTAAGAGTAATGGTGAGTGTGGATGAGAAGTGAAGAAGAGAGTACAGGCAGGGTGGAATGGATGGAAAAGAATGTCAGGAGTGATTTGTTACAGATGGGTATCAGTAAGAGTGAAAGGAAAGGTCTACAAGAGGGTAGTGAGACCAGCTATGTTATATGGGTTGTAGATGGTGGCACTGATGAAAAGACAGGAGTCAGAGCTGGAGGTAGTAGAGTTAAATATGTTAAAGATTTGCATTGGGTGTGATGAGGATGGACAGGATTATGAATCCATATATTAGAGGGTCAGCTCAGGTTGGATGGTTTGGAGACAAAGCCAGAGAGGGAAGATTGTGTTGATGTGTACATGTGCTGAAGTGGGATGCTGGGTATACTGGAAGAAGGATGCTAAGGAAGGAGCTTCCAGGTAAGAGGTAAAGAGGAAAGCCTAAGATAAGATTTATGGATATGGTTAGAGAGCTTGGTGTGATAGAGCACGATGCAGAGGGCAGGAAGAAATGGAAACAGATGATTTGCTATGGCAACCCCTAACAGGAACAGCCAAAAGAAGAAGAAGACCTCTACTGACATATTTTAACTTTTCTGAGATTTACTATAACAAAAATGAATCCTTACATAACTTTATGATTTGAAGTTGTTTGAAGAATATTTTCTGGCATCTTGCAGTTTTTTTAAAACTTTTGTTTCTTGGCTGTGTGATGTCTCACTGGAAACTTGAAAGTCTGTGTCATCTTTTTTGGTGATGGTGAAGCATGTTGACTGGATAATGTATTTTTTGAAGTGCTTTTATCTTTTGAAGGAACACTGAAGTTCTTTGAGGCTTTTTTTGAAGTAGAGTTTTAAATGAACACTGGTACTCTGTAGATCATCCTTTAGAATAAACGTAGTCTATCAAACCCTGTACCTTGTGTTTCTAAGGTAAGCACCTTAACCATTACACCATCCTCCCAGTCTGTCTGCTGATAAGGTTGCTATGGGGTTTTGGGACTTACTGTTTCTCTGTTAATATTCTTTGAGTCTTTTTCTGAAGTAAACACTGGTGCTCTGTAGTCTGTCTAATAACCGCAATTTCTGTATGTCTGCTTCTTTATGAAGTTTGTGTATTAGTGCCGTCCTACCAACAGGTCTGCTCTGTAAGGCATAACTGTAGTGTAAGTGGCAGTGGCCTTATGCTGTATGAGTTCACTTTGTCACTTCTAGAAAAATGCTGATGTGCTGTTGAAATGCTGATGCAAAACTTTTGTGTATTACTAATAGAGGAAAAAAGTGTCAGTGTAAACTATTAACATAAAAATGTTGCAATAATGAAACCTTGACATTAAGCTGGCTACTGCACTTTATTTATTTATTTATTTATTTATTTATTTATTTATTGCATTGAAAATGTACTTGAAATGGTTACTCACTACAGTTGTCTCCACTGATCTCCAGATCAGATGTTGGGTTCTGAGAATTATTTATATCTCCCCAGTCAGGCCAGTTTGATCACCATTGTAAAAAATCAGGTTCTGTTGCCATGGATTTCTTAATAATAGTTTATTTTGGAGAGTAACATATAATATAATAGCAGATGTCACAGCAGCATATTCAAATGGTATATAGTGGCATAATATATCAAATAACTGAACACATGAAAGTAGTTCATAAACAATATCTGAACAAGTCTTGTACTAGACTTCAACTGACTTCTCTGTCCTAAACAAACATATTATATTACTTCAGTTCCATAACTTTCTACCCCCTCAACCTTGATTCCCAGGCCTTGTCTTGCAGGTGTCTTACACTGCCTAACTGTTTCTTATCTAGCATTTTATTGAAAGTACACATATCTTTCTCTTGAGAAAGGAACATTCTGTATCTTTCTCCTGAGTACTGTTATTTCTGCACATCCCACTCTTAGCCAGCAAGGTTATTTTTTCCCTTTTACTGAACTGTCTTTCCCTTAAACTTTATGCATAAGTGAAAGACACAGGCCTGGCTGTATCTGCATACATATTCTACTAAATTTTCTACCTTATTCCTAACTTCTTTTAAGTGGAAAACTTCAGTCAGGCACTATTAATAGAAAATGTACTGCCCCTGAACATTATTAAACTACTTATGAGCAATATAAAGTCAGTATTATCAGTACATAACGTATAATGAGACAACTGTTTTACTTCAAACATAAAGAAAACTCAGGCATTGACTTGCAGAGATTGTTTAAAACCAGACTGCACAATAAATTGCACCAAATCAAATTTATCCTTAAGAGATTAAATATTGCGATGACGTTTGCTACAAAAGACATAGTGATACTAGATTAGAACAAATTTAATATTATTTATCTAAAAAAAGATGACATTAAAAATACCATTCTGACTTGGTTTACCTCAACATTTTTAAACTGCAAGACCTGTTCTATTTAAGTAAAAATATTTCCACAAGAAACAATGACATTTTGTTATTGCAGTCATGTAACTAACAATCCAAAAAGTAAGACCCTTAGTATTTCTAGCAAAATATGAAAAGGTGTTCTATCTCAGTACAAAAGCATAATATTTTCCTTAAATTCACATTGTATACCAGTCATAACAACAGCCATAACTCTCAATCTCAAGAAGCAGTTAAAACTAACTTAAATGTCATAGAAATCACTTAACATGTCAAAGAGATGAGAAACATAATCCAGGCTACTGATAAAGTTACAACTCAGTTGTATAACTGCATTTTCTGCACTGGGTTTAGTACACCAAATTGCCATTATGGCACACAGAGATTTTTAGAACTGTTACAATAGACAGGCCTGACAGTTGAGCTAGGGCAATTAGTATATTATGGTAATGAGGGCATCTTGTGTTATAAATTATTTCCATTGGCGGAAACTCAGTCACATCATTATGTGGACCACAGGGGATTCCATAACTGATATTCCCTAACAGAAAATGATGCATTTTCTTCTTTTTCATATGTTGCTGCTCAGGTATTTTGGCTGATCAGCATATCCGAAGGGAAGATAGACTAGTATAGTGGCAATCATTACACTGTATGCTAGTATGTGGCTATTTTCTCATGAGCTACGCATTGTGATCAGACCGTATGCAGTTTCTTTGCAGATCTTTGAATGTACCAACTGCTCATGTGGTATTAGGGTACACAATGGGGTAAAACTGTATACAAGTTCTTACCTCACATCATACTGTACTTGATGAATCACAAAGGTTTGGTATGCAGGTCTACTGTATTCCAGCCCTAGTTAATGGTGAACAGTGTTCATGAACCTTACCTGAAGAATCAAAAATACAAGTATCTAAGCTTTTTTGATAGTTAAAGCCAAGAAGGAGTCAGCAAAAAGGTTATTGATGAAACACGGCATCATTTAAAACCAAATAAAGGTGACACAGTGTTTTTCTTTTTTAACGGAAGTAGCCCTTCCCCTTCAGATTGTTGAATGTAGCAAATTATTCTTTCTTTTTCAAGAAGAACAGTCTCTGATAATCATTTGTAACAGAGGCTACCATTCTTTCTTGGCAAACAGTTCGTTTTTTGTGTTTGATTCCAACCTGAACTTTAATTTGAAGAATGAAGGTTTTCAGAATTCTGCTCAGCAATAGAGTACAACTGAAGAATTTCAACATAACACTCTTGTCTTGAGCATGACCCTGAGTCTTCATGATCTGTCTTTCTTTCCTTATTGTTTTTAATTTATTTATTTATTTTGTGCTCCACACACAGGAACAAAGATATTTCTGTTATATGGATTTATGAAAACTAAGAAATATATATATATATTTGACCCATAATAAGTTAATACAAATACAGGGTTCCATAATCTGTACTGTGTATAAACCTTACAGAACTCTAGGTATAACAAAATATGAATCAATTACATAAGAAAAGAACATTAGGCCTTACTTGATAAAGTGGTGAGTCTATAATAAATTTGTAACCTAGCAAATTAAATCTTTATTATTCACACAACCCAGTGAGGAAAATGTTCAATGTTTGTATCAGAAAATTCTGGTTATGCATGTTCTGCTCTAGAATTATGTAAATATTTCTGTGAATAACACTAATAGAATAAATTACCTGTTTTTCTCCATATGGAGGCTGAGTGCACATAACAGCTTTAAAATATCATTTGTTCTGGGAAATTTGCTATTATGTTTATGCAAAACTTTGCAAACTATTTAAATATTGTGACTACTAAAGATTTCCTTTATTTTAAATGACTGCATGATTAGTGTTTGTGTCTGATGTATTCAGATACCTCAAAGACTGGCTAGAACAAAATATTTTTTTTTCTTTTACATTCACATGAATACCTGACAGGCTAGCTGAGACAAACTATAAAATGTTTCTCAGTTTATAGTTTCATGGGTATATAGGTTCATAAGCATATACTAGGCTAATGACCACCACAGCCTTTATAAGCCTAGCAGTGCAACCTAATACCATTGTGTCCCCATGTAACATAGGTGTCTGTTAGGAGGGTTATGTTAGTTAGGAGATTGATAAAGGTTTAATGGGTGGGGTCATGTTAATTAGGGAATATTTACTGTCGGCCTCTGCATGTCAAAGACTTGGAAGGCCAGATGGGTGGGGGTGGGGGGATTTTCAATTTCCCATTCACTGGTCCTGTAATATCCAACATAGGCGTGGCACGAGTCCAAGCTTTCAATTACTGCAGCACCAACAAAAATGGATAGTTATTTCTTACTACAAGTCCAAAATCAATGAAACAAATACTTGATTCAAGTGAATAATATTCATCCTCACCCAAGTAATAGGAAATTCGCATTTTTCTCTATCTTCTCTCTAGGAAAGGAGATTTATTTTGAGAAAAGCAACATATATATCATCAAATGCAATGTAATACTGTTTAGACAAAAATGATACTCCAGAGTTCCTGATAACAAATGAACCTTAAAACTTTTCCACATGTTAGCTTACCATAGTTCATCTCTCTCATTTCTATTAGCAGAGTGAGGAAATATAGTTATGAATGAATCTGGGCCATTTCTCTGGCTCAAGTTGATATAGAGGTTTATTAACACTGTTCTTTGCAGCTTTGCTCTTGAGGTGAATTTTTTGACATCCATGTCATGAACACATAATAAGCAGGTTAGGACCGGTGGCCCAACCATAATCCTCTATATTATACCAGTAACTGAGATGTTCTCAAAAGATAGCTATGTTTTATATATTTAAATACTTTTTAAAAAACAGCTGAAGGATGAACAACTGAAGAATGGAAAATGAATGGTTTTGCTATGCTGAGCAGCTGAAAGGCTGAAAAACAACACTGAAACATAAAAGGATGAAAAAAATAACTTTAAGCGTTTTTGCAGGGTGGCAAGACCCCTGCACGCACCAGTATGGGGGGGGGTGGGAGTCCCCACACTCACCAAACGTATACCAGCTTCATGGTCACACCAACTGAAAGAAGGGAAAATTCTCCCAAAATAAGTAAATTATTGCCTGTGTAATTCAGAAATTGCACCAGCAATGATTTCCTGAGGAAAACAGTGATCAATTTTTTTGGTTATTTCTGTTATTCTAGTTACTGGTGCTCTAGAAATTTCACCTAAACTACCTGCAGAAGAGCCAAAGTTAACATATACCATTTTAACAGAAGTACACCTGTTTAAAAATGATGCTCATTAGACCTGTGTATCATTACGATCCAGATAAATGGGAAAGAAATGATCCAGATTGATTCATAAGTAAACTGACTTACTTTGTTAAATGCTTTTCAGGAATTCTGCTAATTCGTGTACTGCTTAGATAGCACATAACTTCATGAAATACCATCTACCTTCTTAGTTGAAATTTAAAAAAAATATATATTAGTAAACTTGTAGTTCAGGCCCAGTGTAAGTAAAAGCTTTCAGTTACTATAGCATATTCCAATACTAATTAATTTGAACTTCATGTAAGGTAGACATGTATATTGCATCTGCCAACTGTTCTAATGTGCTCAGAACATATGCACTTGGCTAGTGTCAACACAGTAATGTTGAAATAGACATGTTGACATGCTTCTGAGCATGCCCCAAAGTTATTGTTTGGAAGATGCAAACTGTACAACTGTACCCCCCTCCTCCCATACCCACTGCTAATTACATAGACTAACTCTGATAGATCATAATGGTTAACGTCTTTGCCTATCATACACAAGGTACAAGGTTCAATCCTGTCCTCTGGCCAGTGCCTGTACACAGTTTGCTTGTTTACTCTGTGTCACTATGGCATTCCTCTCACCTCCCAAAAACATTATGAGTATTTGCATGTCAAACTCACCTAAGAATGGAGTTTTGGGCAGAGGCACAAACTCTAGATGGTGCCTTATAAGAGGAAGAGTTGTATAGATCAACCGAATTGGGCATGACTGCATGCCATGGCAGGGCTAGCCACTCAGTGGTGTAAAATATGGCTCAACGTGATTTGGTCATGTTGACAAGTGTCACCAAATGGGTATTTGCCAGTGATAAGTGTGTTGAGGACTCAGCCTACTCTGACCTATGACAGGGACCCATGCTAAAGGTGAGAGGTGTATATGTGGCACTATGGGCCATTGTGTGCCTGCCATAAAACCCAGCTACCTAGGGTCAATAAGCTACTGGCTGGCCATTGTTCAGTTGCCCAGTGTGGGTTACCCAGGATAGCTCTGTGAGCAAAAATTGGACATAAACTAATCAACCTGCCAAATATGAACTAAGAATTGCTACACTCAGTGTAGGTTCATTAACAGAATGGAGTTTGGAAGTGGATGACATGATGATAAAGAGGATGATGGACACCCTATGTATCCAGGAGAGAAGGTGGAAGGGCAGTGCAGCAAAATAACTTGGCTTCGGATCAAGCATCTTCTACTCAGGTGGAGGACAGACTAGAAATGGTGTGGGAACTGTGGTGAGGGAGACGCTTTAGAAGGCAGTCAAGATAGAATTAGTGATAGACTCATGGCAATCAGACTCCAGTGTAATCTTAGGGCATTATTCATGATCTCAGTCTAGACAAACTCTGTGGTGCATGCAATAAGTACTGTGAGCTATAGTGTGTACTACTAGATAGATAAGAGTTCTAATTTCACAACAGGCAACTCTGTGTTTGTGTGTGTGTGTGTGTGTGTGTGTGTGTGTGTGTGTGTGTGTGTGTGTGTGTGTGTGTGTGTGTGTGTGTGTGTACATATATCCTCTTGCAGCAGTAAAGACATTGTTCTATGGCATATCTTTGTGCAATGGTTATATATTTAGGGGTTGGGGTTGGTGTAATGGTTAAGGTGTTTACCTCAAAAACATAAAGTACAGGGTTTGATTCTCACCTTTGAAAGGGAAACTGACTAGGCTTAAAATGGCCCACAGAGGCAGCTAGTCTAGTAATGACCTATGAACCTATTCTCCACAGCAGATTGCAATAATGAGGAAAACAGTGCATTCAGACAGCAGTTACAGGACCTACTACTTAAAGCAGGGCAACATGAATTAGAATTGATAATGAGTGAACTGAATCCACCTATCCTGATAGACAAAACAAGATATGAGGTATGCCAGGGTTTACATGAGTAGGTATACAAGAATAAGGAGCAAGTCTTAAACACCCTATCCAAGGCCAACAACACAGCCTATGAGACCAGACAACAACCTGGGCTGTGTTTTGCATGGGTTAAAAGAGGAATTAGCATCACCACTGGGCATGCATTTCAATCACAGATCAAGCTCTGGCTTTGTCCCAGCAGAATGGAAAACAGCTACCATCATCCTGTTGTACATGGCCCCCAGGAACTATAGACCCATAATCCTGACCAGCCTTATCTGCAAGGCCATGGAACAAATAATCATGAACCTTATTAACAAAGATATAAGAAATCTGTAAACAGTCAACACCACACAAGGGGAGATCATGGCTGTTAAACTTGGTGGATTTCTTTGAGACAGTCACCCAAGCCCTAAATGAGAACAAATCTGTGCATAAGGCCTATCTAGACTTAGCCAAGGCCTTTGGCACAATCCCCCACTCAGGCATCATTGATAAACTCACCCAGCTGGGTATCAACCCATATATTGTCAGGTAGGTTGCAAACTGGCTTATTGATGGAACTCATATGGTCAAAATAAGGGACTCCACCTCCTCCAGCTGACCCATACCCAGTGGTGTTCCACAGGGGATCAGTTGTGGGACCCCTACTGTTTGGAATCTACTTCTCCAAAGTGCCGGCTAAAATTAAAGGACTGTGGCTGACAAAGGTTGCTGATGACTGTGAACTGGGAGTGATCATTGTAAACCTTAGCGATGTCAACATCCTGAAAAAAGGTCTTACACAGACTAATGATTGGTGCCAAAGTGATGGTCTTAAACTTAACGCAAAAAAAATGCATTATCATCCCCTTCGGCAAAGATGATGTTCCTACAAATTACCACATCAATAGCAATATCCTAACCACACAGTAAGTGGTGAAAGATTGGGGCACACAGGTTGACAGCAACTTTAACTTTGATCACCATGTCTCCACAGTGGTAAGAAGGACATTTTATATTGCTCATCTCATAAGTAAGTGCATTGCCTCCTGAAAAAAAGAAGTTATAACCCCCATGTTCTCTTCCCTTATCTGGCCAATAATAGAGTACAACACTCCTTTTGGTATGTTCCTTTCCAGCAAACACCCACAGCAAATTGGAGAGACCACAAAGGTTCCTTACAAAAAAATTCAGGGTCTTCAAGATCTGTCTTATGTGGACAAACTGAAGATTGTCACTTTACTGTGTGTCATACAGACTGCTCAGAGGCGACCTGTGCCTTGCATATAGAGCAATCTCTGACCCAGCTTTAATGGAAATGTTGCAAATTCACAAGTCAAATGGCACATGGGTCACTCACTCTAAGGACCTTTACCTGGTATAGGACATCAACAGACCTTGCTGGAGAGAAAGATTTGTCTAAGAGAAGTTGCCCCACCTTTGAAAGAGGCCTCCCAGTCATGTTAAACCACGTTGAAGACCTGTAATTTGACTGAAGAGTAAACACAATACTTCAAGGCATTACTCAGGGTTCTAGTACTTCAAAAAAAGATGAAAAGGGTGATGCTGAAGAAGAACGTCAGTGCCTTAAAATAACATGAGAGAAGACTACAGACAAGTATGGGAAAAGGTACATAAAGAAAGCTGGTGCTGGAATGCAGAAGTCCAAGAAATCTTCAAAAGAAAGAAGAAGTAAAAAGTGGGAGACAGAAAAGATTGACCTGTGGAAGGAATGCTGGTTGGCTAACAGAGACGCTAAGAGAAGACCTGCAGTAGCAAAGAACAAGGCATTAGAGGCACACTAGCAACTTCTGGAAAGTGACTCAATAGATGGTACAAGGAAACTCTATCAGATTACAAAGCTAAGACAGAAAGATAAAGAAGATAGTCAGAAACCCCCTCATAAGGGATGTTAGTAAAAACATTCTCACCAATACAAAGGATATCAAAGCCAGATGGAAGAGTACTTCCAGCAGCTTCTGAATGAAGACAACCCCACAGAAGCTGTACTTCCCCAGATGCAGTCTATGATGACAGATGAGGAGGAGCCCACCCTAGAAGAAGTAAGGACAGCACTAAGGAAGATGAAGTCAGGGAAAGCAGCAGGCTCAAATGAGGTCACAGCATATATGATCAAGATGTTGGGTGAGATGGGGAGAAATGGATTCTGAGGGTATTCATAGCAATATGGAGAGAAAAGTGTATCCCAGGTGACTGGAGAATAAGCATGCTAGTGCCAGTGGATAAGAACAAAGGAAATATGCAAAACTGTGGGCAGTATAGTGATATCAAACTCCTACAAACTGCATGAAAGTTCTGGAGAGGGCGATTGACAAAAAAATATGCAGAACAATAGAAAGTATAATAGGAGATGAACAGTTCAGATTCAGATCAGAAGTAGCACAATTAGCCCAGTGTTTGCAGTGAGACAGATAATTGAGAAGAAGTTAGAGATGAAGAACTAGTCCACCTGGTCATTCCTAGAGTTAAAGAAAGTAAATGACAAGGTCCCAAGAAAAAAGATCTGGGCAGTCCTACAATGGTTCAAAATCCCAGAAACATTGGTAGAATTAGTGCTGGTTATGTAAATGGATCCAGTGACTCAAGTA